>NC_081369.1:3871604-4173688 GCF_030684315.1 Stegostoma tigrinum
CCTAGAGCTGGGAATGGGTTCAAAAGCACTTAAGGTCTATTGTCAGATGTGGAACCAGAATTTTCTGCTCAGACTCTAGGCCTCCGACACATTGTGGTCTAAGCCTGTTGCCTGAAACATCGGAACATGAGGGATTAAGAGCAGGAATGGGCCAGTTAGCTCTTGAGCCTTCTCTAGGGTTGGGTAGCATCTTCCAATGGCAAGCTGTGACATCAGTGCTTCAGATAGGCTTTGACACTTTCCCCACCTGCCTCAAAACAGGTGCTGAAAACTTCAAGTATCAACATAAAATGCTGGAAACATTGAGCAGGTCTTACAGCTTCTGACAGAGGGTCACTGACCTGAAACATTAACAATTCGGTAGTAGATTCGCCAACTTTAGGTACATTTAAGTCGTCATTGGATAAGCATATGGATGTACATGGAATAGTGTAGGTTAGATGGGCTTCAGATCGGTATGACAGGTCGGCACAACATCGAGGGCCGAAGGGCCTGTACTGTGCTGTAATGTTCTATGTTCTATGTTCTAATTTATCTCTCCACAGATGCCAGCAGACACACTGAGTGATTCCAGATATACAGATATATACATATTTAGATAGATACACATAAATATGTTTATCTATTAAAACGACATTTCGTCTAAGATGGGATTTGCCGAGTCACATTTCATCATCAGGAATATCCTGGATCTTACTTTCTAGCATATGTGTCGAGACCCAGTAAGTCTCTCAAGTTTCATTAAGTTTAATTAAACAGCTGAGTTTCAAAATTAAAGCACAACAATAACAGCTGGTATGTGACACAAATAAACTGCATGATAATGAGGAAATAGTTCTAGTTCTTTTGATCAGTTCAGTGGTTTAAAAACAAAATAATGGGTGGAATCTTACAGTGGCCTGGACAACATGGGCTGCGGTGAAAAATGAGGCAGAATATTTGAGAAGTCCAGTAAGGCTGATCATGACATCAGGAACAACTCACTACATCTTTTAGGTAACATTTAACTGGACGTCAAGGTGAGATTCTCCCTAGGCAAAAGCGAGTTGTTTCTTAAGGAGAATAATTGCTTGTTAATGGTCTTATTAACTGCACACACTTCACTTCCTACATTACCAAATGGCATGAGCAAACCAGATGCTGAGGATTCTCAACATTGTAGTCACAGCGGTTACCTGGTAATTTCAGCTCACCATGAAGAGGAGTTTTCATGTTACTTACCATGCAACAGCATCTCAGGGCACAATGCATAAGGACTACTCACATGCTCTCCTTGTCCACGGTCCTGAGGGGACAGCTGTCAGATCTGGTGGTGGAAGTGTATCGGATTCTGAGGGTACACTGGGGGCTGTCAAATCCCAGGGAAAGAGAAGCATGTTGGGTCCAGGTCTGAGGGGTGTAAGGGGTCTTGAGGAGATGTACATTGGGACACATCAGTTCATTAAGGGCAATCAGTTTAATAGTTACTTACAAGATAGACTAGCTTTTTAATAACCTACTTCCTCCTGAGTAACTATGTATTTAACTTCAAAGGAGCCCTCTGAATTCTTGATTCAAATGGATATTTTTGGAATCATTTCCTGGGTCCCTTGGAGGCTGTTATGTCAGGGATTCCTAATGCCCTTCTATGCTGCAAAACAATTATCTGGCCATTGGAAAACCTGGGCCAATTGTTCTGACAGCACTGTCGACAGGAGCAGTAAGTTGCAAAGAGACTAGAATACATTAAGTAAGCGCATAAATGTTTGGCATTTGAAATCCAATGTGAGATCATTTACTCCTTACCTAAGAGAAATCAAAATGTTCTCCAAAAGGTGAGAAACTAGGAGTTGCAGACGAGCTGAGAAGTTGAGATGCCTGAGACACAAATCTCTAAAAGCTAATGTGCAGGAAATGTGCTATAAAAAGCTAACGGAATGCTGGCATTTGACTCTATGACAAAGAGTTCTGACTTGGTCCAGTCTGGACTACTGCAGTCACCTCAGTTCTTAACACTACCTCTGAAAGAAGGCGGTGCAGCGCAAATTCACCAGACTCATACTGTGCTTAAAAGAGTTCCCATGAATATAGAAAATTCAGAGATGATCTATTTGTATTATTTAAGATGGTCATATGACTTGATAGCAGAAGATGAGATAAATGATCCTCTTAAAAGTAGAACTAGGTTGTTCAGGAGTTATGTTAAAAGCATTTCTTCACTCAAAACTGTTGTGGAAATCCGGACTCTTTTGCCCACCATCTAAAAAGGTTGTGAAGTCAACTGAAAAATTTTAGAATTGACACCAACAAATTTATGTTTTATAAAAAGGATAAAGGATTTTGGAACTAAGTGTGTAATGAAGTTATGTTAGGTTAAGGTCAATCATGATCTAACTGAATGACAGGATAGGCTTGAGCTGAATCACCTAACCCAATTCCTATGCATATTGTTGAATCCTCACTAGTTACATGTCATAGATGACATTTTTATGCCTTAACCACCAGAACCATTCAGGATTATTTCAGCAACAGTATAATATATTGACTTCAACTAGATTGATAATCAACAGTCATACAATACTGGCAGCACACTCATAACAGGTATAGCTCATATTCCACTATCAGGCAATGTTAAAACAACCCCATTGTGTTTCTGTCTGAATGTTGTAATCAGCACCTTAATGCCAATTATTGTCATTTTAAAACAGATTAGTTTTACTAGCTAATTAATGGAGAAAGGCAATTATGTTTAAAATGACTCCTTTAAGGTAAAATTGAGGATTTGAGGTCCTAAATAAAAATTATCCAGAGACAAGCCCATGAACCGCACACGAAATCTTAAATCTAAAGCGGAAAAGAGGGAAGGCTGAAAGGGCAGTGAAAGAGGACAGAGTTGAACCAAGATAGAGGTTGAAATCAACAACTTTCAGAAGTTGCTGAGTGAAGATGCTGAGAGTGGAAAAATTGGTGACAATATTTTTAACAGCCATACAAATAGAACTCTGTCTCAAAAGAGGCTCAATTCACTTCAGGAGGTATAGAATTAAAAGACAGAGAAGTTATATTACTTATATATAGACCTTGATAAGACCACCCTTGGAGTATAATGAAAATCACTGGAGAAGGTTTAAAAAAATACTAGAATTATGCCAGAACTGAAACGTTTATCCAACAGGACCCGACAACATTTCCTTTGGCAAAGGGAAGATTGAGGTGTGGCTAGATAAAGGCCTCTAAATAATACAGGGTTTCATGGCATACATGTAGTGAAAACATTTCCTCTGGAGGGGATTTACAGAACAAAAGCCAGGTTCAAATCGTCCAGTGGTATCAATTCTGCCCAAAACATTTTCACGTCACAGCACTACTTTATGCGTGTTCGAGGACATTCCAGTTGCAGCCAACACATAAATGAGCAGAAACAAAAACTGAAATTGCTCAGAAGCTCAACAGGTCTGGCAGTATCTACAGAGAGAAAGCAGAAGTAGCTTTTCTCCTCAGTAGCAAGGAAAAAGTGGTGTATATGCTAAAGACAGGTGGTGAGGGAACAAGTAAGTGATTTTGTGGAGATGGGACCAAAGAGAGACAAAGACAGTTAGCCAGAGAAACAGATGGATACTGTGATGCAAGGAGAAAGAAAAGCTGATAATGGGATCCTAAATAGGTGGAAATGAGTTGCCTGTACCAAAAGCAACTTATGTCATGACAGGACAAGGGTGTGGGAGTGGGTAAAAAACATGGAAGGAGGGAATCACGCTCTCAAGTCAATAACTCAATGTTGAGTCCTAGAGACTGCGGAGGCCCCAAGCAGAAAATGAGATCCTGTTCTTCCAGTTTCTTCTAAGCTTTGTGGGGGCACTGTCTGCCTGTCTCTCTCTCCCTATGGGCTCTCTGTCCACTTATTCGCTTACTCCTATACCCCAACTTCACTCCCTGTCTTCAGCATATATATTATCCTTTCCTAGCTGCTAACAGTCTGAAGAAGGGGGTCACTGGACCCGAAATGTTAACTCACCTGGTGAAGCAGAGACAGGGCAGCACCTGCCCCCTTTAATGATGGTAATTTCCATATTCTGGTAAATATTAATGGTCCAGTCTTTTAATGAATGAGTGTTGGTTGATGAATGGATCAGTGAATTAGTGATCAGTGACCGGATGGGTAAATGAGTGAAGTGGGTATTCAGGTAGATGAATGAGTGAGATGGTGGGTGACTGGCTACAAATACTAAGTAATATTGTCACTCTTCTCTGAATCAGAAATGACACAAAATATAAAATTATCCATCATCCAAAACTGCACTTTTCTAAACAATATTTAAATAGTTTTTCCAAAACAAAACATGATTATAATCAAGTGTATCTTGGAAATAGCCCCGTGCTTAATTAGCTATGCTTAATTAGGAGTGCTTCACTACTATTCTGTAGTGTGATGTTCTTGGGTTGCTCTTAATGATAGCAATAAAATCACTGTATAGTACCACATCAAGCACTTGTTTAACGTCCCCTTTGTTCTATTTTAAGCAAACACATTTATATCTATTTTTATCTGCACCATTTTAATAAATATTCAGCACAGGACAGGGATTTATTCAAGCAAGTTAACTACTATTAAAACTTCCACATGATGGAGATCAAATCCAATGAAATTCAAGGAAATTGTTCTACTCAACAAGAACACTTCAATGAATGAAAAGAACTGAAAAACGCAGAAAGTTAAAATAGAGTTTAGAACTGAAACTGTAAGGTACACACATTTCAAATTATGCCTCTTTTCTTAAAAAAAACTGCATTAAATAAATTCAGAGATAATGGGGACTGCAGATGCTGGAAAATCCGAGATAACAAAGTGTGGAGCTGGATGAACACAGCAGGCCAAGCAGCATCTTAGGAGCACAAAAGCTGGCTTTTCAGGCCGAGACTCTTCATCAGAAAAGGATCTTTTGTGCTCCCAAGATGCTGTTTGGCCTGCTGTGTTCATCCAGCTCCACACTTTGTTGTCTTGCATTAAATAAATTGCCAGGAGCAGCATCACATGATAATTAGAACATTTTTCAGGAAAAACATCTAGTGTTTCAGGACTAGGATGAAATGATTTGGTCACAGCAATTAGTGAGCATGAAGTACAATTTTAATAAAGATTGCAGCCTATGTTTCTCATGCTAACACAAGACTGAAAGCAGCATCTGTAAATCAGATGTCCTCTGACACCTATCAATCTTTCCTATTTATTCATCTATTTCAGTGTTTGTGACAATACAGAGCAAAAAATACCCTTCGTAAATCATTATGTGAAGCTTCAATTGTGACTCAGTGGGTAACTCTATCGTCTTTTCAATCAGCCATCGCTCCAGAGGCTTTATAATATAAACTTCGCAATAAAACTGATGTACTATTGGAGATAACGTCTTTAAGATAAAATATTAAACTGACGGTCTCTCTACCCTGTCAAATAGCTGTAAAAGATCCCATGACCTTATTTCAAAATCAAGGTGGAAAACCACAAGGTCGATGTATACCCATCACCATTAAAAAATAGCTAACACAATCATTACCATGTTAAATTTCTGAGATCTTACTGATGCAAATTGCTGTTTCCTATATTACCCTACTGACTCCACTTCAAATGGTACTGTATTAGCTACATATTGTGTTGGGATTCCTAAAGGTGCAAAATATGCTACAGAAATCCAACCTCCCTTTTAATGAGACTTTTCTGGCATATGGTTGTACAGGCACCAGCAATTCTTTGAAGTCTTACTCAGATGACATTCTTCATTTAAGAGTCACATTTATATAGCACTTCTCACAACTGCCAGTTGTCTCAAAGTGCTTTACGGTTCATGGAGTACTTTTAAAGTGTAATACTGTAATACAGGGACAAAAAGAGTGATCATCGATAAACCAAGAGAGGATGAAACCACTGGTCTGGTAGATTGGACCAGTGAAGTTGCAACTCAAGAACTACCTGAAAGCTAAACAACAGAGGCAAGATATTACAGACAGTCAAGCAATCCCACAACCATGAACCAGTTCAAGACTCTTCAGTCCTGTCACATCCAAACAGGAACTAACGGGAAAAAGAGGCTTCACAAACTTCCACCACACCAACGACGGTGGAGCATGGGCTAAAGGCATGGTTGAGTATTTGCAACAGCCTTCAGCAATCAATCGCATATAGATGACCCATCCCAGCCTCCTCCTGAGGGTAGCATCATCACAAGAAACAGTCTTCATCTAATTAGATTTGCTCTACGCAATATGAAGTAACAGTTTTATTTTTAATTAATTCAGAGGATGTGGGATTTGCTGGTTGGGATAGCATTTATTGCCCACTTTAGCTGCCCTTGAGAAAATGGTGATGAGCTACTTTTTTGAACCAGTGCTGTCTCTTGGTATAGAATTAGAATTAGGTTTTATTTTCCATATATTCAAGTACAGGGATTCAGGAATATAGTGAACAGTTTACAATATCGCCATTCATAGCACCATCTTAGGTACATGGGACCAAGGTACAAAAGGTCCTTAAGGGTTAAAAAGTAGAAAAATAAATGAGTTAAAAGTTCGACATTACAGTTGATGTCAGTATAAAATTGTAAATAAGAAATAAAAGTTAGAAGTTCCAAATTACAGGTCTTCTTTAGCCATGGGCCTACAGTTGCTCCACACTGGGCCTTCCCCATGAGGACTCAATCTCTCAATACTGCACCTCCACACTGCTGTCCTACTGCTGACTGCCATCCAAATTTACCAAGTACCTTGCCTCATGCTGTCATAGTCATGCTCTAATTCCACTCCAGGCCCCTAGCCACATGTGTGATGTTGTTGACCACCAGGGTTCTGCCCGGGCCACACCAACCACATTGTGGCCCAACGTCAAAGTCCTCACTCCAGACCCCAGCTGCTGCCTTCACCACCACTGTCTCCATGACCAAGCTCCCTCCAGAAGGTAAGTAAAACGAAAAAAAACGGGAAAAAAAAGCTAAAAGAAAGAGAAAAAAGTGAGAAAAGAAGAAAGAAAAGCAGTCGGATGAGCTCAGACTCATAAGATGGCTTCTTGGAACTGGTGCACCCCGCACATCCTGCCTCACCCCATCACAGACCCCAAGATGACTTTCCACATCAAGCAGATGTTCATCTGCACATCTGCTCATGTGGTATACTGCATCTGCTGTACCTGTTGTGGCTTCCTCTACAATGGGGAAACCAAGTGGAGGCTTGGGGGTCGCTTTGCAGAACACCTACGCTCGGTTTGCAATAAACAATGCACCTCCCAGTCGCAAACCATGTTAACTCCCCCTCCCATTCCTTAGATGATATGTCCATCCTGGGCCTCCTGCAGTGCCATAATGATGCTGCCCGAAGGTTGCAGGAACAGCAACTCATATTCCGCTTGGGAACCCTGCAGCCCAATGGTAACAATGTGGATTTCACCAGCTTCAAAACCTCCCCTCCCCATACTGCATCCCAAAACCAGCCCAGCTCATCCCCACCTCTCCAACCTGTTCTTCCTCTCACCTATCCCCTCCTCCTCAAGCTGCACCTCCCGTTCCTACCTACTAACCTCATCCCGCATCCTTGACCTGTCCGCCTCTCCAGACTGACCTATCCCACCTCTACCTCCACACCTATACTCTCCACTCCACCTATCTTCTCCTCTATCCATCTTTGATCCGCCTCCCCCCTCTCCCTATTTATTTCAGAACCCTCTCCCCATCCCCCTTTTCTGATGAAGGGTCTAGGCCCGAAACGTCAGTTTTTATGCTCCTAAGATGCTGCTTGGCCTGCTGTGTTCATCCAGCTCCACACTTTGTTATCTCGAATTATCCAGTATCTGCAGTTCCCAATATCTCTTTCAGCCAATTACCACACCATTCAACCAATTTTCAACCATCAGTGAAGTGTTGGGAGTGCCTTTAAGTATTATCAAAAGGACCCTTTAGTGAAGCAATGATAGTGTCCCTTCCTGCACTGGGAGACACAGGTTCAAGTCCCATCTGCTCTAGAGATGCCTAGTAACATCTCTGAGCAAGTCAAATAGGAAAATAGATTTTAAAATAAATAAATAAAGTGCTATCAAGCACAACCTACTCACTAATAACCTGCACATAGTTGCTTAGTACAGATTTCACCAGGTCCACTCAGTTCCTGATCTCATTAGAGCTTTGGTCCTAAACATGGAAAAAATTCTTAACTGCCCTCTGGGAAACCAGGGATGGAGAATAAATGGTTGGTCTATCCAGCGACACCTACATCTCCTGAATAAATTTTAAAAAGTAACTGTATTCTGGTGACAAGTTGAAAGTGCCTGCCTCTGACTTCAAGGTAGCACTTGACCAAATATGAGCTCAAGGAGCACTAGCAAACTGAACTCAATAAGAATCAGTGAGGAAATTTTCCACAGGTAGCAGTCTTACTGAACACAAAGGAATATGGTTGTGTTTACTGGAGGTCAACTATCTCATCTATAGGAATTCACTGCAAAAATATGGAAGTTCAACCATTCTTGCTCATTGTTCATTTTTGTGTTCAAACAGACTAATACAATGCTCGGTTTTAATCCCAAAGCCTCGGATTATGGCCTGATTTTCCCACCATCATGGGCAGGTTAGCAGGTAAAGGGAGCCAATTAAGTATCTGCAGCCTATCCACCCAACATGCCACTATATTACCTGCATGGAGGTCTACCTACCTGTGGACGAGTTAAGGAAGGACCTTGTCCTGTCGCTGCTAGGGTTTCCCCATATCATTTCACCTTTGCTTACCAAGAATCTATTCATTTCTGCCTTAATACTAGCTCAAAGATTCTGCTTCTACTGACTTTGTGGAGGAAAGTTACAAAGACTAATAGCCCTCTGAGAAAAACTAATTCCCATCTGTTTTAAATGGGTGAGCCCTTATATTTAAACTGTGATCACAAATTTTACATTCTCGCACAAAAGGAACCATTTTTACCACATGAAACCTGTCAAGACTCTCAATATCTACAAATGCTATGTTCTTCAGGCACATACATGTCCTGGCATATATTAAGATAGTAGTTTACAATGAAAAAGCATACATTCAGTAGTGTCCTGTTTCAAGTAGTGACAGGTATGATGGAGTAAGAAATCTTTATATTGTACCCTCAAGTCACATACTAGAATGTGGTGATAGTATTATGAGAATGTCTCATAATGGCATATTGATATCCTAACCCTGAGACAAAACACAACAATCAGCCCTTGGCATTTAACAACATTATCATCACTGTAAATCCACCATCAAAGTTCTGATCGGACCACAATTATAACCGCATCAGCCATTCTCTCCTGAACAGCACTGTAGGTCTACACAGAGCACATAGACTGCAGTGGTTCAAGAAAGCTGCTCACGACCAACTTTTCAATGGCAACTATGGATGGGCAAACAATGTGACCATGTCCCACAGGAGAATAAATTTTAAAATAAATGGCTACATCAGGATAAGCCATACATCAACCTGGCTTGAAACTGTACCAGCCATTCCTTCACTGTTATGGGATCAAAATCTAGATCCCCCTTCCGAACGTGCATGTGTGAGTTCCAACACCATAGGGTTCAAGAAAACAGATCTTCTCAAGGAGAATTCATGAGAATTAAGCAAAGGTATTTCCACGATGCCCACATTCCAAAACTAAATACATGAAAATAATAATTTGCGCCCAGAAGCCAAACGAAGCGGAACAGGTTTGGTTTCCATTCTGCTGCTACAATCACTTTAAATTCACTTGAAAGTTAGTCTGAGCTCAGTCGGTTAGAGCGGAGCAAGACACACCTATGGGGTTTCAATTGACTGTTGGTTGCAGATCTCTTGTACCAATGGCAAATGAAAGTAACTAGTCAAACTGCATAACAAAATGTGGAGCTGGATGAACACAGCAGGCCAAGCAGCATCTCAGGAGTACAAAAGCTAGTGTTTCGGCCTAGACCCGAAACGTCAGCTTTTGTACTCCTGAGATGCTGCTTGGCCTGTGTTCATCCAGCTCCACACTTTGTTATCTTGGATTCTCCAACATCTGCAGTTCCCATTATCTCTAATCAAAGTGGAGTTGGAATGTCATATTGAGGTTGCACAGGGTGTTGGTGGGGCCTCTTCTGGGGTACTGCATCCAGTTCTAGTTGCCCTGTTATAGGAAGGGTATTATTAAGCTGGAAAGGGTTCAGAAGAGATTTACCAGGATGTTGCTGGGAATGGATGGTTTGAGTTATAAGGAGAGGCTGGACAGGCTGGGACTTCTTTCATTGGAGTGTAAGAGGTTGAGAGGTGACCTTATAAAGCTTTGTAAAATCATGAGGGGTATAGATAAGGTGAATGTTTGGTGTCTTTTCTCTAGAGTAGAGGATTTTTCCTCATACTTACCTACCATCCCACCAACATCCACATCCAGAAGATCATCAGATGCTATTTCCGCCAGCTCCAGCAAGATGCCACCACCAGACACATATTGCCCTCCCCTCCCTTGTCCATCTTGCACAGGCACTGTTCCCTCTGGGACACATTGGTCCACACTTCCATCACCCCCAACACGTCCCCACAGCCCTACAGCACCTTCTCCTGTAACCGACAAAGGTGCAACACCTACGCATTTACCTCCTCCCTCCCCAGAAATCAAGGGCCCAAACATACTTTAGAACAACACTTCACCCGCACTTCCAAGAATCTAGTCTACTGCATTCGCTGCTCACAATGTGGCCTCCTCTACATTGGCGAAATGAAGTGTAGACTTGGCAACTGCTTCACAGAACATCTACGTTCTGCTCGCAGAAAAGTACCAGAAATACCTGTTGCCTGGCACTTCAATGTACACCTTGCTCCCCGGCCAACATCACTATCTTTGGCTTGCTGCAGTGTTCCAGTGAAGCTCAATGCAAACTGGAGGAACATTACCTCATTTTCCACGTGGGGACCCTACAGCCCTCTGGAATCAATACTGAGTTCAATAATTTTAAGGTATAAGCTCTCCCATGTCCCAGGCTCCCAGCCCACACACCAGCCTGCCACTACACACCCACTGTTGTTAGTCACTAACAGTCCCCATTAACAATGACTCACCCTCCCAGCCTGATAATTAGCAACTCCTTTGTCTGTCCAACAGTCCTACTCTCTCTTTGGGCTCTATCTTATTGTTTACTCCCTAACCCACCCACCTCCCTATTTTCTGTATATAAACTGACGTTTTCCCAGCCACCATCAGTTCTGAGGAAGGTTCACTGGGCCCGAAATGTTAACTCTGTTTTCTACTTCACAGATGTTGCCAGCAACTTTGTTTTTGTAGAGGATTTTGAGACTAGGGGGCATTTTCTTAACATGAGAGGAGACAGATTTAAAAAAACATGGGGACAATTATTTTACACAGAGAGTGGTTTGTGTGTCGAATGAACTTACAGAGAAAGTGGTGGATGCGGGTACAGTTACAATGTTTAAAAGTCATTTCCAGAACTTCATGAATAGAAAAGTTTTGGAAGTGTATGGGCCAAATGCAGGCAGATGGGACTAGCTTAGTTTGGGATTATGGTTGGCATGGAATGGTTGGATCGAAGGGTCTGTTTCCATGCCGTCTGACTTTACAATTCTATAACTCACGAAACAGAAAATCAAGAGTCAGTTAAAGAATGGCTGAACTTCTAGTGATTCTGCTTTCCTTTGTGATGCTAGCGAATAGTCTGTTTTACGGATCAGTGATGCTCTTGACCGTTGTTGCATCAGAGAAATGTACCTTTGGACTTATCAAACACAGAATGCTGAAGAAACTGAGCAAGTCTCACAGCATCTATGAAGAGAGAAACATTCCACATTTCTCTCCATAGGTGCTGTCAGACTTGCTGAGTTTCTTCATCATTCTCTGCATTTGTTTCAAATTTTCAGCATCTGCAATATTTTGCTTTTATTTGGACATATCAGTTTGCTTCGTTATGTGAACATGACTTCGCCTTTGCAAATCTAGTTCAAATCTAGTGCAAGCACACCCCTCAGCTCATTTATTTGACAATTCCCATAATTTCATACCGTAATCTAGAGATATTGAAATCCCCTCATTATAGTGTGCGTAGATCTCAATGCACACTCGATTGACATCAGATATGCTGGTATATTTTCAACCTTTATTTCTGATAAAGGAAACAATTTGAAATTTTCTCTCAACTTTAAAAAGGTATCATTTGTTGATGCCTCTGAGAATGTACCTCTACAAATCAAATGAAACTGCTTTTTACAGCACTTTCAATAATCCATCAAATTTTACAGGGATAAAGGCAATAAAGGAGCAGCAGATTTGTGATTGCTCATTTTATATCATGCATTGGTGCCCTGACATCTGATAACATTCGTCCCTGAAGGAAACAAAATACCCAAGCATAAAAAAAATGCTCCTTCAGTTTCAAGGAAACTATTTGAGATTCCTTTCCATCTCTGGTAAGTCCACATACAAACCGCCCTCTGTGTGAAAAAGTTGCTCCTCAGGTTCCTTTTAAGGTGAGAGGGGAAAGATTTAAAATTATACCCATTAGTTTTGAAATCCCCCAACTAACGAAAAGACCTTTGCTATTTGCCTTGTCCAGGCTCCTCTTAATTTTATAGGGTGACCTCTGCATGGTTGCCCCTCAACCTCCCACGTTCCTGTGAAAGAAGTCACATCTTATCCAGCATCTCCTTACAACTCAATCCATCCAGTCACAGTAACACCCTTGTAAGTTTTTTCTGCATCCTCACCAATTTAGTAATAACTTTCCTATAGCAAGATGACCAGTACAATACACAGTCTCCAAACGTGGGCTCACCAACTTCCTGTAGAACCGCAGCATGACATCCCAACTCCTATATTCGGTGGTCTGAGCAAAGAAGGCAAGAGTGCCAAATGCCTTCTTTATCACTGTCTAATTCTGACAAAACTTTCAATGAACTGTATATCTGAACCCCTCGGTTTGTCTGTTCCACAACACTATCCAGGGCCTTACCATTAATTCTGTAAGTCTTGCCTCTGTTCATTTTACAGAAATTGCAACACCTCGCATTTATCTAAATTAAACTCCATCTGCCACTCCTCAGCTCATTGGCCCAATTGACCAAGATTTCTTTGTAATTTTAGATAACCTTCCTCACTGCCTATTGTACCACTAATTTTGGTGTCATCCGCTAACTTACTAACCATGTTTTCTATATTCCCAACCAAATCATTTATATAAATGAAAAACAACAGTGGACACAGCACCAATCCCTTTTGGAACATCACTGGGCTCAGATCCCCAGTCCGAAAAACAACCCTCCACCACCAAACTCTGTCTCCTACCGTCAAGCCAATTTAATGTCCAAGTGGCAAGCTCTCCCTGAATCCCATGTGGTCCAACTTTACAAACCAGTCTACCATGCAGAACCTTGAGAAAGACCTTACTAAAATCGGTGTAGATAATGTCTTCCACTCTATCTTCTTGGTCACATCCTCAAAAAACTCAAACAAGTGTGTAACTCATGATTTCCCACACACAAAGCCAAAGTGACCATCCCTAAGCTGCCCTGGCCTCTCCAAACACGTATAACTCATATCCTTCAGAATTCCCCTCCAACAACTTAACCACCACTGATATCAGACTCACCAGTCTATAGTTTCCAAGCCTCTCCTTGCAACCTTTCGTAAATAAATAAATAGAACTGTTCACAATTTTGAACACCTCAGTAAGGTCACCTCTTAATCTTCTCTGCTTCAAGGAGAATAAGCGTAATTTCTCTATTCTTTCCCTGTATCTAAAGTCCCACATTCCTGATACCATTCTAGTAAATCTCCTTTGAGCTCTGTCCATGGCTTTAACATCCTTCCTTAAAAAAGGTGCTGAGAAGTTAACACATACTTCAAATGTGAAACAAAAAAAAACAAAGAATTGTGGAGATAATCAAATGTGAGGCTGGATGAACACAGCAGGCCAAGCAGCATCTCAGGAGCACAAAAGCTGACGTTTCGGGCCTAGACCCTTCATCAGAGAATTGTGGATGCTGGAAATCTGAAACAAGAATTTTCTGGAAAAATTAACCAGGTCTAGCAGCAACTGCGAAGAGATAGCAGTATAATATTCCAGGTTCAGTGACTCTTCTTCAGAACTGATTGTAGGTAGGAAAAGGTCAAAAGAAGGAGTGAGACATGGGGGAGGCGTAAATGATAGGTGGATCCCAGAGAGGGAGAAAAGCAGTCGGGCAAAGGAAAAGGTAAAAGTCAGTCTGGGAGAATGAGTAGCTGCTAATGGGGGCCATTAGTATCTGACAATAGATCACAGCCCATGTGATGACAAGGCATGTAGAGATTGGGGGGAAGACACAAGGGATGTGCTCTGGCCCTAAAGTTATTGAACTCAATACTGAGCCCAGAAGGCTGCAGGCTTTCCAAGAGGAAAATGAGGTGCTGTACGTCCAGCTCGTGCTGAGCTTCACTGGAGCACTGCAGCAAACACAAAACAGAGATGCTAGCCAGGAAGCATAGTTTTGTGTTGAAATGGCAGCCACCTTGAAGCTCAGAATCATTTTTGCAGACAGAACGTAGGTGTTCTGCAAAGTGGTTGCTTAGTTTGCACTTTGTAAATTACTGCTGGGTGACTGCTGGATGTAAGTTCCTGACCCACATTTGCCCCACATGCTGAAACACATGAAGAAAATCTTGTAAACAGTTTTAATTTATCTGTACAGCATTCGCCTAGTATTGCATCTTTAAACCCAGTTCTCTTCCCCTGTAAGCACTTCAAATTATCAGTGAGCCTTTAATGACAAGTCAGTGAATCCCTTCAAGTCTCTTTACAGCTTTTATATTTGGAGATTGCCCAAGCATGACCTATTTCTTTAAGGTACTGTCAATTTGGTAACTGTGTCAGTTCTCTGCTGCATACCTAAATACGAATGAAATCCTGAAGTTATCGACTCCAAGGTGCACAATATTTCACTTTGTTGTACCAAAGAACATCTGCCGTTTTAATAGTCCCTCATAAGTCCCTCCACTTATTTTACATCAATCAGTCTCCAGTTTTATCTTAGTACACAACACTTATCTCAGTTTTCTAATCTTGGTACTGCCAACTCACATTTCTGTGCCATTGTAAGTGTTACAATGGTATCACTGATGTCCCTTTCATGATCATTAACAGAATACTGAAGTGTAAAACAAATAGTTTCGAATTCTGAAGAACTCCAAACAAACCAGTTCCAACCTACGTCGTCACCATTAATAATCACAATCCATGTTCACAGTTTTATCCAAACTCCTGGTAAAGATTTGAAAGAAGATAGATTAGGGAAAGGTGAAAGGAACAGGAAAGGGCAGACGGAGTTCAGGAGAGGCAAAGAGAACAAGAGAAGGCAGACAGGGGCTTGGGAGAGGTGACGAGAACAGGAAAAGGCAAGTGGGGAGTTGGGAGAAGAAAAGGAAACTGAAGGGAACAGATAAGGGCTCGAAAGACTAACGGCGAAAGAGTTTTTTTGAAAAAACAAAATGAACAGACCAGCAGACAACAGGACGCACTGATGACAACAACTGAGCAAGGAACGTCACCAGTCCTGGCGCACCTTGTGAACACACACCAATGGTGTCAGTAGTCAGGCGAACAGCAAATGCAGTGGCAGATATAGGGCAAGCAGGACAACTGGCATTAGGAGTTGCAACGCTAAACCATCTTCTCAAAACATTTGGATGCTTACATGGTATTTCTGCATGCCTTCCCTGTGGGTTTATAATCTTATTAGATAACAGCATAATTCAGAAAAAGGCCCAAATAATAGACAGAAAACCGCAGAAATTTCAGAGTTAAAACTGCACGCATCGTCAGATCCCAAATTGCGTTTTAGAGAAGTATGTACCAGCAATGAATCAAAAGCCTGTTTAAATTTAAATTGTTGGGACATTAGTCAAATTAGCTTTTTTAAAAGTAAAATAAAGTGGATGCTGGAACTCTGAAATAAACAATAAGCGCTAGAGAAAATCAGCAGCATTGGCAGCATCTGCAGGAACTTAAACAGAAGATAAACACTGTGAGACCAAGACAGCTCTTCTTCCGAACACCGAATAATTAGATATGCGGTGTAGTAGTGGTTCGTGGAAGCCAGGCCGCTGATCCTGCAGAGTTCAGAAGTACTACAGGCACTGTCAGGGGTCGAGGTGGTGGGCTGTTTGAAAGGCCTGCTTTGGTTATCGATGACTTCTACCCCAGCTCTCAAGAAAAATGAAGAAACAAAAGACAGATCTCTTGCTCTCATGTCCATTCGTTACCTATGAGCCATCCATGTCATTCCCTCCAATTTATCCATGCCACTCTCCCATGCGACCCCCGACAACCTCCATGTCAATCTATCTGCCTCTACCCACTTTCCAAGGTTCATTATAGGCCCCATGCCAAATTAGCGACAACTCATATCAACCTGTACCCCCACACAGACCATCATTTGTATACCTTT
Organism: Stegostoma tigrinum; assembly: GCF_030684315.1. Taxonomy (NCBI): domain Eukaryota; kingdom Metazoa; phylum Chordata; class Chondrichthyes; order Orectolobiformes; family Stegostomatidae; genus Stegostoma; species Stegostoma tigrinum. The sequence goes on from NC_081369.1 coordinate 3,888,025, forward strand.
TACCTTTGTATCAACTCACTCAAAATCCATCATCTATCGACCTCAGGCACTGAGCTGAGGTGAAACAAAGTCTAAAAGTCTAAGTCTAAAAAGAGTCATCAATAAAAAAACACTAAATACCAAAAGAACTGCAGATGCTGCAAATCAGGAACAAAACCAAAGCTTCTGGAAAAGCTCAGCAGTTCTGGCAGTATCTGTGAAGGAGAAAACAGAGTTAACATTCCCAATCCGGTGACCCTTCCTCAGAATTGATGGTGGCTGGGAAAATGTCAGTTTATATGCAGAAAATAGGGAGGTGGGTGGGGTGGCGAGTAAACGATAGGGATACAGCCCAAAGAGAGAGAGAGATAAGGGGTTGCTAACAATCAGGCTGGGAGGGTGAGTAGTTTTAAAGGGGACTGTTAGTGACTAACAACAGGGGGTGTGTAATGGCAGGCTGTGTGGTAACAAGACTTGGTGTGTGGGGTGAGGGGCTGGGACATGGGAGAGTTTATGCCCAAAAATTATTGAATTCAATATTGAGTCCGGAGGGCTGTAGGGTCCCCAAGTGGAAACTGAGGTATTGTTCCTCCAGCTTGCGTTGGGCTTCACTGGAACACAGCAAGCCAGAGACAGAGATGTTGGCCAGGGAGCAGGGTGGTGCATTGAAGTGGCAGGCCACAGGTAGTTCAGGGTCTTTTTTGGGAGCAGAATGTAGATGTTCTGCAAAACGGTCACCAAGTCTACGATTCGTTTCCCTAATTTAGAGGAAGCCACATTGTGAGCAGCGAATGCAGTAGACTATATTCTGGGAAGTGCAGATGAAGTGTTGCTTCACCTGGAAGGTATGTTTTGGCCCTTGGATACTGGGGAGGGAGGAGGTAAATGTGTAGGTGTTGCACCTTCGCCAGTTACAGGGGAAGGTGCCGTAGGGCTCCGTTGTCAACAGGGGCCTCAATCAGGTCTGACCCATCTCCTGCACTTCCACCCTCATCCCTTCTCTTCCCTCCTGCAACAGCGATAGGGGTCCCCTTATCCTCACCTACCATCCCACCAATACCCACATCCAGAAGATTATCAGACGCCATTTCCACCACCTCCAGCAAGATGCCACCACCTGACACATATTCCCCTCCCCTCCCTTGTCTGCCTTCCACAGGGACCGTTCCCTCCGGGACACCCTGGTCCACACTTCGTTCACCCCCAATGCCTCCCCACAGCCCTACAGCACCTTCCACTGTAACCGGCGAAGGTGCAACACCTGTGCATTTACCTCCTCCCTCCCCAGTATCCAGGGTCCAAACATACCTTTCACGTGAAGCAATACTTTACCTGCATTTCCCAGAATCTAGTCAACTGCATTCGCTGCTTAAAATGTGGTTTCCTCTACATTAGGGAAACAAATCATAGACTTGGCGACCGTTTCGCAGAACATCTACGTTCTGCTCGCAAACAAGATCCTGAACTACCCGTTGCCTGCCACTTCAATGCACCACCCTGCTCCCTGGCCAACATCTCTGTCTCTGGCTTGCTACGGTGTTCCTGTGAAGCCCAACACAAGCTGAAGGAACAACACCTCATTTTTGGCATGGGATCCCTACAGTCCTCCGGACGCAATACTGAGTTCAAAAATTTTAGGGCCTAAGCTCTCCAATGTCCCAGGCCCCCACCCCAAACACCAGGTCTTGTTACCACACAGCCTGCCACTACACACCCTCTGTTGTTAGTCACTAATAGTCTCCATTAACAACTATTCACCCTCCTAGCCTGATCGTTAGCAACTCCTTTGGCTGTAAAACTGTCTCTCTCTCTCTCTCTTTGGGTTCTATCCCATCATTTATTCCCTACCCGACCCAATGCCCTATTTTTTGTGTATAAACTGACGTTTTCGCAGCCACCATCAGTTCTGTGGAAGGGTCACTGGACCTGAAACGTTAACTCTGTTTTCTCCTTCACAGATGCTGCCAGACCTGCTGAACTTTTCCAGCAACTTTGTTTTTGTTCCTCGATAAAAAAACACTATTTGATACTTTGATTCAAGAACATTATCCTTTATATAAACAAACATTTTATTCACATACTTAATCCTTGACACGTATCTGCATGCATTTGAAGCCAGTATTTCTGGAATTGAGACTCCAGCAGAGCTTTAGCCAGTTCAGGTGTCCCTATTGCCCCTGTAAAAACTGAGATCAGGTTTAATGTCTCAGGTAACTGACCCTTTATCAGGAAGGATATCAAGGTGAAGCCAGGAGTTGAGTTCCAGTTGTGTTCACAGCAGTTTGCTTGTAGAACATAACAGAATATGTCATCTGACAAAACAGTTTCAATGAAAAATAAAATGTTATCAATTTGGAGTCAGATTTTGGCTAAGACAGAATGTAGGCCTACTCATGCGCAATGAGCTTACATGTAGGAAAAACCATACTTGTGATTCAATGAACTGTACAGTATGAACTGTGACAGAAAAGGGGAAGGCTTCCACAGAACTGCCAGGATAGAAATACTGAATACGGAATCTACAGGATACTGAATCTTTCTGCAACACTAACATAGCATCAATCTTTAGCTTTTAAAATATATTAACAAAAGGTTCTAGCCATTGGGTAACAATTCTCGGAGGGCCTTGTGAATGCAAGATCTTCACCATGAGGTTACCAAAAGAGTAAGTTGCCATGTTCCATCCATCAGTTGAGACCAATATTGGGATTGGCCTGCAACCAACAATGGCAGATGTGGCGACCATTTGGAAGTCTAGTCTGCAATTGAGGTTTCAATTCCTGTAGATAGATCCTACATATATGACAGAAATGTCTTCATGAGACTTAGTTAATAAATATTACGTAAGTTAAAGAGTCTTAGACACTAATTGATTTACCTGATTTTTTGCTGCTCTTCTTCTTCTGGAGTTGCAAAGGCCTTCCACTGAAAGTGCACAATTACATCACTCCTATTGCAAATGGAAACCACTCTCTGGTTAGCCAATGATATGTAGGTTTTCTCGATTATTACTGAGTTTTTGTCCAGTCTTACATTTATGTCTGTTGCAGCTCCGTACAAATGGATAAAGATGTCTTCACCTACAATAGATCATTATGGGAAACAGCTTAACAAATGATGAATTTTCTTGAAAGCATAATTTTCATTTTACTGTGTTACAGAAGTTCTCTCCACCCACATTCCTCCTACTTCTGTAGTTCCCAATAGCAGCAGTCTGAGCCGAGAGAATACCCAAGTGTGAGGCGAGATATTGCAGCGACAATTTTATTTCCAGCTCCAAAGCTGCTACAATTTTAGCACAGCAGGACTATTAATTTGTAAAACTTTACCATGTGCCAAATGGAAGCTGCATTTCTTGCATTCAATAGTGACTAACACCTTAACAAAGTACGACTAACAAACAGATTTGAGGTATACCTGAGTTTATAAAATGCTCTATATATATTGTAGGACTGGACTTTTGCTCCCAAGGTAGTTACAAAAAGCCAGGAAAGCTCCCAATTCTCCTAACTCAGGGTGCCATGAAGGGACTGAATCAGTCAGTTAAGGGTTACATTTTCAGTAAAAGTAATGATGATGAATACCGAAACACAGTGCCAAACAGAAGAGCAAGGTCAGGCATGTAAGGAATAACACAACCAGCAAAAATAAGAAGGCCAAAGATCAAATACCTTTTGGGTAGATTGTAGGAAATTAATATCTGGAACATCAGGTCCACACACAGAGTGAAGTTATCAGATAGATAATTTAATATGAGAAGATGGCAACCAGTGAGACTTTGCAGTTAGTGTTATACTGATAATCGTGGATTCATAGAATCATAGACTGACTCATCTTGCAGATGTTTGAATAAACAATCATTGTCCTGAGTCCCTTAGATATTTTAAAGTCAAATAAACACACTCAATAGGGAAAATGTGCCCTACATGCTGGAATTTTCATCTTTGAGGGGTGGGAGGCAGTGCGGGATTGAGTCAGATTCTAGAATGCAAGTGCAAAGGCTTACTGATAAAAAGTCCACCTCAGTTCTCTGAGGGCTGGTTCCAGCTGTTTCCTTAAACATTTGGCCCTCATGTCCTAACCTGTCTCACACTCAGCCTCACATCCTTCCCCGTGTGCATATATTTTAGCTTCTGCTAACCCATGCAAACCGCCCACCATCAATATTTGTTCTCTCTCAAAGTGCACAATGAGCAAACCCAAGGAGATGATATTAAATTAAACTCGAAATATCTGTTACACATTTTGCTAATATGTACACAATTAAAATCATACAAGAAAGCCTTTTTAAATCTGATGTACTCCGTTCCTTATAAAAAAATTTGGATTCATAGCCACAAGCCAAATATATCTAATTTTTCACCAGCCTTTTTGAGCTGTGAACTTTCAGCCCCCACCAACATTATGATAATGATAGGTTATGGTAAGCCATTAATCAGTAATAATGCTCTAATGATAACACTTTGGGCTATTTCAATGAACAGCTATGAAACTACTAGCACAGAGGCAGTAGGAGCTGACGATGCTGGAGTCTGAGATAACAAGATGTGGAGCTGGAGGAACAGCAGGCCAAGCAGCATCAAAAGAGCAGGAAAGCTGACGTTTCGGGTCTGGACCCTTCTACTAGCACAGCTTTTTCTTTATTAAAAATTTTGTTTCAAGTTTAAAGGGCTTTTATATTAAAATAACTTAATAGCTGATAATTCTATAGTTCTTATTCACCCTTCACAAGCATTTATGCCCATTCTAAAAGTTTATTATTGCTGAGTTCAGGTGTCCTTCTCGTGTAAATGACAATCCATCCCCTTACCAGAAAAATTGCCATTTGTCGGAAATAGAGACAGGATTTCCAGACCAAGCCCTAACCACTGTTTTTGAAAGGTTTCTGGAGTCTCAACGACCACACAAAACTGTAGACCCAAGCCTTTTTTTCCCAAGGATTAAATTACAGAAGGCAAGGTCATTTTTCATGCAGCAAATAATCTGCATCCTTACTGTTTATCATAAACAATGAATAAGGGGAAGTTTTCACTGTGGTCTATATATTATCCATTCATTAACTTACACAAATAGACAAGCATTGGATGAAATGCTGGACACAAATTAACAAAATTCAATGGAGGGATATGTAAGTCTGTACATTTTGATTGTAAGAATGAGGAGAAATGAAACTAGCTAAATGGTACAACTTCAAATGGAATGCAGAAACAGAGCTGGGAGTGCTGGCTCACAAATCACATTAATAAAACAATTATTAAAGCTTCTGGAATCTTTTATAAATAGAGGCTAGAGTACAAAAGTTAAAAGGCTACACTAAACTTGCATTAAATACTAGTTTGGTCCAGCTGGACTGTTTTTGCTCAATTCTGGGAACTGCAGAAAAGCTGTAAAGGTTTCAAGAGGATGCAAAAGAGATTGACTAAAATAGTTCCAAGAATAAAGAATTACATTTGTGGGCAGACTGGAAAGGCATAAAACCATAAGACATAAGACGGTATATTGAATTTGGTTGACCATTCAATGAGATCATGAGATCATAAATCCTCAACTCAATCTTCCTGTATTGCGCTCATAACCTTTAATTCTCTTTCTAATTCATAATGTGTCTATCTTAGCATTGAATACAGTTAACAACCCGGTCTCAACAGCCCTCTGTGGCAAAGAATTCCACAAATTCACTGTCCTCTGACAGAAGAAATTCCTTCTCATCTCTGTCTTAAATGTGTAACCTTTTATTCTGAATGATGTTTTCTGGTCCTAGATTCTCCCACGAGGAGAAACAATCTTTCAGCATTTACCCTGTCAATCCCCCTAAAGACCTTGTGATTCAATAAGATCACTTTTCATTCTAAATATACTCAACCGTTACTCATATTCAGGATCAAGCTGGTGAGCTTTCACAGGACTGCCATCTAATGTATTTATATCCTTCCTAAAATAAGGTAATGAATACTGTGCATTGTACAAAGAGAAGGTACAGGCTTGATATCGTTCAGTTGTTCTATTCTACACAGGTCTGTTTCATGTATCAAGGTAGTGTTTGTTCATTCTGCCACCCGCAAATATTAGAGAATGCATGTTGCATCCTGTAGTCTCAACTAGCTTGTTAACAGAATAAAGAATGCAAAGAAACTATCTAACACAGAAAGGCAAAGAAGATAAAAGTGTAAAATTTTTGAAGGAATAAACATTACATTTTTTTTTAAAAGTCAAAGCCCACAATCTTCCCCCACTTTCACCAATGGCAAGCCCTTATGAATCTTTAAAGCTCTTTCAAAGTCATGCCTCACCACACAATAGTATACAATTGTACATAACTCAACAACAGACAAAGTATTCAACCAATTACCTTGTTAAACTTATACCTTCAAGGGCTTTTCACATCAAAGAGATCAAAGCAGCATAAAACACCACCATGATCAATAAATTCTTACGAGGACAGAAGTTGTGAAAATTCAGCACATGTTTTAAACCGTGTTTGCACTTTTTTCCAAATTCTGTCTCCAGCTTACAGAACAAACATAGAAACAGAGACGCAGAACTAGGCTACTAGTTCAACTATTCAACATTATCATGGCTGACCTTCCAACTCAGCACCCTGTTTCTACTTCTGCACATACATTTTTATCCCTTTAGCCTTGAGAACTATATCTAAGGCTTTCTTGAAAATGTTCATTATTTTGGTCTCAGCCACTTTACATGGCAGCAAATTCCACAAGCTCACCACTCTCTGGGCGAAGAAATTACTCCTCATCTCAGTCATAAATGTCCTACCCCATATCCTTTGACAGTGAACATCAGGAACATCCTTCATGTGTTTACCCTGTCTAGTCCTGTTAGAATTTTACAGTTTTCTGTGAAAACCCCTTCAATTCTTGCAAAATCCAGTGAATTTTGTCCTAACCGCACAAACTCTTAAATGTCAGTCCAGGAATCAGGTTGACAAACCTTTGTTGCACTCACTTGCCAGAGCATCCTTCCTCAGATAAGAAGATCAAAACTGCTCACGATACTCTGGGCATTGTCTCACCAAAGCTCCTGCTCCTATACTCAGAGCCTCTGACTATGGAGGTCAACCCCTGTTGCACCTGCATAATTTCTTTCAGCGAGTAGTGTACAAGGACATTCAGATTTTACTGCATCTCCCCTTACCCATTGAGATAATAATGGCTTTCCTGTTTTTGCTACCAAAGTTTATAATCTCACATTATACCTCATCTGCCTACTCCCTGAACTTGTCCAAATCACACCGTAGGACATTTGCAACCTCCTCCATTAAGCCAAACAAGTCCACACTGACCTTCTGAAGAACACTGCACCCAACCCCATCCACATCCCCTACCCTTTCCCGATAACCCTGCATTTCGCATGGCTAACACATCTAATCTACAGGCTCCTGAACACTGTGGGCAATTTAGTATAGCTAATCTACTTAGCCTGCACATCTCTGGATGCTACAGGCAATTTAGCATGGCCAATCCACCTAACCTCAACATCTTTGGACTATGGGAGGAAACTGGAGAACCTGGAAAAAATCCACACAGACATGGAGAGAATGTGCAAACCCCACATGAACAGTCGGCCGAGTGCGGAATCAAACCCAGGTCCCTGATGTTGTGAGGCAGCAGTGCTAATTACCAAGCCATCTAAATCATTAGTACAACTTGTAAATATAAATCTTCTGAATGTGTGCTCTCAGCACACACATATTTTTCTGCTGGGACTGAGTATCAGGAATATGCTTGAGTTCTGGAGTTAAAATTAATGAATATCTTAAGGTACAATTTTCACAAAATGAGAAAGATTTTCCAGAGTCCAGGCTAACTTCATCATAAACTGGTACAATCATACAAAAATGTACAGTTAATTTGTAAATCTGAAATTAAAACAGCAAGGGATGTAAACACCCAGCAGTACTGGCAGCCTCTGTGGTGAAAGAAAACACGTTGATGTTTCGGGTCAGGGACCTTTCAGTTCCAATAAAAAGTGCTCATTAATCTCCACCGTAGATGTTACAAATCTGATGGTTATTTCCAGCATTTTCTGTTTTTACAGGTAGTCATTCGTTTGAGAAAACTGGCAGTAAAAACAATTAGCTCCCAAATTATCCCACAGTTACAGAAAACTATGGGGAAAATTAATTGCCCTCTCAGCCAAACATTTAAAACTTGTTGATAATTTTTTTTAAAGTTTTCAAAATTTAGTGAAGTCTTTACAAAACCTTTGGAAAATTATTCTCAAAACGTTTAGGGTCATAGAAATTTACAGTACAGAAAAAAGCTCTTTGGCCCATCACACTAATGCCAGACAAAAACAACCACCCAATTATTCTAGAGATAACACAGTGTGAAGATGGAGGAGCACAGCAGGGCAGGCAGTATCACAGTAGCAGGAAAACTGACGTTTCGGGTCTTCTTTTCTGAAGAAGGGTCCCAACCTGAAACATCAGCTTTCTTGCTCCTCTGATGCTGCCTGGTCTGCTGTGCTCCTCAAGCTCCACTTTTGTTATCTCTGGTTCCAGCATCAGCAGTTCTTACTATCTCACCCAATTATTCTAATCTTGTTTTCCAGCACTTGCTCCATACCTTGCATGCCTTGGCATTTCAAATGCATACCTAAATACTTCTTAAACATTTGAGGTACCACCTTTGCAGGCAGTGAGTTGCAGATTCCCACACTCCTCTGATTAAAAACATTTTTATTACAGCTCCTCTAAACCTTCTGTCCTGTACCTTCAATTGATGCCCCCTGGTCATTGATACCTCCAACTCTCTTTCTGTCCACACAATGTACAGCCCTCATAATTTTATACATCTCAATCATGTCTCCTCTCAATCTCCTCTGCTCTAAAGAAAACAACCCCAGTCTGTCCATTCTCTCTTCGTAACTGAAACTCTCCAGTCCAGACAACATCCTGGTAGGTGACCTCTGCGCCCTCTCTAGTGCTTTCACATCCGTTCTATAGTGTGCATTCCAGAACTGCAATAATACTCTAGCTGTGGCCGAAACAACATTTGGAAAGCTTTTGGAAAAGTATTGGGAACATTCTTGAAAAATTTACTGATGCAAAATGTTAATAAAAATATTTTAAATTTTTTAATATAATTTTCTGACAAGCCACAATGAGATGGTCTTTGCTCACCTCTTCAAATATTTGGAGAATCTCCTTGGAGGGAGGAGATGGATAATTAAAGTTAGAGAAAAGAGGTTGAATTTTGATCTATTTTGTTATTAAACATTTGAGATGTAATTTTTTTGCATTCAGTAAATTGTTCTTTAAGTCGCTTCACCTAGCCATTGTCAAATGTGTTTTCATTATGTTTTCATCAGCTCCTAAAGGGATCACTCCTGCTCTGGTTTACTCTCAATTAACATAAACTCTTGCTACATTTCATCTCATGAATTTACCATTCAGAATTTCCACATGATGTTACTGGCACTTAATAATCATTCAAAAAAGGCAATGAGGCTTCAAAACTAGAAGGTAGAAGGTTTGAGCTCCCACTCTAAGGTTTGGACCAAATTACCCAATCTAACACTTACAATGCCAGTGCTGAGGGAGCACTGCATTGTTGAAGGATCAATGCTGAGAGAACACTGCACTGTAAGAGGGTCAGTACTGAGGGAGCACCGCACTGTCGAAGGGTCAGTGCTGAGAGAACACTGCACTGTAAGAGGGTCAGTACTGAGGGAGTTACAACACTGTTGGACGGTCAGTACTTAGCAAACACAGCACTGTCACAGGGTCAATGCTGAGGGAGATGTCAAAACATGGGTTCTGTCCATGCTATTGGGTGGATGTTAAAGATCCCATGACCAATAGTGGGAAAAGAATGAGAATTGTGGAGTTCTCCTTAGGTGCCTGAGGCCAAGGTTTCCCCTCATGAACATCACATTATTTCAAAGGGAACAGAGTATAAATATAGGGAAGTTTTGAAAACTACAAAAGGCATTAAACAGACCACACCTGCACAACTACAAATAGTTTTAGGCACCTTATCTATGGAAAGATAGACTGGCTTTGGAGGTAGCCCAGAGAAGGTTCACTTGCCTGTCCCAGTATTGGAGGAAAAGTCTTATGGGGAAAGACTAATAAGTTGGAGCTGTAGTAATTGCATTTCGAAGAATGAAAGGAGACCTATTGCAACAAGTAAGATTTTCAGGGGGCTGTACAGGATAGATACGAAGAATATGTTTTGCCTTCTGGGACCAGGTGCCATTCTCTTAGAATAAGAGGTTCATTAGAACATGAGTGTTCAGAACAGACTGACTATCCAGAAGTGTAGAAAGGGACATGGAGGTTCAGGGGCCAGCGACCTGACAATCAAACTAAATCTGGTGCTCAGAGTGTCCCGAATAACCTGTAATGCCTTCCAGGATCTGGAGTTGTAATAAATGCAACCTCCAAATGAAAAGATGGTTACAGCCATGCTCAGCATTGGCATAGCAAGTGTCAGTTTGACAGCCAAAATGGCTTTACTTCTGTGTGAATGGGAAGGCCTTCATAAGGAACCCTGGACATCATGGGATACCAATAGTTTGATAAAGAAAAAGGAGGAAACATATGTTAGGTACAGAGAATTAAAAACAACAGAGGCACTTGAAGACTATAGAAAGTTTAGTGGGGTGCTTATAAAAGAAATCAGGAAGACAAAGAGAGACCACTAATTACCTCTGGCAGACAGAATTACAGAAAACTCTTAAAGTATTTCATAAGTAAACTTCAAGCAGGAAGATTACTAGAGAAAGTGTAGGCCTGATTAAAGTCCAAAGGATCAATCCTTGTGAGGAGCCAGAGGATGTGGGTGACTTCTTAAATGAATATTTCTCATCTGTAAGGAGAGAGACATTGTAGCTGGAGATTTCAACTGAGGGCAAGATCCTAGAGACTGTCAAAATAAGTAAGGAGGAAGTATCAGATGCTTTAGCAAGCATAAAGGTTCATAAATCCCCAGGGCCTGATGAGATGTATCCCAGGTTGCCATGGAGGGAAGGAAGGAAATTGCTGGGCTCTTAGTGGAAATATTTAATATTTCAATGGCTACAGGTGAAGTGTGATCACTGGATGACAGCTAATGTGATTCCTTTATTCAAAAGGGCAGTAGGAATAGGCCAGGTAAATACAGACCAGTTAGTTTGACATCAGTGGTGGGAAAATTATTGGAAAAATTTGAGGGACAGAATTAATTGATATTTGGAAAGGCAAGAATTGATTGAGAATAGTCAGCACAGATTTGTTGGAGGGAACTTCTGTTCGACTAATTTATCAAGTTTTTTGAAAAGGTGACTAAATATATTGATAAGGGTGATGCAGTTGATGTGGTTTAAATGGACTTCAGTAAGGCCTTTGACAAACTTCCACATGGAAGGTTCATCCAAAAGGTAACAGCCCCATGGGATCCAAGGCATTTTGGCAAACTGGATCCAAAACTGGCTTACAAATAGGAGGCAAAGGGTGATGATGGAGTGCTGTTTATGTGTTTGGAAGACTGTAACCAGTGGTGTACTACAGTGATCAGTGCTGGGATCTCTGTTGTGTTTTATATACATTAACGACTTGGATGTGTATGGAGACCGTATAATTAGTAAGTTTGCAGATGACATGAAAATTGGTGGTGTTATTGATAGTGAGGAGGATGGTCTAAGGCTACAGTCTGATATTGATCAGCTGGTAAATTGGGGACAGCAATGGCAGTTGAATTTAATCCTGATAAGTGCAAGATCTGGCAAGTCTAATAAAGGAGGATATACACAACGACTGGTCAGTCCCTAGGGAGTCTTGAGGAACAAAGGGGTCTTGGTGGATAAGTCCATGAATCCCTGAAGGCATCAGTGTGGGGAGATTGGGTTGTGAAGAAGGTAAAGTGATGCATGCCTTAATTAGCCGGGTGTAAAATATAGGAGCAGGAAAGTCTTGTCACAACTGTATAAAACTTGGCTAAACCACAGATGGCGCACTATCTGAAGTTCTGCTTGCCACTGCATTGTCAGGACATAATTGCCCCGGAGACAGTGCACAGGAGATTCACCTGGGATAGAAAGTCTGAGATATGAGGAGAGATTGGATAGACTGGGTCTATTTACCCTGGAGCAGAGGTGGCTAAGGGGGTTCTGACTGAGGTATACAAAATTATGAGGATTAGATATCGGGTAGTTTGTGACAATATTTTTCTCATGTTGAAAGCCAAACGGCATAAGTTTGAGGTGAGGAGCAAGTGGTTTAGAAGCGATCTAAGGAAAGTTTGTTTTTCACCCAGGTGGCAGCAAAAGTATGGAACATGCTACCTGCAGGTGTGATGGAGGCAGGTACTCTCACAACATTTAAAAAGCACCTGGATAAGTACTTAAAATATCAAAGTTTAGTAGGCAATGGACCAAGTGTAAGTAAATAGGACTTGTGTAGTTTGGTGTTTGTTAGTGAGTATGGCGTGGTGGGCTGAGGGTTGAGGTTCTATGCAGTATGACTCTATGAAATAATATTTACACTGATCATGTAACTGCAGAAAATGAAAATTGCTGGAGAAACTCAGCAGGTCTGGCAGCTTCCATGAACAGAATGCAGAGCCAACATTTCAGATCTACTGATTCTTCTTCAGAGAATATCATATGCTGATACATAAGGTAACTGAGTTTTTCAATAGAAAAATGTTCCATTCCATCAATGTTTATATGATCCACCATTATCTAAATACTGCCATGATTCCTAAATCCTTCAGTATGCATGTGTTCTTTTGTTTGAGTATCAAGATGCCTTACTGTGAGGGATGGTAGAAGATAAGGGCTACAAACAGCACTACAGAGGAAACCCAGAAGTGAGGCAATCCATCACAACGGATCCCAGAGTTTAAAAGCCAGGCGGGAAAACACACCGATGCTTCATCAGAGGCTGCACTAAGGATGTTTCCAAGCACGGTAACGAAACATCTGTGGAACAACAAACCAGCTTGGTGAGCCAACCAACCTCAATACCCACAACCCGAGCTACAAATCTACTCCAAAACCTTAGGGCACATGTTATGTTCCGCACAATTAGAGCAAAGAAGGAATGTGATAGCTGCTGACAAGCTGTGAGAGCAGGATCAGTTTTCCAAACAGGACAATGAGGATGTTCATCAGGAAGAACAGAATCTTGTGCATGATAGAGCTCAGCAGTGTCAGGACCCACATTCATCACTGATAAGACCTGAGCTAAGGTGGGCATTCAGGAAAGCACAGCATAGACTTAGAGAGGCTTGTTGGATTGGTGAGTTGTGTGGTCTGGCACTTAAAAAACTATATGACTAGGAATGTGCATATCTACATGCAAGAAAGGGTCAGCTGTGCCATCAATGTGCCACGAAGAACATTGGTTTGGAGATGCTATGCCACAATATTGAACATTGAAGAGTGCTCTGGACTGCTAGTGTTTGCTCAGGAGCATGGCTAAGGTTCCAAAGTGGCACCAGCATCAAAGATGTCAGTAAATGCAGAGATACCAGAGGACTGGAGAGTGGCTAATGATGTCCCTTTATTGAAGAAAGGCTGTAAGAAAAAATCTGCGAACTATAGACCTGTGAGTCTGACATCAGTGTTGGGTAAAATTGTTGGAGGTGATGCTGAAAGATATGATTTGTGTTTGGAGAGGCAACGAACGATTAAGGATAGTCAGCATGGTTTTGTGAGAGGGAAATCATGAGTCACAAACTTGATTGAGTTTTTCGAGGAAGTAATCAAAAAGATTGATGAGGGCAGAATCGTAGATATTGTTTACTTGGACTTCAATAAAGCCTTTGACTTGGTTCCACACTATAAACTAATTAGTAAAGTTCATCACATGGGATTCAGGGTGAGCTTGCCAATTGGATACAAAATTAGCTGTAGGGTGAAAGACAAAGGGTGGTGGTGGATGGTTGTTTTTCAAACTGGAGACCTGTGATTAGCACTGCTCCATCGAGATCGGTACTGGGTCCACTTTTGTTTGTCATTTATGTAAACGATTTGGATGAGAATATGGAGGCATGTTTAGTAATTTTGTGGATGACACCAAAATTGTGGTATAGCGAACAGTGAAGAAGGTTTTCTAAGTTTACAAACAGGTCTTGGTCAATTGGTTCATTGCACTGAGGAGTCGCAGATGGAGTTTAATTTGGGTAAAGGCAAGGTATTGCATTTCAGTAAATCAAACAAGGGAAGAGCTTACACAATTAATGGTAAAGCTCTGTTGTAGAACAAAGAGACCTAGGGGTTCAAGTGTAAAATTCTTCAAAATTTTCATCACAGGTAGACAGGGTGGTTAAGAAGGCATTTATCACGCTTGCCTTCGTTGCTCAGACTTTTCAGTATAGGAGTTGGCTCATCATGTTGAGGTTGTACAGGACGTTGATGAGGCCTCTTCTGTTGTACTATGTCCAGTTCTGGTCACCCAGTTACAGGCAGGATATTGCTAGAAAGTGTTCAGAAAAGATTTACCAGGATGTTACTGGAAATGAAGAGTTTGAATTATAAAAATAGGCTTGATAGGCCAGGACTTTTTCATTGGAGCGTAGGCGTTGACAGGTGACCTTATAGAGGTTTAAGGTAAATAGCAAAGGTCGTTTCCCTAAGGTGAGTGAGTTCAAAACTATGGGGCATACTTTTAAAGTGAAAGGAGAAAGATTTAAAAAGGACATGAGTGTGGTTAGTATGTGGAATTAACTGCCAGAGGAATTGGTGAATGTAGATACAGTTACAACATTTAAAAGACATTGAATAGGCAAAGTTTGGAGGAATATGGTCCAAATGCTGGCAGGTGGGACAACTTTAGCATGGGAACATGGTCAATGTGGACTAGTTGGACCGAAGGGTCTGTTTCCATGCTGTATGACTCTATAACTCTTTATCCCAGCAATACCAATACCTTTGTTATTAAAAGTGGGAGAGGTTGCATCTGAAAGGAAGGCACTGTTGGAGCACAGTAGGTAATTTTTGCAGTATTCTAACAAAACTCACCAGGTCTCAGAGCAGGAAGCCCTCCTTGAAAGTTAAAGAACCTGGTATGATTTAGCCCTTTGCATCACGTTGTTTACCTGAAATCTGAAACCTGCCTTTGGAATAACAAAAAACTAGATATCAATTGGGATTTTGTATCAGAGGATAAGTCCCCTCCTTCACAATGACTATTTCTAACTAAGGTGACAAAAAGAACTTCACTGAAATCACACAGGTAAAACAATCAGCATCAAGGGGCTCACTGACAAGAATAGTATTATTCTGTTTCAAAGGTTGAAGCAATGTTTGAGTCTGTAGTTGTACTGCTCATATGAAATTATCCAACATTTAACTGGATTTCTCTTCCAATTTTAGTCTGAATGACAATGCACTATTTGATGCACTTAGAAGCAGGCAATGGAACACAGTATCAAGGGCAGGGCGGCATAATAAAGGATATTTCACCTTGTTTTGTATCACTCCATTCCAGTTGTGCCTCAGTCTTTAAGGTTGTTAGAAGAAATGTGGGACAGCATACAAGAACTGTGATCGTTGATGTGTGAGAGTTAGGAATTGGGAAAGAGTCCAAATTGGAACAGATGGGTTTATCTAAAGTTAAGTTCCCTCATGGAATAAAGGATTGTCAAGGTTTGATAAAGTGTTTGGTTCTATCCAAAGAGAAAGCTACAGCTCTGTACAGATTGCCAAGCAAACAAAGTCCTTCAGGGTTTAATTACACTTTTCAATAACCTCCGCTGAAATATTGGGAAAGTCATTTGTAAGCAGTCAGTAGACAGGTAAATTCTATCTCTCGATTGCACTGATGCATCAGAATCACTGGAAATGCATCAGAACATAAATAACATCAGCTAGACGTCTGTTTAATATTAATATTTAGACATAACATGTTTCACTCTTTTAAATCCACAGCTTTGGATATTGTTCACCAAGACAACTTGACAAGGTACATAATTTAGAAATTCATAATTTCAAAAAAAATAATAATTTATATATACAATATGGTGGTGTTTCCATTTGACCACTGTTCTTTTACTTTTAGATGGTAGTGGTTGTCGATTTGGCAGGTCCGTTTTAAGGAACCCTAGTAAATTTCTGAGGTCCACCTTGGAGATGGTACAGTCTGCAGCTACTGAACGTTGGTGGTGGAGGGACCGTGCATTTGTGGATGTGTTGCCAATTAAGTAGGCTGTTTTGTACTGGGTAATGCCAAGTCTCTTTAGTGTTGTTGGAACTGTACTCATCCAGGCAAGTGGGAAATATTCAATCTCATAACTGACCTATGCCTTGTAAGTGGTGGATAGGCTTTTGGGGGTCAAATGCTTAGTTACATACTGCAGGATTCCTAGCCTCTGACCTGTTTTTGTATTCACTATATTGATATGGCAAGTCCAGTTGAGTTTCTATTCACTGATAACTCCCAGAATGTTGATAGTGTGCAATTCTGTGATGGCAATGCCCTTGAATGTCAAAGATGTTTAGATTCACTCATGTTAAGATATTCATTGCCTGACACTTGTACAGCATGAATGTGCCAGTGCAAACCTACATATTGTCTTGGTCTTGCTGCAGTTGGATATGGACTACTTCAGTATCTGAGGAGTCACAAATGGTGCTTAACGTTGAGAAATCATTAGTGATCACCCCCACTTCTGATCTTACGATGGGA
This sequence comes from Stegostoma tigrinum, assembly GCF_030684315.1. NCBI lineage: Eukaryota > Metazoa > Chordata > Chondrichthyes > Orectolobiformes > Stegostomatidae > Stegostoma > Stegostoma tigrinum. The sequence continues at coordinate 3,904,637 of NC_081369.1, forward strand.
GGAAGGCCATTAATAAAACAGTTGAGGAACTCCTGCAAAGATGTCCTGGAGCTGAGATGACTGATCTGCCACAAACACACCCATTTAACGTGGTGCAAGATTCCAACCAGTGGAGATCTTTACACTTGATTCCCATTGAATTTAGCTTTGCTAGAGCTCCTTGATGCAATACTCAGTCAACTGTGGCTTGATATCAAAGGCAGTCATTCTCACCTCATAAGATTGTAATGCAGTCAGTAGCTGTGTGGCTCTGTTTCCCCAATATATTTTTCTCCATAACATCAATGATTTTGTTCATTTTTGACTGTATGTAGGGGTTTAAAAATAGGTTTAGAATTCCAGCTAGTAGATTCATATGTTGGTAATTCATAATTTTGCTTGTTTGTGGTTAGATTTGATTTCTTTGTAATAAGTAGCAGTTTCTAACAAATACAGAGGTTAGTCAGTGTTTTCAGCTAACCTTAGATCATGGGATTGTAAAGTTGTAATTTGATTAAATCTTTAACTCTTGTGATGGCCCTGGGAGCACTGGGCCTCAAATATCAACGTACTTTCCCAAAAGGGTCATGGCCGTGGGAATAGGCATTCTTCAAGATGGCACATATACGGATTTGAATGTCTATCTCAGAATAAAATATGATATCATCACGTATTTGACATCCTCGTCAACAATTTGCCTGCTAGAGATAAATCTGTCCATGATGATATTGGTAAGAGTGACCACTACATTGTCCTTGTTGACACAAAGTCCTGCCTTCAAACTGAGAATACTCTCCATTGTGCTGTGTGGCACAATCACTGTGCTGAATGGGGTAGACAACGCATTCTGATCTGGTGCGAGATCACATTCAAATCTAGCAACTGAAGAGTAGGCATCCATGAAGCCCTGAGGGCTATCAACACAATCTTCAAGATAAAGACACAACATATCCCGCACTCAACTATTACCATCGAGGGATCAACCCTGGTTTAATGTAGAGTGTGGGAGAGCATGGCAGAAGCAGCACCAGGCAAATATAAGAATGAGGTGACAACCTGGTGAAACTACCAAACAGGTCTACGTGCATGCCAACAGCATAAGCAGCAAGTTTAGTCAGAGCTAAGCAATCTCACAAACAAGTGATCAGATCTAAACACTGCACTCCACATCCAGTTGTGAGTGGTGGTGGATAGCTACCGGAGGAAAAGGCTCCACAAATATTCCCATTCTTAACGATAGAAGAGCCAAAACACCAATGCAAAACATTAGGCTGAAGCATTAGCAGTAACCTTCAACAAGAAATACAAGGTAGATGATCCACCTCGGCCTCCTAAAGAGGTCCCCAGCATCATAGATGCTACTTTAACTAATTCAATTTTGTCCACATGATATCAAGTAGTGCTTGGAGACACTGAACACTGCAATGGCTATGAGCACTGACAACATTCCAGAAATAGTACTGAAGACTGGTGCTCCAGAAATTGCTGCTTCCCTCACCAAACTGTCCAGTATAGCTACAACATTGGCAACTACCCAACAATGTGGAAAATTGCCTTGGCATGTCCAAAACAGACAGCAGGACAAATCCAACCCTGCCAATTACTACTCCATCATGCTACTTTTAATCATCAGGAAACTGACTGAAGACGTCATCAACGATGCTATCAGAGGCAATTACTCTGCAATGACCTGCTCACTAATGCTCAGTTTAGATTTCACCAGGCCCATTCATCTCCTGATCTCATCACAATCTTGGCTCAAACATGGATGAACATCTGAATTCCAGAGGTGAGGTGAGAGTGACAGCCTTTGGCATCAAAGAGTCCTAGCAAAACTAAAATCAATACAAATCCAGGAACAAACTCCATGCTGATTAGAGTCATACTTGGCACATAGAGTGATGATTCTGGTTGTTGGAGGTCAGTCATCTCAGCTCAAAGACTATGCAGGAGTTCCTAGGGTAGTGACCAAGGCTCAACCATCTTCAGCTGCTTCAACAATGACCTTCCCTCCACCATAAGGTCAGAAGTGGGGATATTCGCTGATGACCATCATGACTACTCAGATGCTGAAGCATCCCATGTCCAAATACAGCAAGACCAGGACAATGCCCAAGGTTGGGGTGATATGCGGCAAAGAACGTTTGGACTCTTACCAATACCAGATTATGTCCATTTCCAATAATAGGCAATCCATAATACTGCCCCTGACATTCAATGGTGTAACCATCACTGAATCCCCCGCTATCAACATCCTGGGAGTTACCATTAACCAGAAACTCAAATGAACTCATCACATAAAAACAATGGCTACAAGAACAGGTCAGAGGTTAGGAATATCTCCTAACTCCCCAAACTCTCTCCATCTTCTACAAGCACAAGTTAGGAACGTAATACAATACTCCCACTTGCCAGGATGAATGCAGCTCCAACAACATTCAAGAAGCTTGACAGCACCCAAGATAAAGCAATCCTCTTGGCTGACACCACATCTACAAACATTCACTCCCTCTACCACAGATGATAAGTATGTGCAATGTGTATGATCTACAAGATGCACTGCAGAAATCCACAAAAGATCATTAGGCAGCACCCTCCAAATGCACAACCATTTCCATTAGAACAATAAGGGCAGCTGGGACATGGGGCCATCACCACCTGGAAGTTCCCCTCTAAACTACTCACCATCCTGACTTGGATATATACTGCCGTTTCTTCACTGTTGCTGGGTCAATCATAGGGTTTCTGCTGTAATAGCATTGTGGGTCTACCTATAGGACATGCAGCAATTCAAAAAGGCAGTTCACCTTCTCAAGGGCAATTAGGGATGAGTAATAAGTGACGGCCAGCCAGCGAAGTCAATGACCCACAAGTGAATTTTTAAAAAAATCAAGGTTGCTAACAGGCATGTTAATCACAGACTAATGTCAGGAAGAAGGATGGAATCAATAGTTCAAGATTAAAGTTTGGTGGAGGTATCAAAAACAAAGGTTTTAGTCTTGCCAGTATTTAATTGGAGGAAATTTCTTGTTATCCGTTATTGGATGTCAGATAAACTTGATAAGGTCTGGTAACTGAGCAAAAGTTGAGCACTTTAAAGAGATGGTGGCGAGTGTTGTCAGCATATACATGAAAATACCTACAAGTGTTAGCATGGAAATGGTGGCATAATGGTAATGGTATTGAGTTAATAATCAAGAAACTCAAGCTAATACTCTGGGAGAATAGGTTCAAATCCCACTGCATCAGCTGGCGCAATTTAAATTCAATTCAAAATCTGCAAATAAAAGCCAGTTTCAAGAATGACAATTGTGTACTGAATTGTATTTTATTTTGTTCAGTCCAAGTTGCGTTTCAGTTTTTTAGAGGGATGAAGTACTGTGAGGGATGAACACCATGAAGTACTATGAGTTGTCCCACCATAACTTACTAAACTCACCTCATTAATTATCCACCTATGGCATCTCATATCCAATTTCTATCTAATTGTCCATTCCTGGAACAACTTAGCATTCAGCAGATATCCGAGAATTCATGGACAACCATCCTTGCACCAGTGCCACGTTTAAACGCCCATTGTGTACCCGGACAAGTTCCATCAGTCGAGGGAAACCCTGCACAGTTCCTGATATTCATCCTAGGTACAGCTGACGGGGAATGTACTTTTCAGGAAGGATCCTGGAGGACCTGCTGGACAGGCTGGAGTCAATGTGGGACTTCTTCCTCCCTCATGACTAGCAGTGATGTCCACAATGCCAGAACAAGCCAGCCTGGTCTGAAGTTGCTACCCAATTTAAAGCAACCTCAGCTACTTGGAAGAATGCACAGCAATATAGGAAGAAGATCACTGACCTTCTCCAGTCTGCCAGGGTAAGTTCTACCGTCTTTTTTCCGTTAACTCATACTCATTTCATCTCTGCTACTATGTCCACTTCCTACCAAATCTCACTATTGCCTGAAATATCTTGCTCTCACCCACCCTAACCACCGACACCACTAACCCGCATGGCCTGTGTTGCCTGCTCACCATTTGGGACATGTCCGTACCGAAACCAACGGTAATACCTGTACTTTCATCTCCTGTAGTGCCTGCTTCTCTCTCATTCCTTGATGAAAACAGCCACAAGAGAGAAGGAGGAGTCAAGATGGTGGTATGCTGCTTGTCATCAGTTCCTCATCCTTTATTAATGGCAAATCCTTACTTTGACCACCCTACGCAGAGTTTGGACTGATAGCAGAGGCTGCCCTTGGTTTACTGTGCTGGGAACCCCTGTTCAAAAGCTTTCCTCCTTAACTTGACAGAGGTCTGTTGACAACCAATTCAAGCATCTCGGCTTATCTGCACTAAACAGCACGGCCAGGTAGCAGCAGTATAAGCTGATATTGCTCACTGAGGGGGTGAAGCTCAAGAGAGCAATGCAAGGCAATCCAAAGCAAGGTTTCTGTGAGCATCGAGGCAGGTTCAGAGTGAGTGAATGCTATGAGGTAGGTTTATGTCCCTGAGTTCACAGTGTCCTTGATGAAGCATTACATTGAGAAGTGCAAGTGCAGTACTGAAGTATGGCAGTGTCCTGTAAATGGATTGGAGATGAGACCTGAGAGTTCATAGAAGCTAACACATTTTGGATGATAGTGTCTGTAGATTTCATTCACTAACTGTGGAAAGTCAGTAGGACTTTAAACTAGTGAGTCGGGGGGAAGGGAAAGTGAAAGAGACAGGGAGTATGGAGTTAAATGGAAAGATAAGCAACAGGATAGCATGTGTACAGGTGGACTTAAGCTCGAGGCAGACTAGGAATACAGCAAAAAGGAAGGACAGCTTAAGACATCTTGGGATTTCCAACCTCTCTAATAATGATAAGAAAGCTAGCATTAAGACACTTTATCTCAATGCTCATAGTATTCGCAACAAAGTAGATGAATTAACACACAAATCCTCTTGAATGATTGTGATGTGGTAGGCATCACAGAGACATGGTTGCAGGGAGCTCAGGACTGGCAGTTAAACATCCAAGGATTCACAACATATCGAAAAGACAGGGAGGTGGGCAGAGGGGGTGGGGTTGCCTTGTTAGTTAAGAATGGAATTAAATCTATGGCACTAAATGACATAGGGTCAGAAGATGTGGAGTCTGTGTGGATGGAATTGAGGGGCCACAAAGGCAAAAAAACTATAATGGGAGTTAGGTACAGACCTCCTAACGGTGATCAGGACCGGGGGCGCAAGATGCACCGAGAAATAGATAGGGCATGTCAGAAAGGCAAGGTCACAGTGATCATGGGGACTTCAATATGCAGGTGGATTGGGTGAATAATGTTGCTGGTGGATCCAAAGAAAGAGAATTCATGGAATGTTTGCAGGATGGCTTTTTGGAACAGTTTGTGATGGAGCCCACAAGGGAGCAGGCTATTCTGGGCTTAATGCTATGTAATGTGCCAGACTTTATAAGATCTTAAAGTAAGGGAACACTTCGGAGGCAGCGATCATGGTAGAGTGATAACATGGTAGCGTTGTCTGCAGTTTGAAAGAGAGAAGGCAAAATCGGATGTAATGGTGTTACAGTTACAATAAGGTAATTACAGGGGCATGAGAGAGGAATTGACGAAAATCGACTGGAAGCAGAACCTAGCATGGAAGACAGTAGACCAACAATGGCAGGAGTTTCTGGGTGTAATTGAGGACACAGTACAGAGGTTCATCCCAAAGAAAAGAAAGATTATCCGGGGCAGGATTAGACAGCCATGGCTGACAAAGGATGTCAGGAAATATATCAAAGAAAAAGAGACAGCCTATAAAGTGGCCAAGAGCACTGCGAAATCAGAAGATTGGGAAGGCTAAAAAACAAAGGATAACAAAGAGAGCAATAAGGAAGGAGAGGAACAATATGAAGGTAGGCTGGCTAGTAATATTAGAAATGATAGTAAAAGCTTCTTTCAATACATAAGAAACAAACAAGAGGCAAAAGTAGATATTGGGCCGCTCCAAATTGATGCTGGAAGGCTAGTGATGGGAGATAAGGAAATAGCTGAAGAACTTAATAAGTACTTTACGTCAGTCTTCACAGTGGAAGACATGAGTAGTATGCCAACACTTAGGGAGAGCCAGGGGGCAGAGTTGAGTACAGTAGGCATTACAAAAGAGAAAGTGCTAGAAAAGCTAAAGGGTCTAAAAACTGATAAATCTCTGAGCCCCGATGGGCTACATTGTAGAGTTCTGAGGGAGGTGGCTGAAGAAATAGCGGAGGCTTTGGTCGTGATCTTTCAAAAGTCACGGGAGTCAGGGAAAGTCCCAGATGATTGGAAAATTGCTGTTGTAACTCCCTTGTTTAAGAAAGGATCAAGGCAAAAGATGGAAAATTATAGGCCGATTAGCCTAACCTTGGTTGTGGTAAAATTCTAGAATCCATTGTCAAGGATGAAATTTCTAAATTCCTGGAAGTGCAGGATCAGATTAAAACAAGTCAGCATGGTTTTAGTAAGGGGAGGTCATGCCTGACAAACCTGTTAGAATTCTTTGAAGAGGTAACAAGTATGTTAGACCAGGGAAACCCAGTAGATGTTATCTATCTAGACTTCCAAAAGGCCTTTGATACAGTGCCTCACGGGAGGCTGCTGAGTAAGGTGAGGGCCCATGGTGTTCGAGGTGAGCTACTGGCTTGAATTGAGGATTGGCTGTCTGACAGAAGGCAGAGAGTTGGGATAAAAGGCTCTTTTTCAGAATGGCAACCGGTGACGAGTAGTGTCCCGCAGGGTTCAGTGTTGGGGCCACAGCTGTTTACCTTATACATTAATGATCTGGATGAAGGGACTGGGGGTATTCTGGCGAAATTTGCCGATGATACGAAGATAGGTGGACAGGCAGGTAGTACTGAGGAGGTGGGGAAGCTGCAGAAAGATTTCGACAGTTTAGGAAAGTGGTCCAGGAAATGGCTGATGAAATTCAATGTGAGTAAATGTGAGGTTTTGCACTTTGGAAAAAAGAATACAGGCATGGACTATTTTCTAAACGGTGAGAAAGTTCGCAAATCAGAAGTGCAATGGGATCTGGGAATGTTGGTCCAGGATTCTCTAAAGGTTAACTTGCAGGTAGAGTCTGTAATTAAGAAAGCGAATGTAAGGTTGTCGTTTATCTCCAGAGGGTTGGAATATAAAAGAAGCGATGTGCTTCTGAGGCTTTATAAGGCTCTATTTAGGCCCCATTTAGAATACTGTGTCCAATTTTGGACCGCACACCTCAGGAAGGACATACTAGCCCTGGAGCGTGTCCAGCAGAGATTCTCACGGATGATCCCTGGAATGCTAGGTTTAACGTATGATGAATGGCTAAGGATCCTGGGATTGTACTCATTAGAGTTTAGAAGGTTGAGGGGAGATCTAACAGAAACTTACAAGATAATGTATGGTTTAGAAGGGGTGGACGCTAGGAAGTTGTTTCCGTTTGGCAGGGAGACTAGGACCCATGGGCACAGCCTTAAAATTAGAGGGGGGATATTTAAAACTGAAATGAGACAACATTTCTTTAGCCAGAGAGTGGTGGGCTTGTGGAATTCATTGCCACGGAGTGCAGTGGAGGGCAGGACGTTGGATGCCTTCAAGGCAGAGATAGAAAAATTCTTGACCTCAGAAGGAATCAAGAGCTACGGGCAGGGTGCAGGGAAGTGGTGTTGAAATGCCCATCAGCCATGATTTAAATGGCAGAGTAAACTTGATGGGCCGAATGGCCTTACTTCCACTCCTATGTCTTATAGTCTAATGAGTTCTGTATTCTTACCATTTTCGCTAAGTAACTTTCCCCAAGTGTCTGTTTAGGGTTATTACTGACTTTCTCATGTGAGTGGACCCCAGTTTTAGTCTGCCCACAAGTAAAAGCATTATCATATCGACCCCATCACACTTGTCTTCGTTTAAAAGACCTCAGTTGAGAATTTTTTCTACATTCAAGTCTGGTAAAATGTATTTTAAATGAAACTGAGCACTGGTCCCCAGTTCAGTTATATCTCTGAGACCTCACAAACTGCCACTATGTTATGGAACAGGTTAGGCTTATGGATTAACAGAATACGTTGCTATATCTCTGAGTGTAAATGTACAGCATACAGCACGCTTTCAAAGGAGGGCATTACAAAGTCAGCAGCTTCCTTACCTTTCCCCTCTCATTTCTTGAATGATTTATTTATTTGTTTTTTGAAGCTGTTAAGAGTTTCACTGGGGTCCATGCTGTTGTCATTCAAGAAACCATCATTTGTGTTTTTATATTGAGGAGTAAAAAAAGACTTCTGATAAGGCTTTTCATAACTGATGAAATCCAAAAGTGTATTAGCACCAATGAAGTACTTTTGTGGTGTGCACTGTTGTAGCTGCCTACGACTAAAGTCGGCAAGATGGCCACCTGGGGCTTTTTAGCTGACACAAGGTGGCCGAAAGGGGTTGGCAGCAGCAACATATAGCAAATGTTCACAGCCAGGCTTGTGGTCTCCACACAGAGTTAGTAGGTAAGATAACAAAAGGTCAAATGTGGGTCATAAAAGCATCCTGGTGAGAAAAGACAGGTGAATTCAATCATGTTTCCACAAACAGGCAGTTTCCGCAACATATAGGTATTTTAATGAGGGGCATTTTTGAAAGGCCTCATTTAGCCACAGTCAAGTTTGTTATTTCGTAAAAAGGAGAAGGAAAAGTCAGATGCTACAGTATTCTGAACACTTCAGGTATTTATAATTTAGAAATGCAAACAACAAATTAGTATAAATGGGTTACATGAATTCCTTGAGCAAAAAAGGAAGCATACTTAATGTCTAGGCAACTAGCAGACAACGTCCCTGAAAATACAGCAAATGAAGAAAAGAGCTCAAATCGGGTGTTAGGAGGGCTAAAAGTGGCTGTGAAATGTCCTTCGCCAGCAGGGTTAGGGAGAATCTCAATGTATTTTATACTTACATGAGAGGGTAGCTAGGTGTAGTGATTGGGGCCAGGCTGATCTGATTAACAACAAGATTCTTAATTGGGGTTGTTAACCTGGGCTGAACAGGGAAGCCTTGGCTGACCAATATAACCAGGAGATTAGCATCACCTCAGCTGATGACTGACTTGAAGCTGGCTACCAAAAGTCAGTGTATGGTGCACTAGTGAATAAATGGTGCCTTGATGAAGGAACCCAGTGTCTGTGCAGTTATTTCACTAAGGAAAGAGTAGGGGTTCACTCAAGGATAAAGGGAGGATAACAGCGACAGATTATGAAATGCAGAATGAAGATGTGGTTATGTCCCCCTAGTTGTTTCTGAAATTTTTGCGAGTTTTGTTTAATGACTTAGTAAAGTTGTAAAGTGATTTGAATTCCACAGATGAGGGTGAAATTCAATAGATATTTCCAATTAAGAGAAAATTAGTAATGGTAAGTGTTTAGGGTAGAAACAGTAAAATGTTCATTCAAAAACTAAATTCCAGTTTAAAGCTCACGTACAATATGGGAATAGAGAGGTTACAGCTGCAAGTCAGAAAGACTATTTGCTTGATCTCTTAGGTTGAAGTGAGAGGGGCATTCCTTATTTGTCAGCCATGTCAGAGAATTGTAGTCACTTCATAATGGAATTTATTTTAAAAACTTTATAACCCTCCCTACCTCCCCACCCATACTCTCCTCTCCACCTATCTTCTTTTCTCTCCATCTTCGATCTGCCTCCCCTTCTCTCCCTATTTAGTCCAGAACCCTCTTCCCCATCCCCCTCTCTGATGAAGGGTCTAGGCCCGAAACGTCAGCTTTTGTGCTCCTGAAATGCTGCTTGGCCTGCTGTGTTCATCCAGCTCCATACTTTATTAAATAGGATTTTACCATTGCATTAACATAGCCAGGTTCTATTCAATCTGTGCATAGCTCAATTCACATATATAAATAAATGCCAATAGAGGGGTAAGAAGTGAGAAGTAATGTGATAGTTCTTACTTTAAATTCAAAAAGATTCTGAGTAATCTAAGATGGAGGTCTGTAGAAAATTATGGCTGTAAGAGTTACTCCTTTTTTTGAGGCTTTTTTTTCAGTGATGGACTGACTTCCTCAAATATCTGGAGCAGTAATTACTATTTTATAAACTGTTGCATTGTTTAGAATCTTAGGGGGAGAAAACAATCAAAATAACAGTAGTTTAAAACAGGGAGAAGAGTAGATATCATGTGGGAGGTTTAAAAAAAAGAGCAGTGAACCTGCACAACTGTCAGACCAGGCAGTGAACTTTCATAGCTGGCTGTCTGTGCTACGTGGATACCAACATCTCTGGACATCGGAGATCAGTCTATGAAAAATAAACAAACAGTGAAATTCGCAGCTGACCTTGGAGAGAACTCAGAAGAACTGCTAACAGCAGTGGAACAGCTAAGTTTTTATTTAAAGTCTACCCTAATTGTCTTTTTTATAAATCTACAGTAGCGAGAGGGTGGGGATATTTATAGGCTTTATTAAGATCTGTCTCTTGATTAACCTCTTCTTAAAATCTAAAACATAGGTACTAAGTTATCCCAGAGCAGTGTTTCTAGAGCAGTAACCCTGCTATTTTCTGGGTCTGTAGTTTTTTTAAGATGCAAAGATGGCCTATTGCTGAGATATTTGTATCACTGATAGCTGCAGGAGAGGTGGCAGAAGACTGGAGGCTGGCTGGTGTTGTGCCATTATTTAAGAAAGGTTGTAAGGAAAAAACAGGGAACTATAGACGGGTGAGCCTAACATCAGTGGTGGCTAAATGGTTGGAAGGGATTCTGAGGGACAGGATATACATGTATTTCGAAAGGTAAGAACTGATAATCAACATGGCTTTGTGATTGTGAAGTTGTGTCTCACTAACTTGATTGAAGAAGTGACGAAGAGGATTGATGAAGGCAGAGCGGTGGATGCCATCTATATCGACTTTAGTAAGCTGTTCGACAAGGTTCCACTTGGTAGACTGGTTAACAAGGTTAGATCATGTGGATTACAGGAAGAACTAAACATTTTGGACACAAAACTGGCTTGAAGGTAGGAGACGGAGGGTGGTGGTACAGGTTTGCTTTTCAGACAGGAGGCCTGTGACCATTGGTGTGTGGCAAGTGCTGGATCCACTGTATTTTATCATTTATATAAATTTTTTGGACATGAATATAGGAGGCATGGTTAGAAAGTTTGCAGATGACATCAAAATTGGTGATGTAGTGAACAGCAAAGAGAGTTACTTCAAAATACAACAAATGGAACTTGATCCAATGGGCTGAGGAATGGCCGATGGAGTTCAATTTAGGTAAATGTGAGGTGCTAAATTTTGGTAGGGCAATTCACAGCAGGATTTATACACTTAAAGTAAGGTCCTGGGGAGTGATGCCAAACAAACAGACCTTGGAGGGAAGTTTCATAGCTCCTTGAAAGCAAACTCACAGGTAGAGTGGATAGTGAAGGCGGCATTTGGTATGCTTGCCTTTATTGCTCAGTTGCATTAAGTATAGGAGTTGGGTAGTCATGTTGCGGCTGTACAGAACATTGGTTAGGCCACTTTTGGAACACAGCATTCAATTCTGGTCTCCCTGCGATAGAAAAGATGTTGTCCAACTTGAACGGGTTCAGAAAATATTTACAAGGATGTTGCCCGGTTTGGAAGGTTTGAGCTGCAGGGAAAGGCTGAATAGGCTTGGCTTATTTTCTCTGGAGTGTCGGAGGCTGAAGCGTCACTTCATAGAGGTTTCTAAAATTTTGAGGGGAATTGGAAATGGTGAGTAGCCAAAGGTCTTTTTTCCAGGTAGGGGAGTCCAAAACTAGAGGGCACAAGTTTAAGAGGGGAAAGTTTGAAAAGGGACCTAAGGGGAAACTTTATCATGCAGTGGTTAGTGCATGCATGGAAATGAGCTGCCAGAGGAAGTGGTGGAGCCTGGTTCAATTACAACATTTAAAAGGCATCTGGATGGGTATATGAATAGGAATGGTTTATAGGGATATGGGATGCTGGCAAATAGGACTATATTAATTTAGGAAATCTAGTCAGCATGGATGAGTTAGACCGAAGGGTCTGTTTGCATGCTGTACATCTCTATGAATTATGACTATTTTCTGCTTAAGATGGTTTTATCTATAATGATGTTCTGCTGGGGATGAAAAAGACTGTACTGATCAGAAAAATAAGCCTTATGCTACCTATACAGAAGGTGGGTTTCAATGAAGTACTAAAAACTTACACTAATATCAAAATCATATTGCGGTCAGGGAATGTAGCTCAAGATTAAATAAATTCATACAAACTTTGGAAAAATAACAAACATCCTGAGTGCTCTGACAATCATTGAGAAAACTTGCAGGTTTTACGTGATAGTGTATCCTTCAAACCACAAGGTTGTACACGTGAATTAATCTGCAAATATTCTCAGTGTTCTATCTGAACACCAAACAAGATAAGGTAAATCAGGCTCCAAGTTGACAGCCCAGGAGATTCAGTCGGTACAGATGAGAAATTTATAAAGATAGATCAGTGTTGAGGGTTTCCCAAATGGGATGGAAAATTGCATTTCAACTACTGAGATAATTACAAGGGGTAATAAGTGCAGTACTCGTGGTTACAATGGTTATTCATTATCCCTTGTCTTATCACTTTTCAGTTACTAACATGAATTTCCTAATTCTCAGCTCAACTCAGTCCACCTGGATCCTTAATTTCTTCTTTTATTTTATTTGTTTATAGGATATCAGCATTGCTGGCCAGGCCAAGTCGATACTTATTGCTCAACCCTAATTACCCTGGACAAGGTGGTGGTGGAGGATGAGCTTCCTACTCGAACCATTGCAGTCCATGAGGTTCTAGGGATATTGCAATTAGGAACTGAATTCCAGGATTTTGACTCAGCTGCAATAAAGGAATTATTGTATAATTCCAAGTTAGGATAGTGCTGACTTGGAAGGGAACTTCCAGGTGATGTTCCCATATATCTGTCGCTCTTGTCCTTCTAGTTTTGGAAGTTGCGGTTGGTGGGACTTGTGAAGTACTACAGTGCATCTTGTAGATGGTACTCATAGCTGCAACTGTGCATGCTGAAGATGCTGTTATTCCTGCTCAATGTCTGCATTTCACTCCTCAGAAATCTACTGCCATTTTTCCAGCTTTTCCAAGACCATCACATCCCCTCTTGCCTGCTCTAATTGTGAAGAGCACAGCAAGCTGAGGTTATAATGCATATGCCACCTGGACTGTACCAGCAGGAACTCCAGACTGATTCAAGCATCAGAACCTACCAGAAGCTCCACAATAGCCCTGGCTGAAGAATGGGCAGCATTATATCTGCTCTCATTCCTCTATCATGGAGCTGTGCAATGGAGTCATCATCAATGGTTTCAAAGGGTCCATCCAGTCACCCAGTAACGATCCTTGAAAGGCATCCAGTATTTGAAGCAGGAACATTCACATTTTCAAGGATATGGCATCATGGCAGCTCCTATGGTATGTGGCACAGACTTCTAAGAAGACAATTGACTTGCACATTAATGGACTAGAATTCTTGCTGTTGCTAAAGTCAGCTGTGTTATGATAAGGCATACTCAACATAAAGTGTGCACAGTCTATAGCACATTGCATCTGAGGGAAGCCAACAATGTTGGCAAAGGCTACTGCTCAGGCTGCAGTTCTGACTTTGTGACTGATGCAATAGGAAATGAGATGAAATGTTGTGATGTGGCACAAATTGCATAGTTAATAGCTTTGATACATATCAGAAAATCATGGAAATCCTACAGTGACAAAAGAGGACATTCAATCCATCAAGTCTGCACCAACACCCCAAAAGCATCCCAGCCAAACCCAGATCCCCACTGTACCCTTGTTATCCCATATTTACAATGCCAAGTCCAACTAGTTTGCAAGTTCCTGGGCACTATGGGCAATTTTGCATGGCAAATCCAAATAATCTACGTATCTTTGGACTGAGAGGAAACCCATGCAGCCACAGGGAGAACATGAAAACTCCACACAAACAATCACCCAAAGGTGGAATTGAACCCAGGCTTCGTTTGCTTTCAGACGGCAGTGCTAAGCACGGATCCATGGTTTAACTGTTAAGATAGCCCACATAGGTTTCCAATGATTTTGTGAAAGTAGCCAGATGAATACAAATTCCACACAGCTGTCACTTTGATAGCGCCCCATCCCTTCATGTTCCAGGTCCCATTCCAGAATTTGGTAAGTTCTGTTACTGTGACCCAGGACATCCTGAGTCTGCAGTGATTGCGCACTTTGTTTATCTGAAGGAGATGACATCAAACATTAATAGATTCCAGCCCTCCTATACTGCCTGTGCATCTTGAGGCCTTTTCATTTGCAATATCTTTATGTGGAGGCAGTTCAGCAGCTGCTCGTCCTGGGCTTGTTGGCAAATTTGGTCCTCGTAAATTTTTCTGTGTATTTGTTGGACTGCAGCCACAGTGATGATAAATCCAGCCACAGCAGTGGTTATCTGATGAATCTGTTCGGGGTGACTGTGCTCCTGAATGATCTCTGAACAGCTCCCCAACTGATAATTCACAATCCCTGCTATGGTTTAACTTGATCAGCAGATGTAACTGTGGCCCACTCCCCAGACTACAGAGACATGGATCCCTGACCCCTGACAGCCCCAAGAGGCAACTAAACGTGTCCAAGTCCCTGAACTGATATTGGACACTGTCCTTGAATTACCTGTCCTTACACTTTTCTTTGACATGACCAAGGACTACTCCCCTTGGACTTGGAGTCATGGCCATCAGTTAATGCACATGCAATGTGATTGCTATGTAAGCTGACACATAGAGCAGGTGTAACAGACACACAAACCACCCTCTGTGTAAAAGATTTGTCCCCATGTCTTTTTTTTAAATCTCTCTCCTCTTACCTTAAAAATGTTCCCTCTAGTCTTGAAATGCCCCATCCTAAGGAAAAGACAACTACCATTAACTCTATCTATACCCTTCATTATTTTATAAATTTCTATCAAGTCGCCCCTGAACCTCCAACGCTCCAGTGAAAAACGTCAGCCTATCCAGCCTTTCTTCACACCTCAGAACTTCCATATCCAGCAACATCCTCATAAATCTCTTCTGAACCCTCTCCAACTTAATAGTATCCTTCTTAGAACTGGACGACCAGTACTGGGCATGGTATTCTAGAAGAAGCTTTACTGAGATCCGATACAATCTCAACATGACTTCCCAACTCTTATACTCAAAGAACTGAATAATGAAGGCAAGCATGCCAAACACCTTTCTAACCACTCTGTCTATATGTGACACAAATGGGAAAGAATTATATACCTCCAAGGCCTCCTACATCTCTCTGTTCTTCAACACCGCCCAAGGTCCTATCATTAATTGTATAAGCACTATCTTTGTTTGTTGTACTGAAATGCAATACCTCACATTAGTGGTGGATGTGGGTACAATTACAATGTTTAAAAGACATTTGGATAGGTATGTGAATAGGAAAGGTTTGGAGAGATATGGGCCAGGAGCAGGCAGGTGGAGCCAATTTGGTTTGGAATACTGTTCAGCATGGACTGGTTGGACCGAAGGGACAAAAAAAAGAAGTTGCTGGAAAAGCTCAACAGGTCTGGCAGCATCTGTGAAGAAAAAATCAGTGTTAATATTTCGAGTCCGGTGATCCTTCTTCAGAACTGATGGTAGCTGGGAAAACGTCAGATTATATGTAGAAAATAGGGAGGGGGTGGGGTAGGGAGTAATTGATAGGATAGAGCAGTTGGACAGACAAACAAGTTGATAATGATCCAGCTGGGAGGGTGAATAGTTGCTAATGGGGACTGTTAGTGACTGCGACAGGTGGTGTGTAATGGCAGGCTATGTGGTAATAAGGTGTAGTGTATGGGGTACGGGGCTGGGACATGGGAGAGTTTAGGCCCTAAAATTATTCAATTCGATATTGAGGCCTGATGGCTGCAGGGTCCCCAAGTGGAAAATGAGGTGTTGTTCTTCCAGCTTGCATTGAGCTTCAGTGGAACACTGCAGCAAGCCAGAGACAGAGATGTTGGTCAGAGAACAAGGTGATGTGTTAAAGTGGCAGGCAACAGGTAGCTCAGCGTCTTTTTTGCGAGCAGAACTTAGATGGCCAATCACCTCCCCACCATGGTGCAAGTCTGCATCACCGGGTAGCCACTCTGACATTCATGTTGTGAATTGTCACCATCTAGTTTCTCTCCAACACATGGAACAATAGGAAAAAGTATGTCAATGAGGCGATATTTGGTACTAATTGTATGCTAGTAGGCCACCCACTGCTCAGTTGCAAAATTCTCACTTTTGCACTGAAAACTTAGTTGCAGAATTGGACTTCTTTTCCCTCGAGATCAAGAATCACATTCCTGCCAATCTCAACATATTTCCCCAATTGACTTGCCATTACAAATGTTGGTTAGTGGAAGATTATGGCTAACATGTTTATCCCTATTTCCATATCTTCTGACATCAATGCATCAGTTACCTTTATCCTTCATAATATTAAACAATTCTTTCAAATTATTCCTGCATATCTCTCAGGCCAACAAAAATATTTCAAATTTTTCTTTGCAATGGTGTTTCTCAACAGCAGATAACCTCTTACTAAATCTACATGACACTTTCACCATTGCCTTAACATAGTGCCAACAGAATGGAGGCTAAAGTTGCACATAACACTCCACCTCTGACTTTACTGTGGTTTTATCAGGATTGAGCACTACATTTTTCTTTTTATATTATTTCCATGAGATCCAGTGTTCTATCAGTTTTATTTTAATCTTTATGGCTACTTTCTTAAATGCTGCTTTTCATTTTTGAAATCCTGAACTCCAAAATTCCACTGGTTGGAGCAAACCAAACAGGATTACAGGAGAATAAAATGTGAGGCAATAAAATTAGCCAGGCTTGCACATTGGAGGCAATATTATGTTCAAAGTCATCAAGGAATGGAGGTAAAGATGTACAGGCACCTAACAGAGCACTTAAGAGAATCATGATATGATCAGACAGAATCAAAAAATATTTATAAAAGGGACAATATGTGTGGCAAATCTTTAAGAGATTTTAGAAGCGGTAACTAAAAGGGTACATAAGACGGAAGCAGTGAACGTAACTAAAAGGGTACATAAGACGGAAGCAGTGAACGTAATGGTTCTGAATTTTCAAAGAATATTCAGTAAAATGTCTCGTAAATTTCCAGAGTGCCAAAACAGGCATGATACGCTAAGTGGCCTCTTTCTTAGTGCATTATTCTACAGTCCAAAGATAAATTGAATGAAATATAAAATTGTCAGCTGATTTCATTCTGCCAGTTTTTCACTAGGTAAATTAGATTAGAATTATATCCACCCTTTCAAAACAATCACAGTTCCAAAAATTTCTTCATAACTTCTTATGGCAGCTATACTATCAGTGGCAAATTTGATCAGGTACAGCAAACTGGACAGAAGTCTTGTGCAGGTTTGAAATCTAAGAATACTAAGCTGCTCAGAGCTTTGTTATGAATGTGAGGCTTCATAAGCTGATTATGTTTTGGACTGTCAGCTTAATTCAAGATGAAATAACATAATAAAAAGGGACACATAATCCATTGTTAATGCATTTAGTAATAAGCTAATGTGACCTGGTTATCAAGGAGATAGCAGACCCAGACTAAATAATACAACACCTGAAAATAAAGGACAATGCATCATACAGAATTCCCATAGAGTGTATGAAGAAAATGGGTGGAGGGGATGAAACGGGGAAGCAGCAGCTCAGGGAAAGGCTGCTATCTGTGGCTACCAAGCAAAATGCTAATGAATACTTGTTCTCTTGGTGAAGAGATAAATTCTGCAGAAATCTGAAGTCAATGGAAGATTTTCCCTGGTGAGGTTGAGAGATGAACCACTAGAGTGCTAAAAGTCAGTTTGTGAATTATTGGAAGTGATTTTTATTGGGCATTAGATTTTATGACTCAGCAAAATAGAGTGAAGTGAACCTGTTGGAAACTGGGAGAGACTTTGGGTTATCTCCTTTAAAACGGTGGATTTGTCATGCTAAATTGCCTATAGTGTTCAGGGATGTGTAGCTTAGGTGAGTTATGGGGGATGGGTCTGGGTGGGATGCTCCAAAGGTTGGTGTGCACTTGTTGGGCCAAAGGGCCTGTTTCCACACTGTAGGCACGCTATAATTCTATGAAATGTGACAATTCTGGAAAAAGCATGTGGTATAAATTTAGCAAGGGGTTTTGATTGTGCTAAACACTAAGGCATTCTTTTCTATCATTTAAAGTATTAATTGCATATTAGGTAATGTTTAGTTGATATGGATTTTAGTTGTTTGTTACCATAAAATCTTGCCAAGTGGGTCATTTAAGTTGGACAATGGAAATTGATTCTTTTTCTTAAAGTAGTAACAGCAGCAACAAGTAAACTGGGGGATGGATAGAATATTTTTTGCATCATTCAAGATATCTTTTAAAATCTTCCTTAAATTTGGTGTTAATATTTATTATGTATCTTTGACGTTCAGTGGCTAATACAGCAGGAGACCCTTCAGAGATTGCAAAATATTTTCTTTGGCATTTTGAGCCAACATGGATCATGGCTCACTTGGTTCAAATATTTCACACAACCGCATGAAATCCCCCATAATTCTGCTATTTTTATGCAAACATTGGTATCCCAAAGAATTAGGAACTATGGCTGAGGCCAAATGATTTGTCTTGCTGAGGTTGTGATTGTACTTCGGCTAGTGGCAATTGTAGCAAATGACCAAAACTACTCCTTCAATGGACATGCATAGAAACAATTCGACAAAGCACTCAAAATCTTATAGCTTTTCTTCTACATTTGGCAAATCAATCAACTGATGATTTTTAATTGTTGTTTACAGTATAACTGCTAAACTGTTCAACAGTAACGTGAGGCAAAACTTACTGTCTTTCAACACCGTCACAGCAAGGATTACATCACTCCACAGCACAACTAAGTTCTGTCTTCACATATTTTAACAGGGACAAAGAACGCAACAACTGCAAAGTGACTGACAAACTAAATACAACACTAATCTCAGTGGACAGCAAGGAATTATTTCCTATACAGAAGTGGGAACCATATGTCAGATGACAATGCATACTAATACCTTTATCCATACATAATGAAGGAATACAATGATTTATATTCTGGTGAGTGCATAGCATATTAATCTCAGATCAATAATATTCTTCCTGTGAAGAACAGTTTGAAAGAAATGAGGAGGTACAGATGGAGGAAACATTCGAATTGTTGAGTACCAGATTCAAATATACATTATCATGCAAGGGAATTGGAAAAAATCCCACATTTTAAATTCATTGATGAATAAATAGGATCTGATTTTGTTGTAATTTAAACAATGCTCTGCAAACTTACATGAGAGTGGGGTATTTGCACTTATATTTCCTGTTCACTACTGGTTCTGTTTAAATTCCATAAGATTGCAAGTTACCAAAGGTCAATTGGGGTTTTTTGTAAATAAATCACAAATCAAAACATTTATCGGTACCTTGAAGTACATGCAAGATAACAGAAATGCAGTAGATTTAAACTTTCTGTGGTTGAGAAAGCTTTGCTGTATAAAAGTCTATTAAGACAAAAAAAACTCCACACTGCATTATTTCACACTTGGAATTGATTAAAAAAACACAAAAATATTATTTTGTATTCTTGTACTGACACATATATTTAATCTCACACTATATAGATGCAATAAGGAAATATATCTTCCAGACTACACGTCATAGGACTAAGTAATCAAGATCCTTGCAAATCATATTTTAGACAAATATAAATGGTAAAGACAGCAAATAACCAGCAACAACGGACAAGAGAGGGCTCAGAAGTCACAAGATTATAGTGGTGTATTCATGTTGTATTTGTTCATTTGAAGAAAGTAATTTGCAAAGAACATGCAACAAGTTCTGTTTCTGTACAAACTGGTTGACAATTTGGCCACTCTGCATTTGCCTTGCAAAAGCCAATAAAATTTCATCCCTGCCTGGTTCTCTATTAAAGTTCATGGAAATCATGATATTAACTGAATTACTATGTTAATACAAATGATTCCTATTGTAGCAATTTCGGCCTGTAGTAACGTTGTAGAGGGATGTAATGATGTGGGTTATTGTCCTGTTTTGGCAATTAAACTGCCAGGATTATAAAACTAGAGTCTCATAGCAGAAGGTAGTAAATTGCTCCTAGATAATGCTAACACATTTCAATTGTGTTCAAAATATTTGTGTGCCAGACTTTTCATGTTGTTTAAAAAAAAAGCTTTATTGGAACAGGTGAATGCAATAGCGATGGAGGAAATGCTTGAGTTTTCCCAATCCTGCAAAGACACTTGTAGAAGAGGCTACATCGGGAGCAGCAGATGCAGTAGACCAAGTGGAGACTCGTGGACCGTTTTGTAGAGCATCTGTAAATTCTACGCGACAAACGACAACACCTTCCAGTTGCAAACCATTTTAACGCCTCCTCCCACTCTCTGGATGACATGTCATTACCAGGCCTCCTCCAGTGTCACAACGACACCACCCACAAACTGGAGGAGCAGCACCTCATATTCCACCTCAGGAGCCTACTGATCCACAAATAGAATGTTGTTCTTTATTTATAGAACATAAGGTAAAGGAGCATGGGTAGGCCATTCTGCTCTTCAGGCCCACTTCACTATTCAATGCAATCATGGCTGATCTGATTGTAGCCTCAACTCCACTTTCCTACCTATCTCCATGAACCCCTTGCTCTTTTGCAAATCAACAATCTACCTGACGCAGCCTTGAACATATTCAATTTCCCAGTATTTGCTGCTCCCTTAGGTTTAGAATTTCAAAGATTAACAGCTGTTTCGGGGAAGAAAGTATTCTTCACTTCTTTCTTAAACAGCAGACTCTTTATTGTGAAACTAAGTCCTCTGGTTCTAGATTATCCAGGAGAGGATACAACATCCGAATGCTTGTTCTTCACATTTATGTTATTGTTGCTTGGCATGATGATGTAACATGCTTGTTTAACAAACATTTACTTTAGTTCATTCTACTGATAAATGCTTTAAGTATTTCTGATGGGTAATTCAAAACAAAAACGGTATGAAAAATATCACAGGTTTTTGCAGTGCTTTTAAAATAAATCTCTCTAAATTATAAATAGCATTTTTTTAAAAGTTTCCTTACTAAAATAATCAAGTTATATTACATGCAACTCTGAGCATGCATTTTTAAACATATTTTCCCCCTTTTTTGATTTTTCTCAATGGCAGAGCCTCTTTAATTTAAATGATGCCGTGTACCACTCAGCAGTTCACCAGCCAGTGAGATCACCAAATAAACATCTGGAAACCACTTAGTTGGAGGCACATGACAGTGTTTGGTTGTTGGTGATAGTGAAAAAGGAAGGGCTTGGCTGAAAGAAGGGAATCAGATTCGAGGTTGATCTAAATTCCTTGAGAATCTTCTAGAAGCACTCTTGTTTTCCCAGGAAAAAAAAGTCCTGAATTAACTTTAAACCTACCTGTTAGGCCTATTCTACCCCAGGAGCTTGCTTCCGGAAGATTTTGCCTGAATATATGGAAAGCCTACAATGCCAACCCCTTTGACTTTTCCCCACTGGTCCCTTGAATTTGGCTCAAACTTTCACTGCAAGTGAGTGCTGTTGCCATTGTCATTGCCTGCTTGTGTTCTGTGGGTGTCCTCCTTGTACTCCCTAACAGTAGATTAACATGGGAACAAATCAGGGAAGAAGTGGGAGAGTTGGATATAATTTGATTTCAGTTACTTAAAGTGCTCAGCCTGTATGGTTTCTTGAGATCAGAGTAGTTTCAGATGGAAAACTTGATTGCTGTTATGTTTTGAAGAGCGATAAGGAAATGCTTGACCTCCACTGCCTGCCTAGTCGAGTTAAGATAAGAAAATTGAAATTTCAAACCTGCGTCTTTCAGCACTGGCGCTGTACAATGGGACTAGC
Organism: Stegostoma tigrinum; assembly: GCF_030684315.1. NCBI lineage: Eukaryota > Metazoa > Chordata > Chondrichthyes > Orectolobiformes > Stegostomatidae > Stegostoma > Stegostoma tigrinum. The sequence continues at coordinate 3,926,579 of NC_081369.1, forward strand.
ATAAGCAGTACCATAATGATGTTAAATACTTTATTATCCTTTGTTTCATTTGTTCACTTGATGATCTCATTTATCTACGCTGATGAAGAGAGGGTGCAATAAGTTAGAATATTTCCGATGTGAGATTTAATTCCACACACTGTTAAATCAAAACTGTACTCTCTCTTACTCCATTAATTGAGATTATGTTTCTAGTCTGCATGAGCCATTGTACACAAAAAAATCTGAATTTTCAGTAAAGCTGATGGTCTTATTGAGAGAAGCCGCAAGTGTGTGTGGCTAGGGAAGGGAAATTATTGCTTTGATACCATGTACAATGTTTTTTTGAATTTGTCGTTCCTGCTCATGTTGAAGCAAACTTGCAATTATTCAATATTCAAGTAAATATATTTGATGTAGCCTACAGATTTTCTGTTTAAAGTTTTTAAAATCAATTTAAAATCAATAGGTGTACGTAGGATTGAAATAATGTTGACTAATTTTTCTAAATATCTTTCCAAAATGAGAGAGCCTTCTATTCTTCAGGGGTAACCCCCTACCCTCACTTCTAACACAAAAGACGGAAATAACTTCAGAAAGCTGTACTTCAACAATATTGAATAGTTGGTCATATGCTCATTGCAAATACATGCAAAATTCAAGTTTGGTTCTGAGTATGGGGAAGTGAACTATGGTCAGTGGGATAAGAAACTCACAACATTAGCTTCTGCATCACAGGGGACCATTCCAAATGTCTTGCATCAATTTTGTCAAACATTAAGATTGACAAGTCGCCAGGCCCGGACCAGATTTGTCCTCGGCTGCTTTGGGAAGCGAGAAATGCAATTGCTTCGCCACTTGCGAAGATCTTTGCATCCTCACTCTCCACTGGAGTCGTACCTGAGGACTGGAGAGAGGCAAATGTAATTCCTCTCTTCAAGAAAGGAAATAGGGAAATCCCCGGCAATTATAGACCAGTAAGTCTCACGTCTGTCGTCTGCAAGGTGTTAGAAAGGATTCTGAGGGATAAGATTTATGACCATCTGGAAGAGCATGGCTTGATCAAATACAGTCAACACGGCTTTGTGAGGGGTAGGTCATGCCTTACAAACCTTATCGAGTTTTTTGAGGATGTGACTAGAAAAGTTGATGAGGGTCAAGCTGTGGATGTGGTGTATATGGACTTCAGTAAGGCATTTGATAAGGTTCCCCATGGTAGGCTCATTCAGAAGGTCAGGAGGAATGGGATACAGGGGAACTTAGCTGCTTGGGTACAGAATTGGCTGGCCAACAGAAGACAGCGAGTGGTAGTAGAAGGAAAATATTCTGCCTGGAAGTCAGTGGTGAGTGGGGTTCCACAGGGCTCTGTCCTTGGGCCTCTACTGTTTGTAATTTTTATTAATGACTTGGATGAGGGGATTGAAGGATGGGTCAGCAAGTTTGCAGACGACACAAAGGTCGGAGGTGTCGTTGACAGTGTAGAGGGCTGTTGTAGGCTGCAGCGGGACATTGACAGGATGCAGAGATGGGCTGAGAGGTGGCAGATGGAGTTCAACCTGGATAAATGCGAGGTGATGCATTTTGGAAGGTCGAATTTGAAAGCTGAGTACAGGATTAAGGATAGGATTCTTGGCAGCGTGGAGGAACAGAGGGATCTTGGTGTGCAGATACATAGATCCCTTAAAATGGCCACCCAAGTGGACAGGGTTGTTAAGAAAGCATGTGGTGTTTTGGCTTTCATTAACAGGGGGATTGAGCTTAAGAGTCGTGAGATCTTGTTGCAGCTCTATAAAACTTTGGTTAGACCGCACTTGGAATACTGCGTCCAGTTCTGGGCGCCCTGTTATAGGAAAGATGTGGATGCTTTGGAGAGGGTTCAGAGGAGGTTTACCAGGATGCTGCCTGGACTGGAGGGCTTATCTTATGAAGAGAGGTTGACTGAGCTCGGTCTCTTTTCATTGGAGAAAAGGAGGAGGAGAGGGGACCTAATTGAGGTATACAAGATAATGAGAGGCATAGATAGAGTTGATAGCCAGAGACTATTTCCCAGGGCAGAAATGGCTAGCACGAGGGGTCAAAGTTTTAAGCTGGTTGGTGGAAAGTATAGAGAGGATGTCAGAGGCAGGTTCTTTACGCAGAGAGTTGTGAGAGCATGGAATGCGTTGCCAGCAGCAGTTGTGGAAGCAAGGTCATTGGGGTCATTTAAGAGACTGCTGGACATGTATATGGTCACAGAAATTTGAGGGTGCATACATGAGGATCAATGGTCGGCACAACATTGTGGGCTGAAGGGCCTGTTCTGTGCTGTACTGTTCTATGTTCTATGTTCTATCTCAACATCTCCCTTGCCAAGCCCTCTCAGAATGTTATGTTTCAATAACATCACCTCTCATTCTTCTAACCTTCATTGAACATAGTTTCAACCTTCTCAATCTTTCCTCAGAAAACAACCCCTTAATCCGAAGAGGTAACTAGTTTGGATCCTAGCACTGATTCCAGTGGGAGCCGACTTGTTACAATCTGCCAACCTGAAAATGTCCCATTTAACCAGACCATCTGTTAGTTAATTTTTAAACTCTAATTTTTCTTTTTGTTAGTCATCCTTTGCCGCTTTCTGAAATGTCCCATCTTCTAAGCTATCAGACCTTTGTATATCTTCTCTTTTAAATTAAGGAGTAGTTAGAGTGAAAAGTGAAGACTATTTCTTTCAGTTTGAGAATCAATGATAAGGAATGAACTATTATAAGTTTTCATCAAGGGTGAGAAGGGGGATTAAGATACATGCTTTTCGGAGGATAGATGTTTCATCATAACAAATGACTCTAAGATCAAAGATCATTACACAAATCAAGTCAATAAATAGATAAAACATCAGAAACATAATTAATCAGGGTTATCAAGAAAAAGTAAGGTAGTGGAGTTAGTTTTAGATTTCTACACCATGGTGCAAACATAGGTGCCTTAAACTTCAATGCTTCTAACTCATACTTCGCTCACAGGAAGGGAGGATAGGAACAGCCTTTTATCATTTAGCCTGAAATATGTTCAAAGCTGGTACTTGACATTGTGTCAGAAACTTATTAACTGAAATGTGGGAAGAAAATTTTGCAATATGAAAATAACAAAAGCAGAGTTGACTGTATTTAAGATGGAGCAGGCATAATCTACAGGCATAATTTACACATGGTGCATCTTTGAAATAGATTCTTGCCAGTCATGTTGAAGGTTATTTTATTTTATTTTTAATTTAAAAATTCAGTACTGAGGGCAGCATGGTGGCACAGCGATTAGCAATGCTGCCTCACAACACCAGCAACCCGGGTTCAATTCCAGCCTTGGATGACTGTCAGTGAAGTTTGCACATTCTCCCTGTGTCTGTGTAGGTTACTACCAGGTGCTCTAGTTTCCTCCCACAGTCCAAAGATGTGCAGGTTAAGTGGACTGGGCATGCTAAATTGCCCGCAGTATTCAGCAATAAATAGGCTAGGTGGGTTAACCATGGCAAAAATGGGGTTACGGGCTAGGTCTGGGTGGGATGCTGTTCGGAAGGTCGGTGTGACTCAATGGGCTGAATGGCCTCTTTCTGCATTATAGGGATTCCATAACTTCTAAGAGTCACTCTAGCTTCTGATGTATGTGCCTACACTTGAAAATTGTTAGACACTCTTACTGTGGCTCCATGAGAAATACGCTAGCTGGAATTTCCTGTTTGCAATGAGGAGATTGTTCACCAGCTGCAGAACTGGTGGGAGTTGTGCACTGCCCTACTGAAGAAGGCCTGTCACATTTAAGTGCACATTTGGCACTAAGGTAACTGGCATTTGGTCCACCCGTGGGATTAAGCACCATGGGAATGAGATCCTGCCCATTCACCCCACCCCAACAGCTGCCACCAAATCAAGGATTGATAGCCAAATGCTCCCAACCAAGGCACAAGATCAATAAGAGACACCTATCAAAAGGTGAATTCCCAGGATGATGGGTGGGGAGGGGTTGGTGGCAGGGGTGGAGGTTGCTAGGTTGCCTGGGTCACAGGGCAGGGGCAGTGGAGTGGGGGCTTGAACAGAGATCTTAAAGGTGATTTTCAGCAGCAATCCCCTTCAATGTCAGTGGCCTCAATCATACACTAAATGCCTTTCAACACATGAACTAGTTAACTTACACCGTGCAAACATACTGGTTTTGATTTTCAAGCATGCTGCTGAGTACTTCCCTCACCCAATGCTTGTGGCAGCAAGACAACACTGTGAAATTCCTCTCAAATTGACATCTGAACCAAAGGCTGCCCACGAGTCTTCCCATCCTGCACTTAAATACAGTGGAGGCAGGAAAGCAACAAGGGCCCAATTCTGCACTTTCTCATCTAATTACATGACCTTCCCACTTCCAAACACACCTTGGGAAAAGTGCAACGTAGAACTAAACCGCATAGGTTTGGAGATCTGAGTTAATTGAACTTCTTGAAGCCAAAGGCACAGTGGAGGTGCTACAAACACCTTCAACTTGAAAACTAGGGTCTGCGGTTATCAATGTCCAATTACTCCTGCTGAAAATTAAAACTGAATAAATAACTTTAACAACAAAATTATGCTCCGCCACAAGAGTATTTACACTGCAGGCAGTTAAGGCTTAAACATGAAGAAAAGCCACTTGGGTTGAGTGTTGGAGGGGTGTCAGCACCAGTGGACTGAACCCCAAAAAGGCTCAGTAGAGGACGAAGGAGAAAACTTTAGAAAAGAAACCAATTCCCCAACCAGCTAACCAAATGCAAAACTGTAATTTCAACTGTAACACACATTTCGTTGCTAAACAAACAAAATAGTGAGTGCAACAGTGGTTCATTAGGTCGATGCCAGGAATGGCAGGGCCATCTATGAGGGGAGAATGGTTTGACTGGGCCTGTATTCATTGAAGTTTAGAGGAAAGGGGATCTGATTTAAATACATAAATTCTAATGTGATTGGACAGACTAGATACAGTCTGATGATGCTGTCACTTTACACTTTTGTCCTTTTTTAAGATAGGCTGTAAGGCAGAACTATAAAACTGGTTACTGAAGTCAGCTTCAGTAAACAACATGTAAGGCCTTTATGGCTTTTCAAAAAGTTGAAACAATGGAAGCAGCTTGAACGGGAGTGGCCAGCTCTCTCAGACAAGGCATTCTAGTTTTTTTTTGAAGCTTTAGTAGCAGGAGTTGTTTGGGGTCCCAGAAGAGTCGGAAACTTCAGTGTATGATTCCCAGCTGTTGCTTTCTCTGATTTTCTTGATGTTTTTTCCCTCCTGGAATGGATAATTGCATGTAAGATTCTGTGTCTGAATATGACCTTTTCCCAAAGGGTGTATTTATGGGATGTTACTACAGGGACGTCTCCGATCGGGTGTATAAAGTTCTAAAAGGGGAGGGCGAACAGCCAGAAATCGTGTTACATATTGGCACAAATGATATAGCCAGAAATAGGTTTGAGGATATAAAAAGTGATTTCAGGGAGTTAGGATGGAAGCTGCAGAGCAGGACGAACAGAGTAGTGTTCTCTGGTTTACTACCGGTGCCACGAGATAGCGAGGTGAGAAACAGGGAGCGGGCGCAGCTGAACACGTGGCTACGCAGCTGGTGTAGGAGGGAGGGCTTCAGATATGTAGATAATTGGGATGCCTTCTGGGGAAGGTGGGGCCTGTACAAGAAGGACGGGTTGCATCTGAACTGGAAGGGGACCAATGTCCTGGGTGGAAGGTTTGCTCGAGTAGTTCGAGAGGGTTTAAACTAGTATGGCAGGGGGGTGGGAACCTGAGCTGTATACCAGAGGTGAGCGTTGATGCAGGTGAGGCAGTAGCAAGAGGTAGACCAGCTAGTGGGAAGGATTTTCCTGGGAAGGAACCAAGGGATCGGTTAAAGTGTGTTTGCTTTAATGCAAGGAGTATCAGGAATAAAAGTGATGAACTTAGAGCATGGATCAGTACCTGGTGCTATGATGTTGTGGCCATAACAGAGACATGGGTTTCTCATGGGCAGGAATGGTTGCTGGATGTTCCAGGGTTTAGAACATTTAAAAAGAATAGGGAGGGGGGAAAAAGAGGAGGGGGTGTAGCACTACTAATCAGAGAGGGTATCACAGCTACAGAAGCTTCCTTTGTCGAGGAAGATCTGCCTACTGAGTCAGTATGGGTGGAAATTAGGAACAGCAAGGGAGTAGTCACCTCGTTAGGGGTTTACTACAGGCCCCCCAATAGCAGCAGGGAGATTGAAGAAAGCATAGGTCGACAGATTTTGGAGAAGTGTGCACGCAGTAGGGTTGTTGTAATGGGTGACTTTAACTTTCCTAATATTGATTGGAACCTCCTTCGAGCAGAAGATTTGAATGGAGCTGTTTTTGTAAGGTGTGTTCAGGAGGGTTTCCTAACGCAGTACATTGACAGGCCGACGAGGGGAGAGGCCATTCTAGACTTGGTGCTCGGAAACGAGCCGGGGCAGGTATCAGATCTTGTGGTGGGAGAGCATTTTGGTGATAGTGACCATAACTGCCTCACATTCTACATAGCTATGGAGAAGGAGAGGATTAGGCAGAATGGGAGGATATTTAATTGGGGAAGAGGAAACTATGATGCGATTAGACATGAGTTAGGAAGCATGGACTGGGAGCAGTTGTTCCATGGTAAGGGAACTATCGACATGTGGAGACGGTTTAAGGAACAGTTGTTGGGAGTGATGAGTAAATATGTCCCTCTGAGACAGGCAAGAAGGGGTAAGATAAAGGAACCTTGGATGACGAGAGCGGTGGAGCTTCTAGTGAAAAGGAAGAAGGTAGCTTACATAAGGTGGAGGAAGCTAGGGTCAAGTTCAGCTAGAGAGGATTACATGCAGGCAAGGAAGGAGCTCAAAAATGGTCTGAGGAGAGCCAGGAGGGGGCACGAGAAAGGCTTGGCAGAAGGAATCCGGGAAAACACAAAGGCATTTTACACTTACGTGAGGAATAAGAGAATGGTCAAAGAAAGAGTAGGGCCGATCAGGGATAGCATAGGGAACTTGTGTGTGGAACCTGAGGAGGTAGGGGAAGCCCTAAATGAGTTTTTTGCTTCTGTCTTTACGAAAGAAACCAACTTTGTAGTGAATGAAACCTTTGAGGAGCAGGTGTGCATGCTGGAATGGATAGAGCTGGACGAAGCTGATGTGCTGAAAATTTTGTCAAACATTAAGATTGACAAGTCGCCAGGCCCGGATCAGATTTGTCCTCGGCTGCTTTGGGAAGCGAGAAATGCAATTGCTTCGCCACTTGCGAAGATCTTTGCATCCTCGCTCTCCACTGGAGTCGTACCTGAGGACTGGAGAGAGGCAAATGTAATTCCTCTCTTCAAGAAAGGAAATAGGGAAATCCCCGGCAATTATAGACCAGTAAGTCTCACGTCTGTCGTCTGCAAGGTGTTAGAAAGGATTCTGAGGGATAAGATTTATGACCATCTGGAAGAGCATGGCTTGATCAAATACAGTCAACACGGCTTTGTGAGGGGTAGGTCATGCCTTACAAACCTTATCGAGTTTTTTGAGGATGTGACTAGAAAGGTTGATGAGGGTCGAGCTGTGGATGTGGTGTATATGGACTTCAGTAAGGCATTTGATAAGGTTCCCCATGGTAGGCTCATTCAGAAGGTCAGGAGGAATGGGATACAGGGGAACTTAGCTGCTTGGGTACAGAATTGGCTGGCCAACAGAAGACAGCGAGTGGTAGTAGAAGGAAAATATTCTGCCTGGAAGTCAGTGGTGAGTGGAGTTCCACAGGGCTCTGTCCTTGGGCCTCTACTGTTTGTAATTTTTATTAATGACTTGGACGAGGGAATTGAAGGATGGGTCAGCAAGTTTGCAGACGACACAAAGGTCGGAGGTGTCGTTGACAGTGTAGAGGGCTGTTGTAGGCTGCAGCGGGACATTGACAGGATGCAGAGATGGGCTGAGAGGTGGCAGATGGAGTTCAACCTGGATAAATGCGAGGTGATGCATTTTGGAAGGTCGAATTTGAAAGCTGAGTACAGGATTAAGGATAGGATTCTTGGCAGCGTGGAGGAACAGAGGGATCTTGGTGTGCAGATACATAGATCCCTTAAAATGGCCACCCAAGTGGACAGGGTTGTTAAGAAAGCATATGGTGTTTTGGCTTTCATTAACAGGGGGATTGAGCTTAAGAGTCGTGACATCTTGTTGCAGCTCTATAAAACTTTGGTTAGACCGCACTTGGAATACTGCGTCCAGTTCTGGGCGCCCTGTTATAGGAAAGATGTGGATGCTTTGGAGAGGGTTCAGAGGAGGTTTACCAGGATGCTGCCTGGACTGGAGGGCTTATCTTATGAAGAGAGGTTGACTGAGCTCGGTCTCTTTTCATTGGAGAAAAGGAGGAGGAGAGGGGACCTAATTGAGGTATACAAGATAATGAGAGGCATAGATAGAGTTGATAGCCAGAGACTATTTCCCAGGGCAGAAATGGCTAGCACGAGGGGTCATAGTTTTAAGCTGGTTGGTGGAAAGTATAGAGGGGATGTCAGAGGCAGGTTCTTTACGCAGAGAGTTGTGAGAGCATGGAATGCGTTGCCAGCAGCAGTTGTGGAAGCAAGGTCATTGGGGTCATTTAAGAGACTGCTGGACATGTATATGGTCACAGAAATTTGAGGGTGCATACATGAGGATCAATGGTCGGCACAACATTGTGGGCTGAAGGGCCTGTTCTGTGCTGTACTGTTCTATGTTCTATGTTCTATGTTCTATTGGAACAGTTAATCAGTAACAGCTATTGTATCTATTATTTTGTTAAGTTTTCCAATAGTTAAGTTATTCTAAATTCCTCTTTATTTTGTTTGTATTTTAATTATAGTGTTTAAATAAATTGTTTTGTTTAATGTCAAGCAGTTTGACCAGTCTCATCACATCTGGAACACGGCACTTCCCACCTACCTCAAAAATCAGAAAAAGTTTAGGTCTAGGCTACATTCTTAAAATATTTTGAGTGGGGTCTGGTCTGGGCAATAACAACAGGCAAAGTGTTTTCCCTAGCGGGCAATCTAGACCAGAGGTCACGTTTTCAGGATATGGGGTATGCCATTCATGACTGAGACAAGGAAAGACTTCTTCCCTCAAAGGGTACTGAACCTGTGCAATTCATCACCACACAAGGCTGTGGAGGCCAAGTCACTGAATATGCTCAAGAAAGAGAGAGGCAAACATTTAGATTCAGAAGGCATCACCGGAATGTGGAGAAAGTGGGAATATGCGATCAAGGATCTGCCATGATCATATTGAATAACAGAACAGGTTCAAAGGGCTGAATGACCTACTGTTGTTCCTAGTATCTATTTCCCTTGCAGTTATAGCTGGAGAAGCCAATAACACCAGTTAATATCATATTGTAACCGTTCATTCCATTTACAGATAATCACTTATTACTGAATGTTTTGATCAGGGCACAACAAATGAAAAGGGAATTTTCCATTGAGGGACTATGATGCTTCTTCCTACACCCTCATCGTGGAAAACTGCTTGGCATCTAAATAAACACCTCACTGTAACACTCTAACTTCTGAGGCATAAAGCTATGGGTTTAAGTCCCAACAGACACTTAAACATAAAAATCCGGGATGACAACCCAGCATTAAGGGAGAGCCTCACTTTAGGTCTTTTGGATGAAACATTGAATCGGGATCTTATCTGCCCTCTTGTGAAAGAACCAATGACCCATTTGTTTCTCAAGAAAAGCAGGGGAACACTCACTTTATCCTGGCCAAGTTTTATCCTTCAATCAATATCATTGAAACAAATTAATTGATCAATATCTCACTGCTGCTTATGGGGCCTTTAAGTGTGTAAATTGGATGCTGTGCTTTCTTAAAATCAATGACGTGATTTGGATGTTGCTGGCAAAGTCAGCATTCATTTCGCATCTCTAGTTGCTTGAGGAGGAGACAGTGACTCATCTTTTCAATAATGTGTGACTGGAGAGGAATTTGCAAATGGTTACATTCCCATTTGCCAGCTGATATTATTCTTCTAAGGTTTAGAGCTCACAAGTTTGGATTGAGCTCTTTGAGGGGGCTTGGTGAGTTGCTGCAATGCACATCGCATGTAATACATACATAATGTCCTTATGCTGTGATTCCTAATTCTGATACCAAACTTCCCCAATAATAATTTCATTTTTAGAAAGCAAATCATTCCCAATTTAAAATTTATTTGAAAGTTTCAGTGAATTGAAAATGTAATTGAAATTAATGAGAGAAACGATGATTTAAGTGGTAACTTTTGACCCGACAGTGTAAAGAGAAGCAATTTCCCACAGGAAATCACCAAACTAAAGCGAAATACACTTGAGATGCAGAACTTACTCTTGTAAATTTCTCCAGTTCAGAACAGACCATGTACTGAGCTTTAACAAGTCAAGTGCTGACCATTGCCATACTTTCTGAGCAGGGTTCTTAAACAATTGATTGGTCCTTTGACCATTTCGAATTTCTTCAAGTAAATTCTAATCTCAGAACAGATTTTACACTTTGAGGCAGGAATCAGAAGTCAGGTCATTTTTTTCTTACGCATCACAATCCTGTCTCCTGGGTGGCTGTGCCTGTCCAATATATTTTTACCTCACAAATTTGGGGATGGGTCAGAGTTGAGGTCTGTGTGTCATGAAGCAGGTGAGTGTCCAGCCAGGCAGCAGGTCCTCTGCTATTCACCAAGAAATAAATTTGGTTCTGTAGATGTGAATAGGATGTGCTTTCTGCTAAGAAAAATTAAAGCTCATAGGATGGAGGGTAATGTGGCGATTTGGATGCAAAATTGGCTAAGTGATAGCAAACAAAAGATAATGATTGACAGATATTTTTGCAATTAGAACGTGCAAAAAGGAGATTGACAAGAATGTAGCCAAGGCTTGAAAATTGCAGATATTAAGAATGATAGGATAGACTAGGACTGTTTTCCTTAGAACAGAGAAGGCTAAGGGGTGATTTAATTGAGGTCCACAAAATCATGTAGGGCTTGGTGAGAGTAGACAGGGAAGACCTGATTCCCTGACAGAGAGGTAAATTACAAGGCAGCACAAATTTAAGGTGATTAGTAAAAGGCTTAGGCTGGACATTAGGAAATTCTTTTTCATCAGTATCTGTAATTCACTGCCTAGTTTGGTGGTTCAGATGGAAATCCCCAGTTCACTTAAGAGGAATCTGAATCTGCACCGTAAGCACTGTGACCTGCAAGACTACAGATCTGATGCCAGAAACTGTGTTTAGAATGAGTGACTATTTTATTCAGCCGGGACAGACACAATGGGCTGAATGACCTCTTTTAGTGTTATAAATTTTCCATGTTTCTATGCCTTAACTCTGACCCCTTACCCCTAAATCCCCCATGTTCCCTTCACACCAACCTCCCATATATCCTCCATAAATAGCATACACCCTCAATGACTACTCATCGAATCCCTCATAATCCTTCATCTCTGTCACCCAATACATTGCCATTCACTCACCACTGAAACTCAACTGGTCCAGCAAATGAGTTTAAGTCACAGATATCTCAGAGTGAACATCCCACATGAAGCAAATAGCTTTGAAGAGACTGTCACCATGCTGACAAATATCACAAATTACTGTGAATAATTACCTTTTGGATAAAGTAGTGTGCTGGAGTGGACTAGTGTGTTGCAAAATGAATCAATGCCTTTAGGAAACAAAATAAATTGAGAAAGTGTTGGAAGTACTCAGCACGTCTGGCAGCATCTGTAGAGAGAAAAAACAGAGGAAGGAATTTTCCCTTCCTTGTGTATCTAGAGAAATGGCAAGTAAACTGACAAAAATAGGGCAAGACAGAAGAAAATGATATTCTCAATGTCAAGAAAAACGCTCATAAATTTCCCCTTGAGCCTTAAATAGCTACTTCAGAATTTCACATTTGAGTCTAGACTAGCATGTGCATTTGTTAAAACTCCAGTTCACCCTTTCTACAACTCACTTCCAATTCTCCTCTGCTCTACCAAGAAAATTTGTGTCACAAAAACCAGAGAGTTAAACAAAATGAATACCAGGAGACTGCAACTCACTGAATGCTTGTCCCAGTCATAATAACACTGCTTTTTCAGTCTTTCCAGTTGCTCCATAGCCACTGACCTCCTTCACCCTTGTTCTGCTCCATGTTAGAGAACCATCAGAATCACCACATTGTCGTGTCTGATCATCATTAGACCAACTGTTTCAGACTTTCGATACTTCTCTTTGGAGATTAAGGACAACTACAACTTGCATATTCTGTGATGTCACTCTGCATCTCATGTACCTGAACAAATGTGCTGGTGCTCATACGGTCACACACACCTTACAGGTCTTTCCTTGCTTTCTTAACACTCATTGATTTTAGCAATTACTTGAGGCTGCCAGCCTCTGAATGGGTAGAATTGCTTTTATAGCACAAATGGCCTTGAGGTTTCAGCTACAAATTGCCAGGCCCTGTGATTTATTCTGATTATATAGCACAAACGGAGAGGAGGGCAACTTGTAATGACAGCAGCATAAAACAGTAATTTATCAATCAGAGAGAAGGTGGACATGCCATTGTTTGGCACCATACTAAATCAGTGTAGGAGTTGCAGCATATGCCAGCAACAAATGCGGTAAACATACAATATTGCTTCAATCAACTGACAAGTTGTGAATATCAAAACAAATGTCCTAGCGGGGTGAAGGGAGAACTATAGGAAGTACATCCTCAGTAGGTGAAGGGGCCTTTTCTATTCCAACGCTCGACCCTAACGTTTTCTTACTTTAGAGCTAAGTGTAAGATGTTGCATTCTAGATGTAATTTGATTGGTCAACAAACTACTTGACTTAAAGCAAAACAAACTTTATTTTTATGCCACAACTGAAGTACAAACAAAATAAAAGTAAAAGAATTTGCTTAACTGTAACTCTATTGAAATGCTTACCAAAATAATATATAAACTATTACTAATTAACTGTTTCAATACAGTAATATCCCAAAAACACACCCTTAGCAAAGGCAAATTCAGTGAAATAGATTGTCTCATATGCAATTCTAACAGTAGGAAGAGAACCTCAGCTTTAAGCTATAACAGAGAGGAATAAGAGCTTCCACATCCAGCCTCATGATCCCAGCAACTGCGGCTGCAAGCTAAAACTAAATTTTCTGGTTCTGTGGGACTTAACCCATCCTTTCAGCATGCTTCTATTGTTTCAACCTTTAAAAGAAAGCCTTAGACCTCACAAGCTGTTTATTTTATTGGCTTTAAGCAGATTGCTTGGCATCTCTGTCACAACCTTTCTTCATAAAACAAAGGGCAAAATACACCTTTTAAAACCATAGTATTGACAGTTTGGGTTGACAGAGAGAGATTGTAGCACTTACTCAACACTGCATTCTGGGTTTCCCTTTTCATCACTAACCCATACTGCAATTTCTACCCCAGTTGACTGTGTCTGCTGATGTGACCTCCTTTGGCTATCAGCAGTGTAGAAGTCACAGTCCTACACGCTAAAACCTCCAAATACCTATCCTACAAGTGGGAAACTAGCTTTCCTTTCCAGTGTCGAGCACTCCAGTGTTTGGGGTCATTCCTGGCTTACAGCATCTAACATGGTGTGCAGCTGGTCTTTAAATAAAGTGCCATAGGTACGTAAGCTGAAAGGTCCTAGCAGTGACAAGCAGTTCCACCGCATGTGCTATATGATGCCTCAAAAAATTCAATCAACAACTCAATTACATAACTGAGTCATACCTGACACTGACGAAGATGTTTGTGGTTGTCTCAGCTCCAGGACATTCCGCAGGAGGCTCTCATGGTAGCATCCTACATCCAACCATCTTCAGCTGCTTCATCAGTGACCTTCCCTCCATCATCAGTGGGCATGGTCACTGATGGTAACACAATGTTCAGCACCATTCAAGACTACTCAGATACTGAGGCAATCCAAATGCAAAAAGATCTGGATAATATCCAGACTTAGGCTGACAAATGGTAAGTAATATTTGCACCATACATATGCCAGAATATGGCCATCTCCAGTAAGAGACAATCTAACCAGCATCCCTTGAGAGTCAATGGTTTTACAATCACTTATTACCCCACCATCAACATCCTGGGTTGCCATTAACCAGAAACTCACTGGACTTGCCACATGAATATACTGGTTACAAGAGCAGTTCAGAGACTAGAAATACAGCAGTGTGTAACTCATTTTCTGACTACTGAAAACCTGTCCATCATTTACAAGGCATAAATCAGAAATGTGATAGAAAACTCCCTACTTGCCTAGATGGCTGCAGCTCCAACAACACTGAAGAAGCTTGACACCATCCAGGACAAAGCAACTTGCTTGATAGGTATAGATACCACATCCACAAATATCCACGCCTTCCACAGTCGACACCCCATAGCAGCAGCATGTGCTATCTACAAGATGAATTGGAAAAATTCACAAAGCATCCTTAGAACAGTGGCCAGTGGGCTAGCGACCCGGAGGGGTTGGCTAGCGGGCTGGGGATGAGTGCGATCAGATTTCAAGCTGTCACAGATTTCAAGCCCAGCAGTACAGGAAAGCAAACAGCTTGGACAGACTGCAGACTATAAAAAGACTGTAATGTTTATCTTTTAACTTTATTTCTTTACTTTCCTAATTTATACTATGAAAAACTTCTAGCTTTCTTCTTTATTTCTCTATTCTTGTACCTAATCTATTTTAGTATCTCAGACTTGTACCAAGGTACTTTGTATCTCAGTTGGCACTATGTGTGTTTTAGAACAGAGTTGAGGAAAAACTTCGTCACCGAGAGAGTGGTGGATATATGAAGGCAGTGGAGGCCAACTCTGTGGATACTTCCAAGAAAGGGATGGATAGAGCTCTTAAAGATAGTGGAATCGAGGGTTATGGGGATAAGGCAGGAACAGGAAACTGATTGTGGATGATCAGCCACGATCATAATGAATGGTGGTGCTGGCTCGAAGGGCCGAATGGCCTACTCCAGCACCTATTGTCTATTGTCTATTGACATTCTACACTTTTCACTGTACTTGAGTACACGTGATAACACTAATAATTCCAATTCCAATTCTAATTCGAGACAGCACTTTCCAAACATGTGACCACTTCCATCTAAGAAGGACAAGGGCAGCAGATACATGGAAGCACTACCATCTACAAGTTCTCCTCCAAGCCACTCATCATCCTGTCTTGGAAATATATCACTGTCACTTCACTGTTGCCAGGTCAAAATTTTAGATTCCCTCCTTACAGCACATGGACTGGAACAATTCGATTCCATTAATGAATCTGGAATTTGGCGAATTGAGGCAAGAGTTTTTGGATTCGCCCATGTCCAAAGTTTCAGAGCAGTTTGAAGTGAAGGAATTCGGTGAGTGCTCCTTCATGAACAATGAGACAATCTAAATAATCATGAGAACTGTTACTTTGGTTTAATGTGTCAAGGGAATGCAAGTCCGCTATAAAATCTAATTTTACCTAACTTAGGATGCGGTGTCTCATTCTTTTGAGAACACACGTAGACACAATACCTCCAAATGGAATGGAATGATTATGGGTATATTTTAGCAATTTAGAATGCCCAAAAGTAATTTAAAACCATGAAGTACTGCTAAAGTGTACTTGCTGTTGTGTTCCAGGAATTGTAGCAGTCACATTTTTCAAACCTGCGGCGGTGCGAAGTTGGGGAACCATGAGGTTAGAGGCTGTGGGTTGGAGGTCCCCTGAGGTGATGAGGTCATGGATGGTATTGGAGATAATGGTTTGGTGCTCGGGGGTAGGGTCATGATCCAGGGGGGTGGTAGGAGGAGGTGTCAGAGAGTTGGCGTCTGGCCCCAGCAATGTAAAGGTCAGTGCGCCATACGACCACTGCACCTCCCTTGTCTGCGGGTTTGATGGTGAGATTGGGGTTGGAATGGAGGGAGCGGAGGGCTGCCCATTCTGCAGGGGAGAGGTTGGAGTGGGTGAGAGGGGTGGAGAGGCACTGCCCGTTTCTATCTCCTTCCCAAAATCCACAAACCCACCTGCCCTGGCCGACCTATTGTCTCCACCTGCTCCTGCCCCACTGAACTCATTTCCACCTATCTGGACTCCATTTTCTCCCCTTTGGTCCAGGAACTCCCTACCTACATCCGTGACACCACCCACGCCCTCCACCTCCTCCAGAACTTCCAATTCCCTGGCCCCCAACACCTCATTTTCACCATGGACGTCCAGTCCCAATACACCTGCACTCCTCATGCAGATGGCCTTAAAGCCCTCTGCTTCTTCCTGTCCCACAGGCCCGACCAGTCCCCCTCCACCGACACTCTCATCCGCCTAGCCAAACTTGTCCTCACCCTCAACAACTTCTCTTTCGATTCTTCCCACTTCCTACGGACAAAGGGGGTGGCCATGGGCACCCACATGGGCCCAAGGTATGCCTGCCTCTTTGTAGGTTACGTGGAACAGTCCCACTTCCGTACCTACACTGGCCCCAAACCCCACCTCTTCCTCCGTTACATTGATGACTGTGTTGGCACCGCCTCTTGCTCCCAAGAGGAGCTCAAACAGTTCATCCACTTCACCAACACCTTCCACCCCAACCTAAAGTTCACCTAGGCCATCTCCAACACATCCCTCACTTTCCTGGACCTCTCTGTCTCCATCTCAGGCCACCAGCTCGCAACTGATGTCCACTTCAAGCCCACCGACTCCTACAGCTACCTAGAATACACCTCCTCCCACTCACCTCCCCCGCCGAAAAAATTCCATCCCCTATTCCCAATTCCTTCACCTCCACCGCATCTGCTCCCAGGATGAGGCATTCCACTCCTGCGCATCCCAGATGGCCACGTTCTTCAAGGACTGCAACATCCCCCCCTGCAGTGGTCGAGAACGCCCTTGACCGTGTCTCCCGCATTTCCCGCAACAAATCCCTCACACCCCGCCCCCGCAATAACCGCCGTAAGAGAATCCCCCTCGTCCTCACTTAACACCCCACCAACCTCCGGATACAACGCATCATCCTCCGATACTTCCACCATCTACAATCCAACCCCACCACCCAAGACATTCTTCCATCCCCACCCTTGTCTGCCTTCCGGAGAGATCACTCTCTTCGTGACTCCCTTGTCCGCTCCACACTCCCCTCCAACCCCACCACACCCGGCACCTTCCACTGCAACTGCAGGAAGTGTTACACTTGGCCCACTCCACCTCCCTCACCCCCATCCCAGGCCCCAACATGACTTTCCATATTAAGCAGATGTTCATCTGCACATCTGCCACTGTAGTATAGTGTATTCACTGCACCCGGTGTGGTTTCCTCTACATTGGGGAAACCAAGTAGAGACTTGGGGACCGCTTTGCAGAACACCTCCACTCGGTTCGCAATAAATAATTGCACATCCCAGTGCGAACCATTTTAACTCCCCCTCCCATTCCTTAGACGACATGTCCTCCTGCAGTGCCACAATGATGCCACCCGAAGGTTGCAGGAACAGCAACTCATATTCCACTTGAGAACCCTGCAGCCCAGTGGGATCAATGTGGTTTTCACAAGCTTTAAAATCTCCCCCTCCCCCACTGCACCCCAAAACCAGCCCAGCTTGTCCCCACCTCCCTAGCCTGTTCTTCCTCTCACCCAGCCCCTCCTCCCACCTCAAGCCAACCTCCATTTACCACCTACTAACCTCATCCCGCCTCCTTGACCTGTCCGTCCTCCCGGACTGATCTATCCCCTCCCCACCTCCCCACCTATACTCTCCTCTCCACCTATCTTCTCCTCTATCCATCTTCGGTCCACCTCCCCCTTTCTCCCTATTTATTTCAGAACCCTCCCCCATCCCCCTCTCTGATGAAGGGTCTAGGCCCGAAACGTCAGCTTTTGTGCTCCTGAGATGCTGCTTGGCCTGCTGTGTTCATCCAGCTTCACACTTTGTTAACTTTAATTAAGCTACCTATATTCTCGTTCAAAACATTGATATCTGTATAAAAAAAAATACGGGTCCCAGCACTGATTCCTGCAGAGCAAGACTCGTCACAGACCACCAGTCAGAAAACATCCTTCTACTGCTACTCTCTGTCTCCTATGACTAAGCCAGTTTTGTATCCATCTCCTGCTGTCATAGAGTTATACAGCCTGGAAACAGACCTCTTGGTCATCGTCATCCACGCCGTCCAGATATTCCAAACTTTTTTTGTCCCATTTGACCCATATTCTGTAAACCCCTGCAATTCATGCAGCCATCCAGATGCCTTTTAAATGTTCCCCTGTCAGCTCATTCCATACACTTGCCAAACTCTGCGTGAAAAAGTTGCCCCCTCAGTCCATTTTAAATCTTACCCTCTCCTTAAACCTATGGTGTCTTGTTTTGGACTCCTGTACCCTTGGGAAAAGAACTTGGCTATCCATCCTATCCATGCTCCTCATGATTTTATAAAACTCTGTAAAATCACTCCTCAGCGTCTGGTGCTCCAGAGAAAATAGCCCCAGCCTATTCAGCCTCTCCCTGTAGCTCAAACCCTCCAACCCTGGCAACATCTTTTTAAGTGTCTTCTGAACCCTTTCAAGTTTCACAACATCCTTCCTACAGCAGAGAACCAGAATTGCACACAGTATTTCAAAAGTGGCCTAACCAAAGTCTTGTACAGCCACAACACGATCTCCCAACTCCTATACTCAGCGCACTGACCTATTGCCAAACGCTGCCTTCAGTATTCTGTCTGTGATTCTACTTTGAAGGAACTATCTACCCCAGTCCTTTTGTTTGGAAACACTCCCCAGGACACTTTCATTAAGTGTAAAGTCCTGCCCTGATTTACCTTACCAAAATGCAACACCTCACATCGATCAAAATTAAATTCCATCTGCTACTCCTTGGCCCATATGGTTAAGATCCTGATGTACTCTGAGATACGATTCATGACTGTTCACTACACCAGCAATTTTGGTGTCATCTGAGAACATCCCAATCATTTATATGGGTGACAAAAGGCATCGAAATCTTGCAGCATACCACTGGTTACATGTCTCCTGTCCAAAAAAATACCTTTCACCACTACCCTCTGTCTCCTACCTTCAAGCCAATTTTGTAACCAATTAGCTAGCTCTCTCTGGATTCCATGTGATCTAACTTTGCTTACCACTCTATCTTGCGGACCCCTGTTTAACACCTTGCTTAAACCCATATAGATAATGTCCTTCGATCTACCTCCATCAATTTTCTTGATCACTTCTTCAAAAAAGCTCAAACAAGTTACTCGGACAAGATTTCCCATGCACGATGCCATGTTGACTTTCCCTAATCAGTCCTTGCCTTTCCAAATGTTTGTAAATTCTATTTCTCAGAAACTCCTCCAACAACTTGCCCACTGTTGACTTCAGGCTCTCTGGTCTGTAAATCAGAATGGATTCATAAAATCTATAGTTCTCTGTTTTTTCTTTCCCACCTTTCTTAAGTAGTGGCACCATGTTAGCCAACCGCCCGTCTGCTGACACCTGCCCTACGGCTATCCATGATTTTAAAAAAATCTCAGCATGGGCCCTGGAGATCTTTTCACTAGCTTCTGACAAAGATCCGGGGTATACCTGATCAGGCCCCAGGGGTTTATCCACCTTTTACATGTTTTAAAATGTTCAGCATCACCTCATGTAAAATGGAAACATTTCAAGATATCGCTATTTATTTCTCCAAGTTCTCTATCTTCCATATCCTTCTCGACAAAGACACTGCCTGACACTTTTTTTACACCTCCAAATTCTTCGTTTGAATTCTTTGCTGCCAGCTTTGTATTCTTAAGGGCTCTGCCTCTTTTCAGTTTCCTAAGCCTGATGCATGCCTCCTAATTTATTTTATCATTCAAGGTTCCCGAATCTCTACTTTTATCCTTTATTTTCTGAAGAACACACTGGACCTGAAATGTACTGAACTGATCTTTTTAAAAGATTCTCACATTTCATATGTGGATTTATCCTCAAACAGCCCAATGAACGTCCACCAATTCCTGACTAATGATGTTGTATTTAGTCTTCCCTCAATTCAGTGCTTTCACCCGAGATCTACTCTTGTTCTTAGCATAAATAACATGAAACTTACAGAATTATGGTCACTGTTGATAAGAAAGCTTTCAGGAACTGAGGCTCTTATAATTAGAGGCAGAGAGTATGAAAGCAAGGAAGTGATGCTAAAGCTAAATCATTTGCAATAACATATTTGGATATTGTGTTTGATTCTGTGCACCTTTTTATTACAGGAAGGATTTTAAAACCCTGGAGAGAGTACATAGGAAAGTTACTGGAATAGTCCTAAGAATAAGTGATTTTAAATACAAGGAAAGATGAGAGAATTTGGGTGTATTCTCTTTGGAGTGGAGAAGATTAAGAGGAGACCTCATTGAGGAATTCAAAATTGTGAA
Source organism: Stegostoma tigrinum (assembly GCF_030684315.1). NCBI lineage: Eukaryota > Metazoa > Chordata > Chondrichthyes > Orectolobiformes > Stegostomatidae > Stegostoma > Stegostoma tigrinum. The sequence continues at coordinate 3,946,976 of NC_081369.1, forward strand.
CAATTTTAACAAGAAAAATAAGAAAATTCTATTTCCTCCAGTTAGTACGTTAGTCCCTGAGGGACAAGATTTCAAGATTATTACCAGAAGAGCTAGAAGTGAGATGAGGAGGAAATTTTTTTACTCACTGAGTTGTTAAGATTCAGAATCCCTGCCTGGAATAGTGATGGAGGCAGATTACATATGTAGTTTCAAAAGACAGCAGGATATCTGTTTGAAAGTGATGAACTTAGATGATTACAGAGATAGTGCGGGAGAATGGAACTAGTTGGGTAGCTGTTTCATCAGCTCATAGAGACACAGTGGGTCGAATGGCCTCCAGTGCTGTAAAACTCTATGACTATCTTTGTGGGTTATATGAAAATAATCAATAGGTCAACAAATGTCAGGGCAACATTACACAGTGTTCACTCAATATTTAGAATACTGCGTCCAATTTTGGGCCCCACACCTCAGGAAGGACATACTAGCCCTGGAGCGTGTCCAGCGGAGATTCACACGGATGATCCCTGGAATGCTAGGTTTAACATATGATGAATGGCTAAGGATCCTGGGATTGTACTCATTAGAGTTTAGAAAGTTGAGGGGAGATCTAACAGAAACTTACAAGATAATATATGGTTTAGAAGGGGTGGACTCCAGGAAGTTGTTTCCGTTGGGCGGGGAGAGGAGGACCCATGGGCACAGCCTTAAAATTAGAGGGGGTAAATTTAAAACTGAAATGAGACGACATTTCTTCAGCCAGAGAGTGGTGGGCTTGTGGAATTCATTGCCGCAGAGTGCAGTGGAGGCCGGGATGTTGGATGCCTTCAAGGCAGAGATCGACAAATTCTTGATCTCAGAAGGAATCAGGGGCTATGGGGAGAGTGCAGGGAAGTGGAGTTGAAATGCCCATCAGCCATGATTTAAATGGCGGAGTGGACTTGATGGGCCGAATGGCCTTACTTCCACTCCTATGTCTTATGATCTTATGAATTCAAGAAGGCAGTTCACCACCACCTTCAAGGGCAATTTGGGATGGGTAATAAATGCTGGCCAGCCAGCAATGCCCACATCACATGAGCGAATATAAAAAACGAAGTACAAAACTGAAGACCATGAGAGAAAACTCACCCTGAGCCTTGCGGTCGACCGGATTCTTAGCCACGTTCGAACCATCTCCCACAGTTCTGCCCTCACCCCTTCCCTTCCATCCAACAACAATGATAGGGAACACTTAAATTTCACTTACAACCCCACCAGTATCTGCATTGAAAAGATTGTAAACTGGCACTTCTGTCACCTCCAACAGGATGCCATGACCAGGCACGTATTCCCCTCCATTCCCCTGCTAGCGTTTCACAGCAATTGTTCTCTCTAGGACAACGTGATCCACTCCTCCTCCATTCCCAACATCTCGTCACACCCCCGCGGCACTCTCCCATGCAACTGTAGGAAGTTAATACCTGCCCATTTACTTCCTCCCTCCTCACCATCCAAAGCCCCAGACATACCTTCCAGCTGAAGCAGCAACTAACCTGTACTTTATTTTCTACTCTACTATTTTCACTATTCGCAATGTGGTCTCCTGTACATGGGGAAATGAAACACAGACACAGTAACCACTTTGCTGAAGACCTATGTTCTGTCTGCAGAAATGACCCTGAGTTTCCAGTTGCATGCCATTTCAACACCTCAATGTGTTCCCATGCCAAAATTTCTGTTGCATGCTTACTGCATTGTTCCAACAAGCCTCAGCACAAGTTCAAAGAACAACGTCTCATTTACAGTTTCAGGATCCTGCAGACTCTAGGACTCAACATCAAGTTCAACAACTTTAGAGCCCCATTCCATCCTTATCAGTTTTTTTTTTGCCCCACATCTGGTCCTGTTATGACTTCAGTTGCTTTCAGCATTGTTAGCCATTCTCACATAATCTTAACATAACGAAGTGTGGAGCTGGATGAACACAGCAGGTCAAGCAGCATCTTAGGAGCACAAAAGCTGACGTTTCGGGCTGAGACCCTTCATCAGAAAAGGGGGTTGGGGAGAGGATTCTGAAATAAATAGCGAGAGAGGGGGAGGCAGGCCAAAGATGGATAGAGGAGAAGATAGGTGGAGAGGAGAGTATAGGTGGGGAGGTAGGGAGGGGATAGGTCAGTCTGGGGAGGACGGACAGGTCAAGGAGGCAGGATGAGGTTAGTAGGTGGGAAATGGAGGTGCGGCTTGAGGTGGCAGGAGGGGACAGGTGAGAGGAAGAACAGGTTAGGGAGGCAGTGACGAGCTGGGCTGATTTTGGGATGCAGTGGGGGGAGGGGAGATTTTGAACCTTGTGAAATCCACATTGATACCATTGGGCTGCAGGTTTCCCAAGTGGAATATCAGTTGCTGTTCCTGCAACCTACGGGTGGCATCATTATGGCACTGCAGGAGGCCCAGGATGGACATGTCATCTAAGGAATGGGAGGGGGAGTTAAAATGGTTCGCGACTGGCAGGTGGAGTTGTTTATTGCGAACTGAGCATAGGTGTTCTGCAAAGCGGTCCCCAAGCCTCTACTTGGTTTCTCCAATGTAGAGGACGCCACAACGGGTACAGCGGATGTAGTATACCACATTGGCACATATTAGGAGTCTGTGCCAGATATTCTGGGAGTTGTCATGATGTCTATACCCTTGAGAACTCCCTTGTTGTTGCTGCATTTGATGGATCAGATGCCTGCCAAGGGTGGTTATTGGAGTAAAGGGGCTACGTGTGCAACAGTGGCTGAGCTTGACTGAGGCTGAGTGTGAGTCCAGCGCAGCCCATTCAATGACTAAGGCCACAGAGGAACAGACAGTAGGTTTCCCAAAGATGAGATTCCTTAGCTTTGATTGGTTTGAGTGTGACCTACTTTACAATGCGGACAGAGTGTACCACATAGTCCTTACATGTGCTGTGCACAATTACAGCAGGCAAAGAGCAAATGGGGAATGTGATGGAAGCTTGGGAGATGGGTAGCAGTCTTCCAAGGGGGAGCATGAGAGCAATAAGCAGCAGGGACATCACATTTTGCTTAATAGAGCATAGGTTGCTACAAACTGGAAACTTTAGTCATTAAGAGAGGTTAGATATACCAGGCTTGTTTTCCTTGGAGCAGAGAAAACTGAAGGGGTCAAGATTGAGATGTATAAAATTCAGAGACATACAGACAGAGTAGATACGAAGGAACTGGGCTGAATGTTTAGATGAGATATGAGGAAAAATGTTTTTACCCAGATTGTGATAAGAATCTGGAACTCACTGCCCGTAAAGGTGGTACAGGGAGAAACCTTCGTAACATTTAAGAAATATTTTGATATACCCTTGGTACTCAAGGTATTTGAGGCTATGGGCTGAGTGCTGGAAAATGAGATTAGAATAATTTGGTTGTTTTTGACTGGTGCAGATTCATTGGGCCATGAGGCCTTTTTTTTGTGCTGTAGATAAACCTGTACAACTTGATGACACTTGAAGCCAGACTGGATTTATTTGAGAACTGGTTCCTGTAGTTAAGAGCTGGGCGCAGTGATCATTCATTGACTAAAATTGTTTATGCTTGACAGGCCAGCAATCCATTTTCATTCTGAGAGGCAAATGCAGTTTCAGATGTTTGTTTCTTTGTTTGTTTCTTGTTGGCTTTTGCAGCTATTGAAAAGAAGTGACTGCATTGAAATGTTTGAAGGCTTTCCTGTCTGTGATGGTTCCAATTTGAACAATGAGAAGAAGCTGGGCTACGGTGACCTTTGAACTTAGACATGGTAGTTCCGTGGGATATGACTAAGGACCATTAAGTTGCGTGTCTTGGTCCTGAAACAGCAGTAGATGGAGGAATATGCAGTAGTATTTACAATGAGGTGTCAGCTGTGCCACCAATGTGCCCAGAAAAGTGTTGTTTTGTGTTTGATGCCCCACTATATGCAGTAAAGGACAACCCGAGGCTGTCAAAACTTGATTAGATGCATGGCTGGCATTCCATCAAAGATGGCACTGGCACCAGAGATCCTGGGATATGTCAGTAAATGACTTCTGGAAAGATTCAGCACAGAGTTCCTCAATCACATTGCAATAAGATATTAATACAACACCACCTAAAGTTAGAGTTGTCCTCTCAGCACTAAAATTTTTGAAACTAAAACGGTCACAGTGCCAAAACCGCCACTATGAAGGACAAAGCCTTTCAAAGGACAGTTTGCAGCCACAGCAATAACTTTTTGTAAGTTAACTGCAGGGAAGTGAAGTTTGTGGGAAATTTGAAAAAAGTGATATGGTGAGTTTTAATTTGCTGGCAATCTGCTCTCTCTCCCTGGCTATATTTTATCCCCATTAATTAGCTACTTGGCCGCAAGGAATAGACTGCTATTCCCTTGCGCACCATCACTACGTCTTTGAAAACATCCTGATAATAGGAACATGGCAGTTAACTAGCATGATGGTCTCCCAAGGTGCATTTTATGTTCTACACAAAACCAAAAATTGCGTGAGAAACTCACCAGGTCTGACAGCATCTGTGAAAAGAAAACAGAATCAATGTTCTGAGTCCAGTGACCCTCCTCTGGAACTGATAGAAAAAGGTGGTATTATGCTGTTGACAGAGGGAGGGGACGAAAAGGAGAGAGCAGATGAACGGGGAGGGAGCCCAGAGAGAGTTTTAATAAAAGATAGACTGTCAAAGGGACTGAGATAGTAAATGAAGAAACAAAATAAGCTAAATAAATTGTAACGGTGGCTATGTGTAGGCTAATTAAGAAAAATCAGCAGAGATTTCTCAAGGGGAAATCATGTTTAACTACCTTGCTGAAGTTGTTTGAAGAGGTCACAGAAAGGGCTTGATGAGAGTAATACTGTTCATGTGGTAATAATGGATTTCCAGAGGTATTTGATACAGTGCCACACAACAGATTTGTGAGGCCATGGTAGCGTGAGGGACAGTAGCAGTGTAGATTCAAACTTGGCTGACGGATAGGAAACGGAGAATAATGGTCAAATGGATATTTTTCAGGCAGGAGGAAGGTTTGTAATGGAATTCCCAAAGTGTTTTAAACCACACTTTCATATGCCGATAAAAAACTTTGGTATTTCTTTCTTTGATAGCTGATAGTCCATTCTCATAATTCCTCTTTCCTTCTCACATTTGCTTCTTTACCTCCCAATAAACTTTTGATATTCCTCTTAGATCTCAGTTGTATTATCTGCCTTACACCTGTCACACTTTTCCTTTCTAATGTTAACTTCTATCTGCTTTGTCATCCAGGGATCCCTGGAATTGTTTGTCCCTTCTTTTCCATTTGAGGGAATATACTCAATAGTAACTGAACCATCTGCTCTTTGAAGGTTATTGTTTTTCCTGCCAACCTTATGTTCCAATCAATCATGTACAGTTCTGCTTTTGGCCCATTGAAGTCAGTTCTCTGTCAAATTAATTTTCTTAGTCTGAATTGTTGCCATTCTGCACCACCATCTAAACATTATGATACAATGATCACTGTCTCCTAACTGATCCCCCCCTCACAATTGATCCACTTAGCACATTGCATTCTTAAGGACCAGATCCAACACAGCATCCTGTCTTGTTGGACTGGATACATACTGCTGTCGGAAAGTCTCCTGAATGCAGGAGAGTTTATAAATTGAAGAATAAAGAACAATACAGCACAGGAACAGGCCCTTTGGCCCTCTAAACCTGTGCCAACACATTTTGCCCTTCCATACCAAAACTGGATCCGTATCCCTCTATTCCCTTCCTATTCATGTATTCATCCAGGTACTTTTTGAATACTGCTATTGTGTATGCTCCCACTACCTTCTAATAACAACTGCTGAATGCTGTGCTTAAGATGGCACCATGCGTGATGACATTCTACACATTTCACTGTACTCCTGTACTTTGTACTTGCGTACATATGACAATAAACATAATTCTAATTCCAATTCTAATTCTAGACAGCACTTTCCCTGCAGATTTGTTCCTCAACAATCCTTTTCACTGGTTGGTGGTCCATAGACGACACTGAGCAATGTAAATGTCCCTTGTTTCTTCTTTAGTTGTAGCTAAATTGACTCTGTCCTGTTATCCTCTGAAACACCCATTTTCTCCAGTACTGCATTGCACTCCTTAACCATGGCTGCTACCCCTCCTCTTTTCTTCATTCTCAATCTTTGCAGAACAACTTATACCCAGGAATATTTGACATCCAATTTAGCCCTTCCTTGATAACAAAGTGTAGAGCTGGATGAACACAGCAGACCAAGCAGCATCATCGGAGCAGGAAAGCTAATGCTTCGGGCCTAGAAGGGTCTAGGCCCAAAACATCAGCTTTCCTACTCCTATGATGCTGCTTGGCCTGCTGTGTTCATCCAACTCTACACTTTGTTATCTCGGATTCTCCAGCATCTGCAGTTCCTACCATCTCTGAAACAATTTTAGCCCTTTCTTGAGCCAACTCTCTGCTATTGCCACAAGATCATGTTTCTGCTTTGGCCCATTTTATCAGTGCCAAATGTTGTGGGCTCAGTACAATTCTCAATGGATGAATGGGCTTGGTGAGTTTATGTAGTAGTTAATTACATCCATAAGAGAATGCTGAGTTAGCATCATGTAAGCTGTTTGTTTTTGTGTAAACTAGAATTGAAGTGTTCCATGTGGCATGTAGTGTGTGCTTTTTCATTCTGTTCCGGCAGAGCATAGAGTGTCTACTTAATTAGGAAGCCCAAAGCCATGCAGGGTGCATGGCTGAAACCATTAGGGGCTCATTTACTTTGTAAGAAAATTAAGGGTCTTACACCAGTTTTAGGGTCCTTTCCACAATTCTTCATGGTTGACTGTAGTATGCATCGTACAAGATGTGGTATAGGCTTATTGGGTGTAAATCAGTCACACCAGTAGTATAAAAAGAATATTGGAGGTTGGCACAGAAAAAAAATGAGCGCCTGCCCTGGCTCTACAGTGGATAATGCCAGGTTGCTTGCCTCCCCCATAGACCACTTCCTTGTCCTACGGTGGTCTGCCAATGACATTGCACTGACTGGCTTTTATCTTCGTTGAGATGACCTTCTTGGTGCGATTGATGGCTCATGTCTGTTAGTTGCAACCGGGGGACACAAGCGTCACATTTGGTACAACGGTTGCTGTTTTTTTGTTGGATGTCAATTCCCTTTCATAGACCTATATGGTTCTGCATTACTTTATTTTTGTTGGATGATTGATCTAAAAATTGTACCAAATAGGTAGTCAAGTTTAACTTGATGCTTGATGCTGAAATTTTGCGGGTGGTGTGGAATTGGGGGTGGTTGAGATAAGCAGATAGATGGAGATGGAGCCCAGAGAGAGAGAGATGTTATGAAATTATTAGGTAAACAAGGAGATTATGAATAGTGGGTCAGGACAGAAGAAAAGCCAAATAGATGTTTTTAAGAACGAGGAGTAGGAGAAAATTGGTGAGCGATTCTGAATGCAACGCCTATTAATTGATAATGGGTTTAAGATTATGTGAGGTAATGGGAACTGCAGATGCTGGATATTCCGAGATAACAAAGTGTGGAGCTGGATGAACACAGCAGGCCAAGCAGCATCTTAGGAGCTCAAAAGCTGACCTTTCAGGCCTAGACCCTTCATCAGAAAAGGGGGATGGGGAGAGGATTCTGAAATAAATAGGGAGAGGGGGAGGCGGACTGAAGATGGATAGAGAAGATAGTTGGAGAGGACAGTATAGGTGGGGAGGTAGGGAGGGGATAGGTCAGTCTGGGGAGGACGGGCAGGTCAAGGGGGCGGAATGAGGTTAGGAGGTAACCATCATCTGCCAAACCATTCACAACCTCATCACCTCAGGTGACCTTCCACCCACATCCTTCAACCTCATTGTTCTCCAACCCTGCACCGCCCGCTTCTATCTCCTTCCCAAAATCCACAAACCTGCCTGCCCTGGTCGACCCATTGTCTCCACCTGCTCCTGCCCCAACGAACTCATCTCCATCTATCTGGACTCCATTTTCTCCCCCTTGGCCCAGGAACTCCCTACTACATCCACAATACCACCCACACCCTCCACCTCCTCCAGAACTTCCAATTCCCCGGTCCCCAACACCTCATTTTCACCATGGACCTCCAGTCCCTATACACCTGCATTCCCCTTACAGATGGCCTGAAGGCCCTCCGCTTCTTCCTGTCCCGCAGACCCGACTGGTCCCCCTTCACCGACACCCTTATCCACCTAGTCGAACTCGTCCTCACCCTCAACAACTTCTCTTTCGATTCCTCCCACTTCCTACAGACAAAGGGGGTGGCCATGGGTACCCGCATGGGTCCAAGCTATGCCTGCCTCTTTGTAGGTTACTTGGAACAGTCCCTCTTCCGCACCTACACAGGCCCCAAACGCCACCTCTTCCTCCGTTACATTGATGACTACATCGGCACCGCCACATGCTCCCAAGAGGAGCTCGAACAGTTCATCCACTTCAACAACACCTTCCACCCCAACCTTAAGTTCACCTGGACCATCTCCAACACATCCGTCACTTTCTTGGACCTCTCTGTCTCCATCTCAGGCAACCACCTAGAAACCGATGTCCATTTCAAGCCCACCGACTCCCACAACTACCTGGAATACACCTCCTCCCACCCACCTTCCTGCAAAAGTTCTATCCCCTATTCGCAATTCCTTTGCCTCCGCCGCATCTGGTCCCAGGATGAGGCATTCCACTCCCGTACATCTCAGATGTCCTCGTTCTTGAAGAACCGCAACATCCCCCCCGCGGTGGTCGAGAACGCCCTCAACTGTCTCTCCCGCATTTCCTGCAACTCGACCCTCACTCCCTTCCCCCGCAATTACTGCCAAAAGAAAATCCCCCTAGTCCTCACATACCACCCCACCAACCTCCGGATACAACGCATCATTCTCCGACACTTCCGCCATCTACAATCCAACCCCAGCACCCAAGACATTTTTCCATCCCCACCCTTGTCTGCCTTCCGGAGAGACTACTCTCTCCGCGATTCACTTGTCTGCTCCACACTCCCCTCCAACCCCACCACACCTGGTACTTTCCCCTGCAACCGCAGGAAGTGCTACACTTGCCCTCACACCTCCTCCCTCACCACATCCCATGTCCCAAGAAGACTTTGCACCCCAAGCAGATGTTCACCTGCACATCCGGTACTGATGATCACAGATGACTTTCACACTGATGGAAAGGAATCATTTCTATTAATGAATGCAAATAGACCTCTTGCGACTCACTACCAAGATTCTTGTCTTGACACTCAACGCTTGGTTGAAAACAGGACATACTGCTCTTTATCTAGAGAAACTCCTCATTAAGCATCTCTTGTGATTTTCCAACTTGCTCACCTTAGCCCGCAACATCCAGAGGCTAGGTAGATTCCGCACTATATGTTCATGCACATGCATACATTGTTACACAGAGGTGCCACATCATCGGCAAATGCATTACATCTTGGGCACTGAACTAAACATGAATGAATTACAGCACATCATGCACCCAGTATTACATTCAAAGACAGCTCATGCATTTTGTGACATTATTTAGTGCTGCTGCCATCCGCAAGACACAGTAAACTTCCTCTCTCCTGCCTCGCTGCAAAAGCAGGCTGCAGCTCTCTCCATACTGATGGCACTCTTACTGGCCCTCCAGTGTTTAATACAGCTGCTAAACTAGGTTTGTGATAGGTGGTGAGACAGGCAACAAGAGGGAAAAACCCACTTCATCCTCACCAATCTGTTTGTCACAAATAAATCGGCCCATTTTATTATCAGCATGAGTGACTATCATAAGTCCTTGTGGAGGCAAAGTTCCGTCATCATAATGAAGATAGCATCCATCATGCTGTGAGACCATACCCTGGGCTAAAAGGGATAGATATTGAACAGATCTAGCAACTCGAGCAGAATATACATGAGGTACTTTGGGCCATCAGCAGCAATAGAACTGTATTCCACCACAATCTATAATCTCACTGTCCAGTATGACCCCACTGCCACCATTACCATCAAGCCGAGGGATCAACCTCAGTGCAATGAACAGTGCAGCAGCAGCATTCCTAAAATGATGTGAGAAGCTGACAAAGCCCTAACACAGAACTACTTGCATGTTAAACGGTGGAAGTACCACGTGACAGGCAGAACAAGGCAATCCCATAACCAAGGAATCACTAGACCTCAAGAGGAGGCTGCGATTGATCATCCATTCAGCTCTTCTGGCTGAAAATTATTTAAAATGCAACACCCTTGTCTTTTACACTCACATACTGGGCTGCCAAACTTTGTAAATTAGGATATCATTGGACCCACTTCTTTCCATTTGTTGTTTGATTTAAAACATCCATTCACAATGTGATGGTTTTGCTCAGTTTCACTGTGATATGTTGGTCGTGGATTGCTTAACCCTATCTCTAGCGAGGTCCTCTGCTGGCTACATGGAGTCCTGTGTTCACCAGGTTGTTATTTTTACATATCCCTAGTGCTGTTCTTCGCATGCTGATCTATACCTCTCATGGAACCAGATTAGATCCCCAGTTTGATGATAATGATAGCATGAGAGATGTATGTTGCTGCTGATAGGCCAACATGCTGCTTGGATGCACAATTCTGAGTTGCAAGTCTGTTCAGAACCAATGCTATTTTTGCATGCAGTAACATCAAACAACACAATGAGGTGTGTCCTAAATATGAAGACAGGACTTCATCAATACAAGGACTGTGCAGTGTTCACTCCTGCTAATGATGTCATGGACTGATGCATTCGTGACAGGTAGATAGGTGAGGTCACCATCAACTTTCCCTCAGGAAAGTTCGCTTATCAATTATTACTAGCTCAGACTCAGTAATTGGCCCTTAGAACTCTTTCCTTCCTTTAGAGGGAGGCATAGCTTGGGCCCATTCAGGTACCAGCGGCCACCCTCTTCGTCTATAGCAAGTGGGAGGAACTGAAGGGGAAGTTATTAAGGGTGTAAGTGGCTATGGGTACCCGCATGGACCCAAGCTATGCCTACCTCTTTGCAGGAAACATGGAACAATCCCTTTTCCAAAGCTACACTGGCCCTATCCGCCACATCTTCTTCCGCTACATCGATGACTGTATTGGCGCCGCCTCACGCTCCCACTAGGAGCTTGAACAGTTCATCCACTTCACTAACACCTTCCACCCCAACATTAAGTTCACCTGGACTATCTCTGATACCCCTCTCATCTTCCTGGACCTCTCTGTCTCTATCTCTGGCATCCACCCAGAAACGGATATCCTCTTCAAGCCAATGAACTCCCACAGCTACCTAGAATACACCTCCTTCCACCCACCTTCCTGTTAAAAAGGCCATCCCCTATTCCCAATTCCTTCGCCTCTGCTGCATCTGCTCCCGAGATGAGGCATTCCACTCCCGGACATCCCAGATGTCTTCGTTTTTCAAGGACCACAACTTCACCTCTACAGTGGTCGAAAACGCCCTCGACCGTGTCTCTGGCATTTCCTGCAACTCATCCCTCACACCCCCTCCCTACAATAACAACCAAAACAGAATCTCCCTCATCCTCACAACACCCCACAAACCTCCAAATCCAAAGCAGCATTCTCCGAAGCCTCCGCCATCCGAGATCTGACCCACCACCGAAGACATTTTTCCCTCCCAACCCGTATGTGCTTTCCGGAGGGACCACTCTCTCCGTGACTCCCTTGTCCGCTCCACACTCCCCTCCAGCCCCATCGCCCCCGGCACTTTTCCCTGCAACCGCAGGAAGTGCTATACCTGCCCCTCCACCTCCCCCTTCTCCCCCATCCCAGGCCCTAAGAAGACTTTCCACATCAAACAGATGTTCACCTGCACATCTGCTAATGTGGTATACTGTATCCGCTGTTCCCATCGTGGTCTCCTCTACATCGGGGAAACCAAGCGGAGGCTTCGGGACCACTTTGAGGAACACCTACGCTCGGTTCGCAACAAACATCTACACCTCCCAGTCGGGAACCATTTCAACTCTGCCTCCCACTCCTTGGATGACATGTCCATCCTGGGCCTCCTGCATTGCCACAATGATGCCACCCGAAGGCTGCAGGAACAGCATCTAATATTTCACCTGGGAACGCCGCAGCCTAAAGGTATCAATGTGGACTTCACGGGCTTCAAAATCTCCCCTCCCCAACCCCATCCCAAAACCAGCCCAGCCCGTCCCCACCTCCCTAACCATTCCTCCCATTTCAAGCCCCACCCCCACTAACCTCATCCTGCCTCCTTGACCTGTCCGTCTTCCCTGGACAGACCTATCCTCTCCCTAACTCTGCACCTACATTCACCTTTACTGGCTCCAACCCCGCCTCTTTGGCCTGTCTGTCTCCTCTCCACCTATCTTCTCCTCTATCCATCTTCTATCCGCCTCCCCCCTCTCCCTATTTATTTCAGAATCCCCTTCCCCTTCCCCATTTCTGAAGAAGGGTCTCGACCTGAAACTTTAGCTTTCCTGGGCCTCTGATGCTGCTTGGCCTGCTGTGTTCATCCAGCTGTACACCTTGTTATCTCTAATATGTTGAAGCTACCTGGTATCCGTATCTGCCTACTGAATACACCTTATATAACTGAATTGGTACAAAATGTCCATCATTTGGCTCCTGTCACCAACATCACCTTCTCGCAAAAATTTATTATGATATCCACAGAACTAATATGTAGAGTAGCACAACTCACCATAAAACACACAGTGCTGTCATTCTGCTGGCCAAAGTACTTCTTGCTCTTGGGAAGTGTAGTTCAATTGCTACTTTTGAATCTTCTACTGTTCAATTAAAAGAAGATGTTCTAGTGATATCATTTTAAGAGAATATACAAGTCATCAAGGACAAGGATGTAGAGTGGTATCCCGTACATGCTTTCTGTGAAGAATCAACAGCTAATCAGTGGCATGTGAGAGTCTTGTAGTTGTTGCTGTGGTTGATGGTGAAGGGTTGCTGAATCTCTTAAGTAGTCCTATTTCATCTGCTATCCTGTAATGTGTACAGATATATTAATTTGAGTCTTCAAATCAAACCTATTTATGGTTCACCAAGGATGTATGCATGATTAATCAGTTTGTGCAAAGGATATAGGAAGTGGAATATGATAGTTATGAGTGTAAAGGCAATAGGAGAAGCACAGACAAAAACTGGTGCAATGCTGAGGCTGTGTGTGCATTGAAGCTCCAGGAAGCAGGGTCCTTCTACAGACAATACTTTACAAACAAGCGATTACCTTGATTTTTGGGTTTTCTGGATGGATGGTGAGTGGGTGCAGTGGGTCACTTCAGAGTTACACTGTGAAGCAATTTTGAAACAGAATTACATATGTACATTCCTTCCTAGTAGCTAGGTGATCACCATAAGAGACACTTCATCAGTTCTACAATGAGCATCTGCTCTCAGCATGGTGGAAGGATGGATAATAAATATATTGGCAGGCACAAATTGCTATGTCAAGCTTACTTATCATCAATTTCTTAATTTAGGTCCGCATATGTGGACATTTGGCATACTTAGGAAAGTATTCAATGATAGGTTGATATAAAATACACACCTCTGTCTCTGTAACTATTTGCCTTTTGCTGCAATTACATCTCAAAGTTTGATTCCTTATCTCTTCTCCCATGCACATGAAGGAAATCCTTCTGTTTGATGACGATGGGTTATGAACAATGAAGGGGAACCGTATTCATGTCTTTTTTTCAGGGTAACCTACTTTGGGTTACACTTATCATTGAACAAAAAACAAGGTGAGCTTCTCCAATCTCAGTGTATGCCCAAAGAACTAATTGCAGGCTGAAGCTGGCAGGTTCCAGCATAGATCAAGAAACAAATTATGTAAATTCAAGATTTCGGAGTAGCCCAAATTTCTGCTAAGTCCAAAACATTTTGATGACATAACATAATAAAAAGGAAGATGACTGTGTTTGTGAGAGATCTATCTCAGCCACTGCACACGTCTGCATGAGTTCATTGGGGCCCAACAGCCTTAAGCTACTTCATCAACTAAGTTTCCTCCATCATTGTTCCCTAATTGCACAACGCTCAGCAACACTGGAAATTTTTCAGATGCTGAAGCCTCCTATGTTCAAATGCAGCAAAATCTGGACAACATTCATACTTCAGTTGATTTGTGGCAAGTAACATTTGTACCACACATGTGCCAGGGAATAGAACATAGAACAGTACAGCACAGTATAGGCCCTTCAGCACCTGATGTTGTGCCGACCTCTTGTTCTACTAAGATCAACCTACCCTGCATACCATACATTTTACTATCATCCATGTGCCTATCCAAGAGTTGCTTAAAAGTCTCTAAAGTTTCTGACTCTGCTACCACTGCAGGCAGCGCATTCCACACGCCCACCACTCTCTGTGTGAAGAATCTACCTTTGATATCTCCCCATACCTTCCTCCAGTCATCTTAAAATTATGCTCCCTCGTAACAGTCATTTCCACTCCGGGAAAAAGTCTCTGACTATTCACTCTATCTATGCCTCTCAACATCCTGTAAACATCTAACGAGGCACCTCTCATCCTTCTTCGCTCCAATGAAGAAAGCCCTAGCTCCCCCAATCTTTCCTCATAAGACCTGCCCTCCAGACCAGGCAGCATCCTGGTAAATCTCCTCTGCGTCCTCTGTAAAGCTTCCACATTTTTCCTGTGATGAGGTGACCAGAACTGAACACAATATTTCAAGTGTGGTTGAACCAGAGTTTTATAGAGCTGCAACATAACCTCACGGCTCTTCAACTCAATTCCCCTGCCAATGAAAGCCAACACACCATATGCCTTCTTTACAACACTATCAACCTGGGTCACAACTTTGAGAGATCTATAGATATGGACCCCAAGATCCCTCTGTTCCTCCACACTGCCGAGAATCCGGCCATAACCTGTATTCTGCATTCAAATTCGACTGTCCAAAATGAATCACTTCACACTTTTCTGGGTTGAATTCCAACTGCCACTTCTTTGCCCAGCTCTGCACCCTGTCAATGTCCCGTTGCAGCTTACAACAGCCCTCCACGTTGTCCACAACTTCACTAATGACTACCTCCAATAAAAAGATTCGAAACACCACCTAGGTTGCTCACTAGGCTAGCTCAGGAGTGGTGAACACTCAACGGACTGAAAATTGATTGACAAATGAAACAGCAAAATCAAATAGGTCTTTGTCTGTCAGGCAGTGGTTAATAGGGTAGTGGTTGGATCAGTGTTTAAACCGCAGCAGTTCATGAAATTTGATAAATGACCTGCACGAAAGGACCAGATGAATCATTTCCACATTTGCTGATGATACAAAGCTGGGTGGGGTCAGAAAGAGAATGTAACAAAGCTTCAAAGTAGACAATGCAGTAAATACAAAATTATACACTTTGACATGGAAAGGAAGACTATTACTGAAATTGTGATACAGTTGGAAGTGTGGATATACAAAGGATTCTGGGTATCCTTGCACACCAATTAGTGAAATTAGACAGTATATTGGCTTTCACTGTAGATTTGAGATCATTTGTAGAAATGCTTTACTGCAGATATACCGGGCCTTGGTGAGACCACACCTGGGCTGTGGCCTGCAATTTTGGTCTCCTAACTACGAAAGGATGTCCTTGCCATGAAGGTTCACTAGACTCATACCAGTGATGGCCGCTCTGTCCTACGAGGAGAGAATGGTTTGATTGGGCCTGATTGTAAACAGAAAGGCATATGCACACATTGTTTTTTTTTAAGTGAACAGAGGCTTGGAATCAGCCATTCACAGTTGTATGCTGCATGGCAATCCCTTGTTCAATCAGAGTCAACTCATTTGCTTTTGAATTTAAACCACAGCTTGGTGGTTAGCTAACTTTAGGTTGGTGAGGCCATTCCTGGAGTACTGTGTACAGTTTTGTCACTCTACTATGGGAAAACTATTATTAAATTGGAGAGGTTTCAGAAAAGATTTACCAGAATGTTGTCGAAACTGGAAGGTTTAAGTTATAAGGATAGGCTGCGACTTTTTTCACTGAAGTATAGGAGGTTGAGGGGTGGCCTTATAGAGGTTTATAAAATCATGAGGGCCATAATTAAGGTGAATAGCAAAGGTCTTTTCCCTAGGGTGGGGGACTTCAAAACTAGCAGGCATATTTTTAACATGACAAGAGAAGGATTTAAAGGGTACCTGAAGGGCAATTTTTTCATGCAGGGGATGGTTCATATATGGAATGAACTGCCAGAGGAAGGTAAATGCAGGTAGAGTTACAACATTTGAAAGACATTTAGATGGGAACATAAATAGGAAAGGTTATAAGGGATATGGGCCAAATGCAGGCAAGTGGGATCAGTTTGGTTTGGGAAACCGGTTCTGCATGGACTAGTTGGGCCGAAGGGTCTGTTTCCATGCTGTATGACTCAATGGCTCTATAATCACATTGCTGAGGCTCTGGAATCATATGTAGAACAGGCTAAATCAGAACGGAAGAGAAATTTCCTTCCCCAAACAGCATTAATTAATCAACTTTGGTTCTACAGCAAATGACAATGGTCACATGATTACCATTAGATTCATTTTTAATTCAAGATCTTATTCTATTCTATTTCCAACAACAGACATGTGATTTGAAGCCACGTCAACAGGACATTAGCCTGAAATGCTGCAGTCCTAGTCTCATGACATTACTACCAGGCTACTTCTTCACCTGCCTTCCCACTATCAACATCCTGTGGGTTACCATTTATTAGCAATCAAACAGGGCCAGCTATATGAACACTGTAGCTACAAAGACAGGTCCAAAGCTAGGAATCCTGCAGGCAATAACTCACCTCTCACTCTTCAAAGCCTGTCCGGTACTTACAAGTCAGAGATTGTTGGAATACTTCCCATTTGCCTACTGAGTGCAACTCTAACAACACTCAAAAAAACTCCAACATTCAAGACAAAGCAACCAGCTTGAATGCAACCTCATCTAATACTTTCAACTTTTACTCCCTCCAATACATACCTGCAGTATACACTATCTACACTATACTCTCTAGCAACTCCACAAAACTAAGCTCCTTAAAACAAAATTTCCAAACGCCATGAGCAAGGAACCACTGGAACAACCATACAGTGACAGAACAAAGAACAAAGAAAAACATAGTAAGGCACAGTACAGGAACAAGTCCTTCAGCCCTCCGTGCTGCACGTCACAATTAATACCCCCTACCCTTCCGGGGAGTGAATCCCTCTATCCCCACCCTATTCATGTATTTGTCAAGACACCCTTTAAACGTCACTAGAGTATCTGCTTCTACTACCTCCCCCGGCAGCGAGTTTCAGGCACCCACCACCCTCTGTGTAAAAATCTTGCCTCGCACATCACCTTTAAACCTTGCACCTCGCACCGTAAACCCATGGCCTCTGCTAACTGACTCTTCCACCCTGGAAAAAAGCTTCTGACTGTCCAGTCTGTCTATGCCTTCATAATCTTGTTGACCTCTATCAGGTCTCCCTTCAACCTCCGTCGTTCCAGTGAGAACAACTGAATTTTCTCCAACCTCTCCTCATTGCTAATGCCCTCCATACCAGGCAAGAACCTGGTAAAACTTTTCTGTACCCTCTCCAAAGCCACCACATCCTTCTGGTAGTGTGGCAACCCGAACTGAACACGATATTCCAAATGTAGCCTAAGATTCTATAAAGCTGCTACATTACCTTCCAATTTTTTAACTCAATGCCCTGGCCGATAAACAACTTTCATACTACCATCAGACTTACCATGGGCTACTCTTTAGAATCAGTCTCATTCCTGGACACATGTATCTCCATCAAAGATAGACACCTCTCTACCTCGCTCTACCACAAGCCCACGGACAACCTCACAATGCTGCACTTCTCAAGCTTCCACCCTAAACATGCCAATACAGTCATCCCCTACTGATAAGCCCTACGCACACACAGGAGGAATGAGACAGATAATTGAAGATGTTGAAGGATGCCCTCATAGGAACAAGATATGACGCTCAATTCATCGATCATCAGTTCTCATGTGCCACAGTGAAAAACCATAATGAGCTCCTCAGAAGACAGGCATAAGATTCATCCAATAGGGTACTCTTCGTCATCCAGTACTTCCTGGGAGCTGAGAAACTACACCATGATCTTCGCTGCCTTCAACATATTATCGACGACAACGAGCACCTTGCCAAGGTCTTTCCCATGCCTCCACTTCTTGCCTTCAAACAACTGCCAAGTGTTAAACAAACGATTCTTCGCAGCAAACTACCCAGCCTTCAGGACAACATCTGCTACGATACCACACAACCCTGCTACGGCAACCTCTGCAAAACATGTCAGATCATCGACATGGATCCTATCGTCACACGTGGGAACTTGGCCAATGTTGTCTATCTCATATGCTGCAGGCAAGGATGCCCCGAGGCATGGTACTTTGGTGAAATCATGCAGATGCTATGACGACAGATGAACAGACACCACGTAACAGTCGCCAGACAGGAATGTCCTCTCCCATTGGGGAAACACTTCAGTGGTCAAGGGCATTCAGCCTCAGATTTCGGGTAAACATCCTCCAAGGCCGACTTCGGGATACATAAAAACACTGAGTCGCCGAGCAGAGGCTGATGGCCAAGTTTGGTACCCATGAGGATGGCCTCAACCAGAATCTTGGATTAATGTCACACTACAGGTGATACACACAGTATACGCTCAAACACACACACACACACACACATAAATCTATGGGGTAAATTTGTATTTGCAAAATAAATTCTATTTTGTTCAAAAAGCACATAATTTATAAACAGTTGGTCAATGTGGTATTTTATAAATTCCTACTTCAGAAATAAAATCAGTCTGACTCCGAACCAAAACACAAACATTTTCTAAATAAGGCCTCAGAGTTAACATGCATTGTCTGATCTAAAATGTTGCCTCTTCTTTACACTGAAAAAACCCTTAGTTGTCACAGGACGGGGACTTGAAAGGAATTCAGGGATTTACATACACATATTAATCAATCACAACCTTCTAACTGATTGAAGATTTAACAGCATCTTAGCTTTGTTTGGTACATCCTCATCAAAAGATGTGAATCTTTGATCTTTTACTTTTAAATTCTGTGTCTGATACTGCCTCTCTTAGTAACACCTGAAGAAGACTCCAAAAGCTTGTGTTTTCAAATAAACCTATAAAATGGTGTCATATGATTTCTTGTCCATGCCAGTCCAGAAATGCCTCGATTAGATATTCTAAATCCACCTCTTGAAATTATACAATGACTATACACATACATGTGGCAATATGACAATAGTTCACAGCAATAGGAAGATCTTGATAGGATATGCAACTGCCTGCCTTTCTTGCTTTCATTGTCCGTCTCATGTATTTGTAACGCCACTCATTTGTTGAATTGATTGGCATGTTATTCAGTTGCAATGTTACAGAGAGGTTCGGGGTCAATTATTTGAAATAATGCTTAGAATGGATAGCCAGAAGAAACAGTCAGGGTTAATTACTTAATTGTGTTAGACAAATACCAGGAGAAAACCTGGTTCTGACATAGGAGAAGCAAGGCAGTACCTGAAAAATTTTCATCCATAAGATATGTCAGAGTATGAATAATTCACAATTTAACTGGACTGGGAGTTCCACACCAAAGGGATTTATTTCTTAATTCCGATGTGGTTTATTTTGACATCAAAATGAACCTATTTTGCACATTGCAGTACAGTAGGATAATAATTAAAACAGTAATTACCAAACCAGCATTCAAACTTTTAAAATAAATCAATAATGTTAATGTATTTGAAGTAAAATATGCAACTTAATGACTTTAACACAGCCATCGGTACCCAAAACAGCATCTGTAACTGCTAATTGAAACTTCCATTAACACGCAACAGTTTTAGGCTAATTACAGAGATCAGACAATTCTCAAGTTTAAAAACGTTGAAGCACTGTCAGATAAACAATCTAACCACATCATTACATTACCTGTCTCAAATCAATGTGAAGTAGTTATGGATGTGTATAACTCTGAAAGTTCCAACAGAAAGTTCCAAGAAGAATACCAGTGGAGTTGAAATACTGACTCTGTTTCTCCCTTCACAGTTGTTTCCAGATCTGCTGAGCCTCTCCTGCACTGTTTCCTTTTTACAGATTTTAGCATCCACTGTATTTTGTTTTTATTTCAGGTGAGTTGGCACACTAACGTCAAAGTAAGGGGAGGCAATGGCCTAGCGGTATTATGCTAGACTATTAATCCAGAAACTCAGGTAATGTTCTGGGGACCTGGGTCCAAATTCTGCCAAGGCAGATGGTGGAATTTGAATTCAGTAAAAAATCTGGAATTGAGAGTCTAATGACAACCATGAAACCATTGTCAATTGTCGGGAAAAACCCATCTGGTTCACAAATGTCTTTTAGGAAAGGAAGACCGTAGGTCGGGACAATATGCAACTCCAGATACACAGCAATGTGGTTGACTCTTAACTGCGGGATGGGTAATATATACTGGCATAGTCAGAGACGCCCACATCTCGTAAGACAATAAGAAATAAAATAACGTTCAAGTGACGACTGGAATTCAGTGAGGAAAAGATACTGTGAACCCACTCAGAACTTAATAAATTTGCATTGAATTGTTTATTGTCAGAGTCTCCACTCCAAATACATCAAACTGAGTTAATCAACGATCAAGGTTCAGTGTGGCCAATGTCTCAAACTACAGTGCAACTCATGTCTGCTGCCCATACAATAAGAGTTCCAAGTTTAAAGTTACCACAAGCATCCCAACTGCAATGTGGCAATTTTGGGACTTTAGCCAGGATATGTTGTTTAAGTTCATTATAAGTTACCACATCTTGACATGGTCTTTCCATCTTAAATGAGGAAATATGTGCAATAACTACAGAAAGTGATAGGGCTCAAGTATGAAAAATTCTTGAGACCTGATGGGTTGCTCACCAGAATTTTAAAAGACGTAGCTACACAGATAGTGAATGTACTGACGGTAATCTTTCAAGAATTCATAGATTCTGGAATAGTCCCAGAGGGTTGGAAAACTATCAATTTAACGCCCTTATTCAAGAAGGGGGGAGAGAATACAGCTAACTATCAGCCAGTTACCTTAACATGTGTCATTGGCAAGATGTTAGAGCTATTGTAAAGAATGTAACAGATGTTAAAATCATAAGATATAGGGGCAGAATTAGGCCATTTGGCCCATCCAGTCAGCTCCACTATTTGATCATGGTTGTGGAATTGTGGAATTCATTGCCACGGAGTGCAGTGGAGGGTGGGACGTTGGATGCCTTCAAGGCAGAGATCGACAAATTCTTGATCTCAGAAGGAATCAAGGGCTACGGAGAGAATGCAGGGAAGTGGAGTTGAAATACCCATCAGCCATGATTTAAATGGCGGAGTGGACTTGATGGGCCGAATGGCCTTACTTCCACTCCTATGTCTCATGGTCTTATGGTTGATATGTTTCTCCATCTCCTTCTCCTGCCTTCTCCCCATAATCCTTGATCTTGTTACTAATCAAGAATCTATCTATTTCTATCTTAAATACCTGGCCTCCACATCCTTCTGCAGCAATGAGTTCCACAGATTCACCATCCTCTTCCTGAAGAAATTCCTTCTCATCACAGGTGCTTTGTAAGATGCTGACATATGCTGCGGTACAAAATTAATGCATCAGAAATCTGCACAGCAACATGCCCATCCTCTTGACTGACCAGTGCTCTGAACTGTGACAAGCTATACCCTCTTTCTATACATTAAAAAGCAATGAAAGTCACAGGGGCTGACAGCATCCAAGTAATCAAGTATTAAGAAAGAAAACTAAGAGCTATAAGATGCATTGTGTCAATCATGAGATGCATGTATGTTCCTGTGCACCAGGACCTGAAATATGCAAGTTTTAGGTCACTCTCAGCTTCGAAGTGCAAACAGCTGAACTTGTGAGAGAACTTGTTTGAGAGAAGGCACGGTACTTGATGACGCTGACAGTTTGTCCTTGGTGACTTGCATGTAACCTTCTAATATTTATTGTATATACATTTCTCCTGGTACATTTCCAGATCTGAAATAATCAAAATCTTGTATGCTACATAGTTTTATTCATTGCAATTTTTTTGCATTCCTAAACTGTTATTGCAATTCAAATCCAGCTCTTTACAGCATTGATTTCTAAACTTTGTTCAGATCATAATTGTTCACTAATGTTTGTTCAGTAATTTCTCACTGATGCACCAACTAATTTCATACACTTTTTTAAATGCAGCCACTGTTTATTCCTCAATCATAGTGGTTTTCATTCCTGCTTACAAGTTTAATGTAATTTTAAATACACTGATCTTGAAATTCCTCAAAGGTTCTCCTGACCTCATTGGTAACTTCAATGGTAGATCAGAAGAACCACTGAAGCAATTATGGCAGTAGCAGTTTTAAACCATTTAAAAATTTCTGCTGATACTGACGGTTATGCTGATCTTCGGTCAATTACAGGAGGGGAAGGGAAAAGCTACATGGAATGTTAAGGCATTTTGTTTACAACGTTCCTTTAAATGTGTCATCTCCAACCCATCACGAGTGATACATCAATGGAAATCATGCCTTCTCTATTCAAATGAGATAGCCTTACAAATGGGCAGTGCATTGGAAATGAAATTATATCTTACAAGTCAAAACATTTTCAAGAATGCAGGATGAGTGTGCCTAGTATGCTAAAGTACTGATACACATCTTTCCCACTCAATCCCAATCTCACACCTCAATATCACAATCACAGCGAATATTTTGTAAATGCAACCAACGCAAAAATATGAAGCAAAAATGTAAACAAGTAAAAATGACATTATTATGTAGCCACTTGGGAAACAGGATCTAATTTTGAAAATAAACTACTTAAAATATTATTTAATGGTGATATTATGCATCAGATAAAGAGATTACATAGTTTTCCTCATCTCACCAAGCAAATTGCTATTGTGAGTTGAGGTTTAATTTGATTATTGTCATTTAAATCTTTGCTGAAATTGCTCTAATATTGCCACTGTGATTCTATTTACAGAAGCATGTGAGCAATTTACCATGAGAGGCTGCCATCACTCTAATGTACTCAGCAATGAATTTAGCAAATCATCAAAGAGGACTACATACGATGGTCAAAATTAGAAGTCATACAATGCCAAAAGTCATATGACTTCTGGCTTTGTCCACCCCAGTCCAACAGTGGCACCTCCACATCATACAATGTTTAACACATTGATTACAAAAGCACTTGATTCATTCAAAGTGCAAATTTATTTAGTCTTTTATTTACAATTTATTAGTTTGCTCAATGGCGCTAAACCTTTGAACCGAGTTAACAGCTTCCCAAACACTCAACATCTCACCTCCGTTGAATGTGTTAAAGGGTCACATGTATGTTTCATGTATACGTAGTTAACCTCATTCTCAAATACAAGGATCTGCATTTAATAATGTAGATATTGACAGATTTGAAAATAGTTTTAACAACTATTGGCTGATAGTTGGATACAGAGAGACTTGCGGGAACAAAGTTGTTGCAGAAGGTCATTCACAGATCAGAAAGGGAGGTGAGGCGCTAGTAGCCATATCAAGGGAAGGGAAGCAGAGACTAAGCATTCTTTCTCCATCTGACTCATGCTGGAAAGGAAATTACCTCTTCCACACTTAATTCATTACACAAAAGCAAAGGCAAGAGATGAATATGGAACTATAAGAGAAATTGAAGACCAGGAATGAAACAAGTAAAATACATATTTGTTTTAAAAATCTCTATCTCTAAAAGTAAACTCTGAAGACAAGTTGCTGGTGGTGATCAATAAACATCATGCTATTAAAAATTCACATATGCCAGAAAGGACCAGTCCTCTCTTAAATGTGTTCAACAGATAACTAATGGATAAGTACAACATTATGGCATTAGATGTCTTTAAGTACTGAATTTATTGGTAATGTTATGATCACAACTGATGATCATGACAAGTCGGATCATAGAAGGAAATTTGGTTGATAGATCATGACTTTAATTTTTGTAGTTAGCTACCATGGTGGTTAGTCACTGCTGTCTTTACCTGAACTGGACCAATGTCACTCCCAGGGCCACTGACTTGATTGGCCAAGCAAGCCACTCAGTCACACTAAACTGTTACAGAAAGGACTGTATTGATTTAACAAGTTAGCTTACCACAACCTTTTCAAGGATAATCAGGAAAAGGCAACAAATATAGAACACTTTTCCTATATTTTTCTGACAAAATACACGTGACAATAAATAAATCAAACGAAGGCCCTGGCAAATGTGCCAACTTCCCATGAAATAATAACAAACGCAAAGATTTCTAATGCCTATAGTCTCATGAGTTCTATCCAAAGTAGGCACTGAATGAGTGTGCAGGAAGGGTGTGGAATGGGCATAGAGGAATACGAGGTAGAATGGTGGAAGATGGCAAACGGCCAGGGGTGTTGGGAGTAATTGAGTGAGACATATGGCGCCTAATGATATAGAGCTGGGCCACTATTTTACTGAATGGGGATGGCCCATTCAACATGCTCCTGTAGGTATCTGCATATCCTCATTGCTTTTCAAGTCAGCTTTCAGATGCAGTTTCTCCAATTCGAGCATATCTCTGCCACTTTCCCATGATGTAGAGTAGGCACACACTGCAAGAACAAGGTGGCATCAAGATGTTAAGAAATGATCTGACTTACAATTCTCACCTCAGAGATGAAAATCCAGGTAGCTTTCTCTGTACCTACATTAGCAAGTCTCTTATTTTAAAAATGTGTTCTATTGACATAGTATCATATTAGAAGTATTTCCTGATCTACTGATATATCAAAATGTGTAAAATACTAAATGGTTGATTTTCAAACAAATAAAGTATCAACTATCTCAATTTCTTGATGGCCTTACCGTTTTGCTTTAAAGCAGTGCAAACAGTTAGCCAAGTAATAGCATTAGTGATAATACAATATCCACAAATGAAACATTAGCTTGACTGACTTTTGACCGAACCAATTACAAGTGCTCTGCAGCACAATAATCTCTCATTTTGTACTACTGTAGTGCATGATGGGCTGTGAGATTCCCAGAATAGGTACGACAAATGGTCAATTACTGGATGTTCCCTCAAAACTAATAAAATTTGACATTAAATTTACAAGCAAGCGATCTTCCCTGTTTTCATTACAGAGATTCAGTATGTAGCACATTCTGACCAAAATGTTTTATTTATAAATATGCTGCTCATCCTCAGAATAAATGGATTAATGTTTCATTTGTGGTCCTTTAAACCAGATGGAATGCAAGAGACTCCTCCTGTTCTCATAAACAGTCTTTAACATGCTCAATGCCCATCAGCCACCCTTAGGGCAATCACATGACTGAGTGGAATTATCACTAGACTGTTAATCCAGAGACCCAGGCAATGTTCTGGTATCTACCAGGGCGGGATTTGAATTCAATTATAAATAAGGAATTAAAAATCTATGATGACCATGAAACCGTTGTCAACTGTTGGAGAAAAAAATCATCTAGTTCACAAATGTCCCTTAGATAAGGAAATCTGCTATTCTTGTCTGGTATGGTCTACAGGCGACTCTGGACACAAAGCAACGACTCTTCTCTGGGCAATTAGGATTGAGCAACAAATGCCTAGCCAGCAACTCCACATGCCATGAGTTAATAAAAGAAAGTCTCATCACTTAAAAGGTACAACTCCATCAGACAGGAAGAGAACACTTGGTTTGGACGCAAAGGGTGGAGTAGGAGCTTCTGACTTGTGTCATGCCACGCTCTTTGCTGATAAATTAGCCTGTCTAGTAACTTTAGGGGAAATGCTGCAACATAAAGAAACATAGGAAATAAAAGCTAGAGTCAGCAACTTGACCCTTCAAGCCTTCCATCATTCATTTTATGAACACTGATCACCCAAATCAATAATCTGTTCCTGCTTTTCCCTCTTATCCTTTGATTCCCCTAAAGCCCCAGGTGCTTTATCCAATTCCTTCTTGAAATCATACAATATTTTGGCCTCAACTATTTTCTGTGATAGCAAATTCCATGGGTTCACCACTCTAGGTGAAGACATTTCTCCTCACCCCAGTCCTACCCGTATCTTTAGACAACAAACTCTAGTTCTGGACTACCCCACTATCGGAAACATCCTTCCTGCATCTTCTTGTCTAGGCCTGTTAGCATTTTATCAGTTTCTATGAGATCTCCCCTCATTCTTCTGAATTCTAGCATATATAATCCCAACCAATTCAATCTTTCCACATATGTCAGTCTTGTCATCCCAGGAATCAACCTGAAAAACCTTTGCTGCACTCCCTTTATAGCTAGAACATCCTTCCTCTCAAATAAGGAGACTACAACTGCACATAATTCTCCAAGCATTGTCTCACTGCAGCACAACTGCAGCAAGACATCCCTGCTCCTGTCTCAAGTTCTCTTGCCACGAAGTCCAACATTCCATTTAGTTTCTTTGCCATCTGCTGCACCTGCATGCTTACCTTCAGTGACTCGTGTACAGGTCTCATTACACATTCCCCTCTCTCAGTTTATAGCTATTCAGATAAAATAAACTGCTTTTTTGTATTTGTCACCAAAGTAGATAACCCCTCATATTGCCACATTATACTGCATCTGCCATGCATTTGCCTACTCACTCAGCTTGTGCAATCACACTGAAAAATCTCTACATCATCCTCACAGTTCACCCCCACCCTTACTTCCCCCACCCACTTTTGTGTTATCTGTAAATTTCGAAATATTACATTTAGTTTCTTCATCCAAATCATTAATATATATTGTGAATAGCACTCATTCCTGCAGTACCCCACAAGTCACTACCTGCCATTCCAAAAAGGACCCATTTATTCCTACTCTTGTTTATTGTCTGCCAACCAGTTTCATAACCATCTTAATACATTAAATGTACTTTCATGTTACATAGTAATCTCTTATATATGATTTGTCACAGTTTAAGAATAAGGGGTAAGCCATTCAGGTCTGAGATGAGGAAGAACTTCTTCATTCGAAGCTGCGAATTTGTGGAATTCTCTACCACAGAATGCAGTTGGGGCCAGTTTGTTTGATATATTTAAGAAGGAGTTGGACATGGCTTTTGAGGCTGAAGCAATCAAGGAGTCTGGAGAGAAAGTTGGAGTGGAATATTGAAACTGTATGATCAGCCATGATCATACTGAATGGTGATACAGGCTCAAAAAGCCGAAAGGCCTACTCCTGCACTTATTTTCTGTGTTTTAATGTTTGTCAAAAGACTTCTGAAAGTCTAAATAAACCACATCCACTGGCTTCCCCTCATCAACTCTGCTAGTCACAACCTCAAAGAATTCTAGTAGATTTGTTAAGCATGATCTCCATTTCATAAATCCACGCTGACTCTATCTGATCCTGTCACTGTTTTCCAAATGCTCAGCTATTAATTCTTTTATGATGAGCTCCAGCATCTTCCACACCACCCATGTCACACACACTGGTCTATAATTCCTTGTTTTTTCTCTGGCTCCCTTCATAAATAAAGGGGTTACACTAACTACCTCCAATCTGCAGGAACTGTTCCAAAATCTGTAGAACTTTATAAGATGATCACCAATATATCCACTGGGGTCATTTCCTTGAGTACTCCACGATGTAGATTGTCAGGGCCTGTGAGTTTATCAGCCTTCAATCATACCAATTTCTCCAACGCAATTTCCTTACTAATGCTCATTTCATTCAATAACTTCCTCTCACCAAGTCCAAAATTTCACGTCTGTTATTTGTGTCCTTCTTTGTGAACACACAACCGAACTATGCATTTAGTTGTTCAGCTATTTATTTGTCCCCCATTATAAATTCCCCATTTCTGACAGTAGGGGACCTATATCTGTTCTTCACTAATCTTTTCCCCTTCATATATCTATTGAAACTTTTATCGTCAATTTTTATGTTCCCTGCAAGTTTTCTATCATACTCTATTTTCCCTTTCTTGATTAATCTCTTTGTCCTCCACTGTTGAATTCTAAAATTCTCATCATGTAAACAACCGTTTGAACAAGAGTAATTGCAGAGTTGCAGATGATTTACAGCCAAGGTGATGTACCAATTCAGCTTTTGCTGGCTACAAAAAATTGTTTGGTCTCTGGACTAGTAAACAATTATCCTTTTTGCCTTCCAACGGCTTGGTGATTGGTTCTCAGGTAACTTGGAGCTAGGAATAAATTAAAGAGGGAGAGAAGTTTTCAGTTCTTCCCTAGCTCAGGAGTGGTCTCTGTTCTTTGCAGTCAAATCTCACTGTGAACCTGAAGAAAGTCAGTTTACGTCTTGCAATTGTTACTGTCTTCAGTGACTTTTAACTGATAAGTTAGAGACTTTTTAATATGGGAAAATAGTATAAAAATAATAATGTTTTAATATAAATTCATCAACCAATGGAAGTAATCAGAGAAAGCTGTCTGAACCGGTGTGCTAGCCTGCAGAAAATTCATAAGAATCATCTCAACTACAGTACCTGAGGACAAAGACTACTGAGCTATCTTTCCAGACGTTGCCCCTGTACATTACCTCTTTACCCTGTCTGTTTATGTAATGGGGATATTTATAAGAGGATTAGAGGTTTAATTAGTAGTATATACTGACAGTTTATAATTGCCTACTTGCAGCCAAAGACTTACAATAAATTGTGAATCTTGTTCAATACAGAAACCTGGTCTGTGTTTCCTATCAATCTGGGTCTGAAAGTCAAGTAAATTGGCTAATTTTAGATGACTTTAAAAATTAACTTCCATGCTAACACTGGGAATATTATGGCTTTATTTCCAGGAGGCTACCCCAGTGAGTCACAGCAATATATATATATAGCAACCTTTAAAAATTATTTTGTGTAACAAACTTTGGGAACCTCATGCGAATACGTTCAGTGACTGACCATCATTAAAACCCAAAGTGCAAAAATAAAACTGATGGTCTATCAAGCTGGGTTTCACTCTGGGATCTGACTTGTCCAATATTCGCATTAGTTACAATCATAACAACAGTCTTCCCCAACTGGAAACAGAGAAAAAAGGCACACATGGGAAGGCAATTGTGGTTTTAAGAGAATACAATGAGACTCAGCTGTTGTCTTGGAACTAATTGCAAAAGTGTGTGAAGTTATGTTTGTCAGTTACAAGTTTTTCAGTAAGAAAAGAGTACTTAAAATCATAAGTGATATTGAGTTAAGCAGCATTTGCTTACACTGGTATTTTAATTGCTCACTTACAATCTGATGGAAAAAAGCAGCTTACCTATTTGCAACTGCACTATTTCAGCAATGGTTTCTCAGCCCATCTTCTAAAAAACTGCAGGAACGTGTATGATGACAGGGGAAAACTATATCTAGTTCAAATCTCAAGAAGACACTGCTGCTGTAACTCTAGACCACACTGCCATAATATTGACAGTATAGATCAATGCACTGAATATAAATTATACAAGTTATGAACAAGCATGATTAGAACCAAGAAAATATCTAAGCAGGCTCAAGATTTGCAAGAGGAATTATAAGAGGACACCGGCCATCTGGATCATGCATCACACAGCACCCAAAGTCATTCAATCACTACCGTAGTGGCAAACATTCACACAGCCATGGATCCATTCTCATTGGAAGCTTCAATTACTGAGTTGCAATCCTTTGATTACGTGCCAATGAGCTTCAGTCAAATGGAACAAATGGCGCTGGAGAAACTACTGACCATCTGGAGGAGGTTATACAGCAAGTCATAAGTCCATCTGGAGCAATGAAATGTTGATACTGAGTTACCATATTACAATAGTGGTCAATTGTCCCATCAATTCAAACCTCATTTCTGAAACTTAGTATTGAATGTTTACAAAGAAAACTTCATCTGTTGAGAGCTCCGCAAGTCAGATCTGTGCAATGTTGCACGACTGTCTGATTTTTAAAAAACTCAATAGAAAGCATGGGCACTCCTGGGTCCTCGACCTACACAGGTTATGGCAAATACTTTTTAAAAGGTCTGCCTTTGCTCAGTGGCAGCACTCTTGTCTTTATGTCGTAAGATTGTGGATTCAAGCCAGTCTAGCGAAGAAACAACAGTTAATTACCTGACTGCAGAGTTGAAGTAGTGTTTTAATGGTAGAAGTGCTATATTTCAGACAGTGCTGGTGCTTGTAACTGAGGGAGACTTTAAATCAATCACCATTCTGCTAGCTCAAGTGATATCCTATGGTATTATTTGAAGAACAACAAACATCACTTGTTGTTCTTAACCATTCATCCCTCAGCGACCACAGAAAGACAGACTTCTTTTATTTGTCTCGTTGCTGGGATCTTGTTATTTGAAAACTTTCTGTGTTATTTCCACTGTTATCATATGACTGACATCAAAAGCTCTTTATTAGTGTTAAAATGTTTTGGAGCCTCCTTAGGTTGTGAAAAGTGGTACACAAATTAAGGCTCTTTATTTTCAGATGTTTGACAAAGTACAAGATGATTCTATTTTTTAAGGATAACAGTATCTGTTAACTGTAAGTAACATAACTTTGACACATGTGAAAATGAATATTACTTTAGATAACCCACTGTGAAGCGGGCCAGGCAGCATCAGAGGACCGGGAAAATTGATGTTTTGGGTCGGGACCCTCCTTCAGAAATAACTTTCCAGCTCCTCTGATGCTACCTGGCCCATTGTGCTCCTCCGGCTCCACACTGTGTTATCTCTGACTCCAGCATCAGCAGTTCTTACTATCTCTAATATTGCTTTAGCTTGTGAATTAGACAGCCCTGGGAGAATAAAAAGCAAAATAGCAAAAGCCCCTTACTGCAAAAAAGAATTTAATTCTGAGAGATGTGCCAAATAAATGGTTAAGCAGCAATTTAATTCTCCCTATGGTAGAACTGAAAGTTCATCTGATTTACTTCTTGGAATTCAAACTTGAAGGTCACAAATTACAAATCTCAAATCCTATTACTGGCAAAGAGTCAATCCACACAACACCGCTAAAATTAAGGTAGACATGATTCTGCACTAACCAAGTGCATAGCTCTACTGCATATTTAAAATTTAACTCTAGAAATAAAAGCTTGAGCTTGCCAATGATGAAATAGATTCACAGACAACAAAACCTCAAAACCAAGTCAACTAACGGAATGGCTTCAACACACAAACAGAGGGAATTCTGATCTCTTATCAAAGTACAAGCTGCCCTTTATCACCTTGCAGCTTCAAAATTTGCATTGTATTACTTCACGTCAGTAGTGCTGTCATTGAAGTCCGGATAGTTCTCCAGAGGAAGAGGTCAGAAGTATCTAAACTAAATGCTTGAAAAGTACTTCAGAATTCAGACAGAGTAACTACTAGCTGGGTTTTCCCGGATGAGGCAGAAGGGTTGCGTTGGAGAACTACCGAATTCAGCAGATCTAAATCCTCCATGAAGATGCGAGCGCATTGTATTTTTGCGGCAGGAAGGCAGGGCAGGGATGGAACAAAAACAAAGTTGCTGGAAAACCCAGCAGGTCTGGCAGCAGCTGTGGAGGAAAAATCAAAGTTAACTTTTGGGGTCTGGTGACCCTTCCCCAGAATTGGGCTGCTTCCTCAGGAGGCAGGCCAGAATGTACGCGTTTACTGGAACATCAGCCCAGTTCTATTAATAAATTTCAAACCACCAGTCCTACCAATCAGGCTCCCTAATCAGCTCTACTTAGCAAATAGCTAGGTCTAAGCAGAGCATTACGGAGACAATTCACTCTTCATTCTTCATTCACTTGAAGATAAAGAAAAATTCAGTTTGCCCTAGAAACTGTGCACAACAAAACTAAATCACCATTATGCTGATCTTCAGATCAGATGTACTGATGTTCTGCACAAACTGCAAACAAAGAAACACTGCCAACAGGATAAAAGGAAAGAATAGGAGCTTATAGTTGAGTTCCAACAGTGCATTCAACTTTTGCAACCATATTGGCAATTTTGCCAATGTAACTGAAGTCTGTCCAAACTATGAGAAAGAAGTGGGAACTAAATACATCTTAACTCAGAAGGTTGAGGAATGTTCATTTCAGATTAGTAAAGTGCCTCTGCTAATAATACACATTCTATGGAGCAATAGGATATAAATAGTGTGCCAAAGTTTTTTTGCACATTGTGTTATGAGCATCAGCTCAGTTGTTGTCATCAAAGCACTGAACAAAAGGCGTCATTCTACTGTATTTCACAGGGAAGAACAGAAATCAACATGTAAATCACTTTGGCAGTTCTCTTCACCTCCTTACACTTGATTGATCAGTAGCACTCACACAGACCAAAAAATATATCACATGTGATAATGGGAACTGCAGATGCTGGAGAATCCAAGATAATAAAATGTGAGGCTGGATGAACACAGCAGGCCCAGCAGCATCTCAGGAGCACAAAAGCTGACGGGAAGGGTCTAGGCCCAAAACGTCAGCTTTTGTGCTCCTGAGATGCTGCTGGACCTGCTGTGTTCATCCAGCCTCACATTTTATTATCACATGTGCTTCTTTTATCTGAAGAATGATGCACAACCTGAGAGAGAATGAGCAGATCAGTCAACCTTAATAGACACTGCACAGTTTCAGCTGGGGTGTATCATAGGGTACTGGCCTGCTACTATCAATTTTATGCCCCTGCCAAAGTTGCAAGTTCCATCAATAAATGCACATTCACTGGATTACAGCCTGAAAACTATTACTGTTACTGTTATCAACATTAGCAAATGAATATTCAAAGTACTCCTACAGTGGTGAGCCCCTAGTGCTAAGGGTGCAGAGTTACAAACTCCAAGGTTATGAGTTAAAATCCCACTACATCAAGTTGTGAAATTCAATTTAACAACTTTAGTTCTTGTTGTGGGTGTTAGGGCAAACACTGGATTGTAAATCATTTAATCGCCAACAAGAAAGAAAGTAAACAATAAAATTATCACAAATATTCAATGTTGAAAAATTATTGGGTAGTAGGTTAGTATGAATGTTAATATTGTGTTTATTTTGTCTATTTTGTTTCTATGTATCATTTCTTATTGTGCTCTCCTTCCCCCTCCGAACTGCTCCAAATCCAGGTATCACAGGATAAATTGACACACGGAGATATAGAATGCAATAGCTATTTTGCTCATTTCTTTTTGCACTTTCCTGTAAGTTTCTATTTTTTCATTTATTTTGTTGCTGCTTAGTGCCAGCCTTGTTGATATCAGGAGTTGATCATATGGCAAAACACAGCCAAAAGGCTAGTAAACTAGTGCAACGTAGTAATCATCGTTGACTAACATATACTTACCAATTGGAGTTACCAGATAGCCATAATCTAATAAATTATGCCTCTGATCTATTCCTGTTATCTCAATACAAAACTGGATGCTGATCCAATAAACTGTGTCAATTCTCAGGTCCAGTTGTAATGCTTCACTTGTAGCATAAATGCCATATAACAAAATGCTTCCACTCTACTTAACGAATGTTTGAAATGACAGGATGTTTGATGTCGAAGCAGATGTGTATCTAACCTGTATCCAATTGCAAGATCAAATCTTCACTGTGGTCCCCAGTTCGCTGGGGCATAAATTCTACTGACACTTGAATGCTCTCCCCAACTTCCAGGTTTCCATGAATAGGGTCCACAAGAAATGGCCTGCAAACAAAAAGCCAAAAAGAAAATAACTAAAGTATGCATGTTAGAAAGATTTAGCAACCAAACAGCTGCACTTATTACACAGACAGTAGGAACTGCCGATTTTGGAGAATCTGAGATAACACGGTGTGAAGCTGGATGAACACAGCGGACCAAGCAGCATCAGAGGACTAGGAAAGCTTGATGTTTCCAGTCGGGACCCTTCTTCAGAAATGGGGGAGGGGTAGGGGATTCTGAAATAAATAGAGAGACAGGGGGAGGCAGATAGAAGATGGATAAAGGAGAAGATAGGCTGGAAGAAGACAGACAGGTCAAAGAGGTGGGGTTAGAGCCAGTGAAGATGAATGTAGTTGGGGAGTTAGGGGGGTACAGGTCAGTCCAGGGAGGACGAACAGGTCAGGGGGGTGGGATGAGGTTAGTGGGTCGGGGATGGGGGTGGGGCTTGAGGTGGGAGGTGTTACAATTTCTGTCATTTCCCAACGCTCTTTTTATTTACAAGAATACGCTATTCCCGCAGGTAAACCAATGATTACCATAGCAAAAGAATCACAATTTAGAGCTCAGTAGTATGTATTTGTATGACTACTATATTGTTATATTACTCAATTACCATGTACTGTAAAAAAAATCACATGGGTGTTCCACACTACATTTTCACTTTGCAAGACGACGCTGTCAAACCATAACATTCATCTGCTTTCTTACATATTTTGAGTATACCAGCAGTTAAATGTTTAGGTTACTCCTTAAGTTGTAATGGTGTCTTGTTTGATTTACAAAGCTAAATGAGCAGAACATTTCACTTTTTAAAAAATATCCTTTAACAAATGTTTAAACACATCTTCGCATGGAATATACATTCAGATCCCATTTCAGCACCAAGCCAGGAACATAATGCAAATAAAATCACAAATCCATAAGACATAGGTGCAGAAGTAGGTCATTTGGCCCATCAAGTCTGCTCTGTCATTCAATGAAACCATGGTTGATCTGTTAATCCTCAACTGCCCTTTGCTGCCCTGGCCCCATCACCTTATACTCTTTTATTGACCAAAAGAAGCAGTCAACCCAAAAACATGTTCAACAGCTTTCAGAATACATCTCCTCATTACATGCTAACATGCTGGATGGATGTGAGGTAAGAGACATCATAAAAGTTTCTACTAACTAAGTCATTTAAAATCAGTTTTGTCATTACAAAGAATGCCACAACTGAAGAAACAGAGTTGGTGTTCATAGAAATATCAATCAAATCAGATTAATCTCTTGGAAAGAGCACCAACATTCAACAAGTGTAAACAAAAACAAACAACACTGCTTTTTCCTTAAAGAAATCTCCCTACCTCTCCTGTAAACATCAACGCATCAATAATGAGACACAGAATCATCAAAAATGTTCAAGCACACTCCACCATTCAATATGATCACGGCTGATCATCCAACTCAGTACCCTGTTCCCACTTTCTTCCCATACCCTTTGACCACTTTAGCCCTAAGAATCATATCTAACTCCTTCTAGAAAACATTCAATATTTTGGCTTCAACCACCTTCTGTGGCAGAGAATTCCACAGGTTCACCACTCTCTGGATGAAGAAATTTCTCCTCATTTCAGGTTTCTTTAAGTTTGAGTTTGATTCATTGTTGTCACATGTACTGAGATACAGTGAAAGCGTTGCTTTGCATGCTTTATGGACAGAACTGATTACAGTGTTAGAGCCACAAAGAAGATGCAGAGAGTGAGATCAAAATTATTTGAGAGGTCCATTCAAAAGTCTGATAACTGTGGGCAAGGAGCTGGTTTTGAATCTGTTTGTATGTGTATTCAAACTTTTATATATTTTGCCTGATGGTACAGAGTGGAAGAATGAGAGCATAACTGGGAGGGGGGGCCTTAAATTACATTTGCTGCTTTCCTGAGGCAGTGGGAAGTATAGATCAAGTCAATGGTTTGCATGATGAACTGGGTGTGTTCACAACTCTCTGTAGTTTCTTGGGAATAACAGTTCCAGTACCATGCTGTGAAGCATCCAGATAGGATGCTTTCTATGGTGCGTCTATTAAAATTGGTAAGAGTTTTTATAGACATCACAAATTTTCTTATCCTCCTGAGGAAGTTGAGGCATTGTTGCGCTTTCTTGATGGTTGCATTAAATTGGGTGGACCAGGACAGACTCATAAAATCCCTACTGTGTGCAAGCTGGTCATTCGGCCCAATGAGTCCATGCCGACCATCCAAAGAGCATCTATCCCTATAATCCTGCATTTCCCATGACCAATCTACTAGATTGCACAACCCAAGACACTGTAGCAATTTAGCATGGCCGATCCACCTACCCTGCACATCTTTAGACTGAGAGGAAACCGGAACACATGGAAGAAACCCACACAGACATGGGGAGCATGTGCAAACTCCACACAGACAGTTGGCCAAGAGTGGAATCAAACCTGCCTCGCTGGCGCTGTGAGGCAGC
This sequence comes from Stegostoma tigrinum, assembly GCF_030684315.1. NCBI lineage: Eukaryota > Metazoa > Chordata > Chondrichthyes > Orectolobiformes > Stegostomatidae > Stegostoma > Stegostoma tigrinum. Next base: position 3,983,119 of record NC_081369.1, read on the forward strand.
AGTGCTAGCTAATGAGCCACCGTGCTGCCCATTGAGCCACTGTGCTGCCCATCACTCCCAGGAACTTTCGACAAGATTCCTCCCTCAATCTTCTAAACCCAAGTGAATATAATCCTAGTCGATCCAGTCTTTCTTCACATGTAATCCCTGCCATCCCAGGAATCAGTCTAGTTAACCTTCATTGCATTCCTTCCAGAGCAAGAACTTCCTCCCTCGAGTAACGGGTCCAAAACTGCCCACAATACTCCAGGTGTGTTCACACCAAGGCCCTGCACAACTGCATGAGAGACATTCTTGCTCCTGTAGTCTAATCTTCAAGTTATGAATGGCAATAGACCATTTACCTTCTTCACATCCACCTGCACCTGCATGCTTACTTACAGTGAATGGTGTACAAGCACACCCAAGTGTCTTATCACTTGCTCCTTTCAAAATCTATCACCATTCTGAATATAATTCCCCTTTCTGATTTTTCCCCCAAAGTGGATAATCTAACATTTATCCACATTATAATTACATCTGTCATGCATTTGACTACTCGGTCCAAATCACATTGAAACATCTCTGCATCCTCTTCATATTTTACCCTCCCACCCAGCTTTGATCTGAAAACATGTAGATATTATATTTAGTTCCCTCATCTAGATCATTAATGTTTATTGTGAATAGCTGGGGTCTAAGCACTCCACCCTGCTGTACCTTACTAGTTACTACCTGTCATTTGAAAAATGATCTGTTTATTTCTACTCTTTGTTTCCATTCTACCAATCAGTTCTCTTTACATATCAGCCCACTACCCACATTCACATGCACATTAATTTTACACATTAATCTCTTATGTGGGACTTTACTGAAAGCCTTCTGAAAGTCCAAGTCAACCACAACTACTGGCTTTCCTTTATCAACTATACTTAAATCCTCAAAAGGCATGATTTTGCTTTCATATATCCATAAAGACTCTGTCCAATTTTGTAACTGTTTTCCAAGTACGTGCCTGTACATTTTACTCTCTGACTTAAGTTAATCTGAACAAATACAATCACAACAATAAAGTGAAACCAATTTAATATTTACGTGAAAATTACATTTGAAAAAGATCTGTTCCACCTTTTTGCTCTCAATATATTTATGTTAACAACAATGTAGTTGGGCAGGAAAGCAGTTACCTACATGAAAAGCTTCCTATTTGTCCATAAGTCTCTTCATTATCGTTCCCATACTGACTACATTATCAGCTATTGTCAAACACTGAACAGTTTCCCCTGCCACAGGATCGCCTCTTCTCTTGTGTGCTGCCAGCACTTTAAATCTTAATTATAATGTCTATGGAACCAGCAAACTCAACAGAATAAAATTTACAAAATAAAACCAGAAGAACGGCAGATGCTGTAAATCAGGAACAAAAACAAAGTTGCTGGAAAAGCTCAGCAGTTCTGGCATCATCTGTGAAGGAGAAAACGGACTTAACATTTCAGGTCCTGTGACCCTTACTCAGACTGATGGGGGCTTGGAAAACGTCAGTTTATATGCAGAAAATAGGGAGGTGGGTGGGGTAGGGAGTAAACGATGGGATAGAGCCCAAAGAGAGAGAAAGACATTTGGACAGACAAAGGAGTTGCTAATGATCAGGCTGGGAGGGTCGTGGTGTTGTTCCCGCATATACGCTGCCCTGTCCTTCTATTTGGAATTGATAATGTTCTTGGAAAGTGCTGTTTAAGGAACCTTGGCAAATTTCTGCAGTGCATCTTGTAGATAGTACAAACTGCTGATGCTGAGCATCTGTTGGCGGAGTGTTTGTGGATGTGGTGCCAATTAAGCAGGCTGTTTTGTCCTGGATTCTTGAGTGTTGTTGGAGCTGCACTTATCCAGACAAGTGGGGAGTATTCCATCATGTTCCTAATTTGTGCCTAGTAGATAGGGGACAACGTTTGGGGAATCAAGAGGTGAATGACTTGCTACGGTATTCCTCACCCGTAACGTGCTCTTGTAGCTACTATATTTATATGGCAAGTCCAGTTCAGTGTCTGTTCAATGGTAACCCCCTGGATCTTGATATTCATTATTCATTAATAGATTCATTAATGGTAATGAAATGTCAAGGAGTACTGGTTAAAAGTCTTATTGGAGATGGTCTTTGTCTGACATTTGTCCAGCACTAATATTTCTTGCCACTATTCAGCTCAAGCCTGAATGTTATCTAGGTCCAGTTGCAATTGCATCTGTACGGTCTGTTTCAGTCTGAGGAGTCACAAATGGTGTTGTACATTGTGAAATCATCAGTAAGCATCTCCAGTTCTGACATTATGACAGAGTGAAAGTCATTGATGAAGCTGCTGAAGATGGCTGAACTTCTGCAGCAATATCCTGGAGCTGAGATGACTAGCCTCCAACAATCACAATGTAGGAGCAAATTACTGCAGATGCTGTGATCTGTACGGTTTTCTCTCTATGGATGCTGCCTGACCCACTGTGATCTCCAGCATTTTCACTCCAACAATTACAAATATCTTCTTATGTGCTAAGCATGACTTCAACTATTGGAGAGTTTCCCCGATTCCCATTGACGCCAAATTTGCTGGGGTTCCTTGATGCCAGACTTGCTGCCTTGATGGAGGAAACATGCACATGTTTCATGTACAGTTTCCAGCAAGCTGCACATGTCCTCAGATTGTCTTTCTGGGTCAAAATAAATTTGCCTTTTGTATATATCAAACACATGATCAGGATGACATTACTTCTTTTTCACCTGACCAGACCTGATTCTGGACAATTGTACTGTCACCTTAATTTAGATTGTAATTTGATGGAGGTGTCATTTACCCATATTGAAGCTGCCCCAATTGATCATTTTTGCCACCACCTGTCTTGAGCAAATCCTGTGGCAGCAGTCTGATCTTCAGTAGCAAATTAAACCTTAGTTTTTTCCTTGATTCTTCTGGCACCTCTCCTCCATGAACATTACTTTCTCCCAGCCTTCTCAAATTTAGTGGTTATATTGATAATGATCTTTCAAACTTCTTTAGATTCGGGCATCATCGTAGTCAACTGTAGGCAATGGATATACACTATTATTCAAGAAAGGTGACAGACAGTGGAATGAAGAACTCCAGACCAGTTAATTGCTTAAAGCTGAAAGGGACAGTGTCTCATTGGAAATAATGTGCTACTCTTCCTTGGGATGATACTCTGGAGATCTCAATATGAAATTCATTATGAGACAGATCCTACAGATGAGCACTGATTATAAATATTAATGTTACAGTTCTTCTTTTCCTTACAATTGATATCAAATGCATTTGCTTTGATCTATGTTGTGTTCCCTTCCAATCTCCACAATAGTAGAGAGAAATTTCAGCATATTATACCATTTTTCATTCTTGTACGCAAAGGTATACATGACATCAGCACCTTGAACTACTGTGTTGGTTGCTTTTGGGCTTGGTTGCTGACTAATTCCTGTTTTCTCTTAAAGCAGCAGAGCTGCAAGAGATTTGTAGGTTCTGGTCAGAACTTCAGAAATCTTGAAGTATGACTGAGGTGGCATGGTATCTCACTGGTTAGCACTGCTGCCTCACAGCAACAGGGGACCGGGTTCAATTCCAGCCTTGGGCGACTGTCTGTGTGGAGTTTGCACATGTGTCTACATGGGTTTCCCCCCAAAATCCAGAGGTGTGCAGGTTAGGTAGATTGGCCATGCTAAATCGCCCGTAGTGTTCAGGGATGTGTAGATTAGGTGAGTTATGGGGGATGGGTCTGGGTGGAATGCTCTGAGATTCGTGGTGGACTGCTCTGAGATTCGTGGTGGGCTTGTTGGGTCAAAGGGCCTGTTTCCACACGGTATGATTCTATGACTGCTGGTTTACTGGGTGGACTAAAATTAGATTTATCAAGCAGAAGCTGCATGCCATAATCACTGTAGCAGAGGATTGGATGCTGTTCAAGGACCTGTATTACAACACGGAATCTTAAAATATTGCTCTATGATGGAAATTAAATTGTCACAATTACTTCTTATGCTTCAAAGACCGAAAGTGGCCTTGAGGGTAGGATTTAATTTCCTCTAATTTTTTTATAATATTCTGCAGAGTCTTGGGTTACCAAGTCATCCAGTTTCAGTAGGATTCTCTACAACTGGCAACGTGTCTCCCAAGCAGTGACTCTAGCAGCTCCATTGACCAACATTTTGCGTGTTCTGCGATGATATACTACTCCGCTGCCTCAAGACATCTCCAACAGCCATTCAGTTCCATGACATCACTCAGATACCACAGGAAACTGCAATGGGCTACACACAGTCTGGAGATGGCTAGACAGTCTAAATCAGAAGGGAAGGATGAGGTGGGTGTCAGTTATTAAGGCAGTGAATATTCAAGGGAAATATGAAGACTAGAAATGAGGCTGTAGAAGAATGGAGACTATGAATAGTAAACAACAAGAAGAAAATAGAGAAGAAAACTTAATTTATAAAGGGAGGGAATGAATAATCAAAAAGGAAGAATATTAAACATTGCTAAACTGAAATACAAAGTTGAAGCTTTATGTTCAGCAGTCATCAGAACTAAAATATGAAGGGAATAATTGGGGGGAATGGGATCATTGAAAAGGCTGGCAAAAACAGGGACTGAATGGCTTCCTCCAGTGTTAAAATATTAACATTTAAGAAAATGCTCCTTTCTGAAATCACATCCAGGGTGTGGGTTTGGAACCGTGGGCTCTGAGCTGAGTTTGTGCAATGTTCTAACTTGGTTCAGGTTTCTCTGTTATCAACCAGCTACAATACAGTCAAAGCATAGATCAACTCTAATGATGTTTCCAATTTGCAAGCGTTATCTTCACACAGAACCAGAATCCAAAGAGAGGGATCTAGCCCATTAAAAGTGGCTGAGTAAGGTGCCTGAGTAATTTGAAAGCATTGTGTAGTGCGGGGGTTGAATTGATTTTTGGGGGAGGCAATGGCCTCGTGGTATTATCACTGGATTGTTAATCCAGAGACCCAAATAATGTTTTGTGGACCTAGGTTCAAATCCTGTCATGGCAGATGGTTGAAATTGAATCCAATAAAAATCTGGAATTAAGAGTCTAATAATGGCCAAGAATCCACTGCCAATTGTCAGAAAAATCTCATCTGCTTTATTTATGTCCTATAGGGAAGGAAACTGTCATATTTACCTGGTCTGCACTACATGTGACTCCAGACCCACAGTAATATAGTTGACTCTTAATTGTCCTCTTGGCAATGAGAGATGAGCAACAGATGCTGGTCTAGCCTGTGCTACCCACATCTTGTGAATGAATTTTAAAAAAGGCCTCCTGAAAAGTTAACTACTTGATGTTATGTGTCATTTCAAATTTTGAAATTATGCCGTCTGAGTTCCATTCCTAGATCAAGAATAACAACAGTCCTAGTTCTGGTCCAGTGGAAATATCAAAATAACTTTGAGTTCATCCAGTACATCAATTATCTCCTCTTTTACTATGACTTTGGCAGTAATTTCTTCCTTGGTAGACACAAATGCAAAGTACTCATTCAACACCTCAGACATGACATCTATCTCCACATATATCCTTTTTTGGATCTTAATTACCTCACCTCTCCTTTTATTACCCTTACACTGTATTTGTCACTTTAGAATACTTTTGCATTCCACTGGAGGTTAGTTGTCAGTCTCTTCTTATACTCCCTCTTCAGTTCTCTTATTTCATTTTTCATTGTCTCTTTGAATTTTCTATAGTCAGCCTAGTTCTCAACTAATATTACCAACCAACAGCTATTTAACATAACCATTTTATACTCTGCCTTGCTCTCTTTCGTAATCCAGTGGGCTCTAATTTTGATTCCCCCACCTTTCCCCACTGTGGGAGTAAATGTAGTTCACAGGTATCCCAAACATGTCCTCTTTAAAATTAGCTAATTTCCTATTACAATTTTGCCTCTCAATCTTGAATTTCAATTATCGTTGAGAGGTCTGTTCTCAAGTCCAAAAACTGTCTCTTCTTCAATAAAATAGTAGGAACTGCCAATGCTGGAGAATCTGAGATAACACGGTGTGAAGCTGGATGAACACAGCGGGCCAAACAGCATCAGAGGACCAGGAAAGCTTGACGTTTCAGGTCAGGACCCTTCCTCAGAAATGGGGGAGGGGAAGGGGATTCTTAAATAAATAGGGAGACGGAGGAGGCGGATAGAAGATCGATAAAGGAGAAGTCAGGGTGAGAGGAGACAGACAGGTCAAAGAGGCGGGGTTAGAGCCAGTAAAGGTGAATGTAGTTGGGGAGTTAGGTGGGGGGATAGGTCAGTCCAGGGAAGACGGACAGGTCAGGGTGGCGGGATGAGGTTAGTGGGTAGGGGATGGGGGTGGGAGGAATGGTTATGGAGACAGTCCTTGTCTGGACTGGTTTTGTCATGTGGTCGATGGAGGGGAGCTTTTGAAGCTTGTGAAATCCACATTGATACCCTTGGGCTGCTGAGTTCCCAAGCGAAATATGAGATGCTGTTCCTGCATCTTTCGGGTGGCATCATTGTGGCAATGCAGGAGGCCCAGGATGGACATGTCATCCGAGCAGTTAGGGGTGAACTGAATTGGTTCGCAACTGAGAGGTGTAGTTGTTTGTTGCGAACAGAACGTGCGTGTTCCGCAAAGTGGTCCCCAAGCCTCCGTTTGGTTTCCCGAATGTAGAGGAGGCCACAACGGGAACAGCGGATACAGTATATATCATTGACAGATGTGCAGGTGAACATCTGTTTGATGTGAAAAGTCTTCCTCGGGCCTGGAATCGAGGCGAGGGGGGAGGTATAGGGGCAGGTGTAGCACTTGCATCGGTTGCAGGGAAAAGTGCCGGAGGTGGTGGGGCTGGAGGGGAGAGTGGAGCAGACAAGGGAGTCACAGAGAGAGTGGTCCCTCCGGAAAGCACATAAGGGTGGGGAGGAAAAATGTCTTTGGTGGTAGGGTCGGATTGCAGATGACACCACATCATCCTCTAACATTTCTGCCATCTGCAATCCAGTTTTACACCGTTTTATCTATCTTCTTCAATAAAGTTGTTTTAGACTGTTCTGGTCTTTTTTTCCAAATCTAACATGAACGTTATAATTCTATGAACACCATTCAACAAATATTCCCCTATTGACATAATCTTTTTGAGCTACCTTGTTCTCCAGAATCAGATCATTAAATTGGGTTAGAAAAATGCTAAATAGGAATTCTCGACTGCAGACAGTTCAGAAATTCTTTCCTCTCTGCCTTGTACATTATTGCTCTCCCAATTTACATTAGGATAAATAATTGCTTCACTAACAAGATTTTCCAATTCTTACGACTCTGCAATTTCCCAGCAAATCTGCTCTTCCATATCTTTTCCACAGTGGGTGCTCCTTAAAATCCACTCATTGTGTAATAGTATCTCTACGATTTCTTAACTTTACCCACGTAGATCTGGCCTTAACGGAGCCAAGATATTCTCTCTTACCAAAGCTCTAATATGTTCCTTAATTAATTACACTTCCCTGTATTTCCATCGCCTTTATCCAGGAATCTTTAATACGTAACCTGCTCCCTTTTTATCGCCACCTCATAATTTTACCAAATGGCTATTTGTGCACGAACTCACCAATCCCTACTTACCATACTTTGCATATTTATGTGCAAACATTGCAAACCTAAATCTGGCCTAAATTTATGCTATATATATAATTATAACCAACATGGAATGCAGGATAGATTGAAGAAGCATTGAGAAATCTTGAATTATCCAGATTCGGTACATGGTTATTCAGTAGCACAAGTTTGTATCAGTGTTTTTCAACAAACCCCCCCCACTTCCAATCCAAACCAAAAAAAACTAGTGTAAACTCACACACCTAGTTATTTCTGATATCCCATATTTTATGTTTTCCAAATCATTGTCTACTGTTTTGTACATGATAGAATAAAGCTATCTATCCAAAAGTAAAGGCAGTTATGCTGTTTTCATAGAATAAATCAATGAAAACTTTAATAAAATAATGAAGGAAAATCTTTCCTATATAAAATGTCATCAATTGCAAGTATTCATTGTAACAAAACCTCACAAAACTTCAACTTGTAGTTAGCTGCACTGGAACAAAAGCACAGCAAACAGTACCTCAAAAAACTTACTCTGCAGCAAAACCCACAGCAGCTCATTCATGTTCTCATTAACAAGTACGAAATATGTCAAACCCAAAGCTTTTTATATGTTCGCTACAAGTATCTCAGATAAGCATTATTTTGACTGGAGAATGATCATAATCTTTATTTATAGCAGGAAAGGACGTCTTTTGAGCCATTGGAAATTTTTTGCCAATGTCAGCCAAGTCATGCTCCAGTGCCTTGCAAATTAGTACACTGATTAGGGAAATTTGGCACTGTATCCTGCCCCTAAACTGTCAATGCTAATGAAGTCTGTGAACCATGATGGATTGCAGAATCTTAGATGATGCAAAGGTTAGCTACAATCAGGTCCCTCCATTGTGGTGAAAAATTAAAAATCAGTCAGATGTAGAAAATAAGAGTCATTAGCAAAAAGGATTTTTATTTATTAAGATACTCAGCAAGTGTTAGAAGCAGCCAATGCCCACTTTCAAAGCTGACATCACCACTACTGAAATTGAGATTGCAAACTCTTCATCTCCAGAGACCATAGTGTTAACACTGCAATGAATAGCATCCATAGCTTAAATATATACTCAGCCTATTTTTAAGAGTGCAAAGCTGAAGAAAGATATATGTCTTCAGCGGGTTTCTGTCCAAAGGCGACCTGGAAAATAGATATCCAAAATACATTGAAATCCCAGGAGAAAAATGTTTCAAATGAAGAGTTATTCTGTGTCAACACAGCAGTACAATTTCATGTAAATGGTATAGAAATGTAATGGCACACAGATGGATATCGCATTTATTGATTGGTGGTAAGACATTCTGGCATCAAAGTGAATGTCCTTCTGTCAGCAACAGATGCTTGAAGAACTTTCCTTTATCTCTAAATTATTAAACTTCATATAATAAAAAATTACCATCAGTACTTTGAAAAAATTGAATCATTAACATGCAAAGCAACAGAAAAAAAAGGACAAAGGCTAAAACTATGCCCAATTTTCTAAAGAAACAAAGAAACCTACAGCACAGGAGCAGGCCCTTCGGCCCTCCAAGTCTGCGCTGATCAAGATCCTCTGTCTAACCTGTCATCTATTTTCTAAAGAAACGAAGAAACCTACAGCACAGGAACAGGCCCTTATAATTTCCAGACTTACAGAATGTGGAAGATGGAATATTACTGTATTTCCTACCCTGTTTCCTCTTGATCTGGGAGAATGGACAATGGATTTATCACATAGCTGACCAGCTAGGTTGCTGTTGTAAATAATCCAGAGTGTTTGACCATCTTAAAACAGCATCAGAGAGCCTCCAACCTACTCAGCAACTCTCCAGGTCAACACAGCTGAGCTCAGGGATACATCATATATTGAAGCAGAGTGAACATTCACATCTTGACATATGGCGGACTGGACACCTTGGATATCCATAAGCATTTCTCTCAACTGGCATTTGATAAGGTTCCCCATGGAAGGCTCATTCAGAAGGTCAGGAGGAATGGGATACAGGGGAACTTAGCTGCTTGGATACAGAATTGGCTGGCCAACAGAAGACAGCGTGTGGTAGTAGAAGGAAAATATTCTGCCTGGAAGTCAGTGGTGAGTGGGGTTCCACAGGGCTCTGTCCTTGGGCCTCTACTGTTTGTAATTTTTATTAATGACTTGGACGAGGGAATTGAAGGATGGGTCAGCAAGTTTGCAGACGACACAAAGGTCGGAGGTGTCGTTGACAGTGTAGAGGGCTGTTGTAGGCTGCAGCGGGACATTGACAGGATGCAGAGATGGGCTGAGAGGTGGCAGATGGAGTTCAACCTGGATAAATGCGAGGTGATGCATTTTGGAAGGTCGAATTTGAAAGCTGAGTACAGGATTAAGGATAGGATTCTTGGCAGCGTGGAGGAACAGAGGGATCTTGGTGTGCAGATACATAGATCCCTTAAAATGGCCACCCAAGTGGACAGGGTTGTTAAGAAAGCATATGGTGTTTTGGCTTTCATTAACAGGGGGATTGAGCTTAAGAGTCGTGAGATCTTGTTGCAGCTCTATAAAACTTTGGTTAGACCGCACTTGGAATACTGCGTCCAGTTCTGGGCGCCCTATTATAGGAAAGATGTGGATGCTTTGGAGAGGGTTCAGAGGAGGTTTACCAGGATGCTGCCTGGACTGGAGGGCTTATCTTATGAAGAGAGGTTGACTGAGCTCGGTCTCTTTTCATTGGAGAAAAGGAGGAGGAGAGGGGACCTAATTGAGGTATACAAGATAATGAGAGGCATAGATAGAGTTGATAGCCAGAGACTATTTCCCAGGGCAGAAATGGCTAGCACGAGGGGTCATAGTTTTAAGCTGGTTGGTGGAAAGTATAGAGGGGATGTCAGAGGCAGGTTCTTTACGCAGAGAGTTGTGAGAGCATGGAATGCGTTGCCAGCAGCAGTTGTGGAAGCAAGGTCATTGGGGTCATTTAAGAGACTGCTGGACATGCATATGGTCACAGAAATTTGAGGGTGCATCCATGAGGATCAATGGTCGGCACAACATTGTGGGCTGAAGGGCCTGTTCTGTGCTGTACTGTTCTATGTTCTATGTTCTATGTTCTAACTAAACTTGGTTTAAGATTTAAACACATAATTAAGAGTTAGCACGACTGACCCAGACTCTGAGAAATCTAAGAAGTCCACACAGCACTGGCACTCTAGCCTGCATAATTATCCAACCACTTGAGACAGTAACTTAGACTGTTGTGCTATTTGCTTATGGATTTGCATCACAGCGATTATTGCCAACGTCTGCTCCATTTCAAGTTTTAATAGGGAAGAAGTGTCACAACTGATAGTTAGTACCATATGACAAAGCACATTTATGTCATGTATCAAATTGCACATAGCTCTATACAGATGGGAATATAACCAATACAAAAGTCTGCAGGGCACATTTTACAAATGACTGCTCCTGACATAGACATACAATGACTAAAGTACATATGGAAATTTAAACAGCAAGTTAATGCCGCTGATTCTTTATCCAATAAAGATAGCAATAACAAGATGTAAAGAAGGGATGAGTTTTGGGGGGTAAATATTTACAAGTCTAGGTACATACTCAAATATTAGTAGTAGGTCTTTTTAATTCATTGGTGCAATAATACAAGTTACAGGAAATTCAAAAGAATCTATATAACACAATACTGCACTGACGTTAGTGACATCATTCCGTCTAAAGAATATATAACGTTGCCGTATTTCTGAGCTAGAAGGATGAAAAAGACTTGTGTTTGTACAACAGTCTCTGTAAGCATTGGACAAATAAAAAAGCTGCACAAACACTGAAGTACTTTAAAAGGACATTGTCACTGTTGTAATAAAGTAGGAAGAACAGTACAGCACAGGAGCAGGTCCTTCTGCCCATCAAGACTGCACAAACACATAATGCTTTTCTAAACTAAAAACATTTTGCCTCTATCTGGTCCATATCCCTTTATTTCCTGCCTATTCATAAATCAGCCAAGATGTCTCTTAAACGTTATTGTATTGCATCCACTACCTCTTCTGGCAGTGCATTAGAGCCACTTACCACCATCTGTGTAAAAACAACTTGCTTCTCACATCTCACAGAGTCATAGACAAATATAGCATAGAAACAGATGCTTCGGTCCAACTTATCCATGTCAACCAGATAGCCTAAATTAATCTGGTCCCATTTGCCCCTTTAAAATTATACCCTTTTACTTAAGCCTATGTCCCCTTAGTAATTGACGTTTCTACCCTGGGAAAAAAGACTCTGGCTTCATTTCATCAGATTATAATTAAATTTTCAACACCATTGCACAAAGGAATGCTAGAACTAAATACTATGTGGCAATTATACACAATATGATTATAACCAGCATCTCATGCTTTCAGACAAAGAATAAAGGATGCAAAATGTCAGTACTATCAATAACTTATTACCCTTTCACTTCTTACTCCACTCTACTCTCTCAACAGGTTGCAGCTCTTGGGCTTCTAAAAAGAATTGGGCTTCACAGTTGGAGAAAGAGAGAAACCAAGAGATCCATGCTTACAATATCTATAGCTTATAAGTGAGAAGACAGGTTAATGGGATGTGAGATGGAGAATTAGATATTAGTGTTCCACCTTTTTAAAGCCTTCAATCAGACAGCTGGTCATGAACTCAGATAGAGTCACCCCAGTGATGGCAAGCATGGTTTGTTCCATTAGGGTAAAGACCAGCAGCTATTCCAAGTCCTCTGCAGGTTAGGTGCTTTCTGTGAGGCATGAACTGCAGTTAATATAAATTGATGGCACGTGAGGGAAAAGGTAGGGACGAGGGAGTATGCTTAAAAAAAATGTCATTCATTCACAGGATGTGGATATTCTTGAGTGGGCCAACATACATTTCCTAGTCTGGATAATAAGGAACTTGGAGGAGAACTTGCAAATGGTAGTATTCCAATACATCAACTGCCCTTGTCGTTCTAAATGAGAGCCGAACTTTAGGGGTAAAGTGAGTGTGATTGCTCTTGTCATCAAGCCCATATTTGACAGAGTGTGTCACCAAGGATCCCTAGCAAGTCTTAAGTTCGAAAGGTGTTGGCTTTTTGAATTTCTGCAGTGCATCTTGTAGATGGCACACACTGCTGCAACTGAGCATCAGTGGTTGAGGAAGTGAATATTTGAGGTTGCCAATCAAGGGGGATGATTTGTCCAGAGTAGTGTTGAGGTTCTTGACTGTTGCTGGAGCTGCACAAATCTAATCAATTTGGCAGTATTCATCCCACTCCTAACTTGTGCCTTGTAGGTAATGGATAGGCTTTGGGGAAGTCAGGAGGCGAGTTACCCACTGGATGATTCCTTCCCTCTGATTTGCTCTTGAGTCACAGTACTTATATGTCTAGTCCGGTTCAGTGTCTGGTCATTGATAGCCCCTGGCATTTGATAGTGGAGGACTCAGCAATGGTGATGCTATTGAATGTCAAGGGGCAATAGTCAGTCTCTCCTGTAGGAGGCCATTCATTGTTTGCATTTGTGTGGTGTGAACTTTATTTGCCATTTGTCAATCTAAACTTGAATATTGTTGCCTTGTTGCATTTGTGCTTGACTGCTTCAGTATTTGAGTCACAAATAGCAGTGAAGATTGGGGTTGTTTGCTGATGATTGCACATTCTGATCTTATGACAGAGTTAAGATGATTGACTAAGCAGCTAAAAGATGACTGAGCTAAGTACACTGCTCTGAGGAACTGCTATGGAGATGGCCTGCAGCTGAAATGACTGACCTCCATCAACTCCAATTATCTTCCTATGTATTCAGCGTGTCTTCAACCAGCGAAAACTTTTCTCCCTGATTCCCAGTGACTTTAGTTTTGCTAGGGATCCTTGGTGACACACTCTATCAAATATGGGCTTGATGACAAGTGCAATCACACTCATTTTACCCCTAAAGTTCAGCTCCTTTGTCCATATTTGTACTAAGTCCGTACTGAGGATAGAAACTGGTGAAGCATGAGGTGTATTTAGCAGTGTGTGAGCTTTTTGTCAGGAAACGGCATTTAAAAATGCAGTCACTGGCCTTGACTATTCTTGAGTTTATTAAACCTCTTTCAGCACTACATCCAAATTCTAGGGAGTAATGCTGCTGATATTGTTGTTGAGGTCAGACCTACATTCAGGAAAGGAACTGAAGAAGTCATTTTAAGTGGTGCCAGCCTCAGATCAATCGGGCACCCTGCTGAGTGATGGCTGCACATTGTAGTCATGGTAAAGAGCAGGCAACAAACAAAGTTGGGTTTGTCCCTGTGAGGAGGGATGGACATTGTTAATTGCCACTTAGAGTAACTAGCAATTTGGCTATCATGGAAGCTGACAGCACAGAAGAAAGCCATTCATCGAGGATTGCTTGGTCTTTGAATGAAAGTCATTTGCTCACAGCCGGCCTTTGTCCAGAGCTCAATATATTCTCATTTTGAATTTCCTTTTATTGCAAAGTTGGGTGAGTACTTGTGGATTGGGAGGCATTAGCTAGATTTTGATGTTTGGTAAGATGCTTGCGGGGAAGCATAAATGGTCCCTCTAAAAAGATCATGTGCTTTTTCTGTGATTAGAAATTTAAAATGGATGTCTGTGAGCAGCAGCTTGAAAGTTTGCAAGTACACAGAGAGCATCCGAACTGAAACATTTGTATCAAAAAGCTGTACAGTTAACAAGCCACGCAGCAGTTTCTTTACCAAGACAATGAGCTTTTGAATTTAGCCAATTAGTGCCAAAAATCCATTAAATTTAAGTTGGATGGTTTTGACAACATAGGATCAATCCTACTGTGAGAAATATTGATGTCATCAAGGGTATAAAAAGAAGGGGGCAGTTGGACGAAGACCACAGAGCTAGCTGCCATCTGCCAGAGCTAACGGCCCTCAGCTCTCAAGACAGAATCGCTGGCTCTCACAGCCTCCCCTATGTCTTAAAGAAAGCACCATTTAAATACCAGTACCAACGGCACAACTAGTTAATATTCCTGACAGAAGATTCAATGGAGAAGGCACAGAACGCTCTGGAAGGCACATGGCCTGTCTGTAATTTTGCGAGACTAGTTTTTTTTATATATTGGTGGAACTTCTTGTGGGACTTGTATTTATTTATTGCAAAACAAGAATCATGTTTTATTCAGGAATAGTTCAGTTTTTTAATAGTTTAATTAATTTGTTCACTGTTAGAGTTCAATAAATAAATTGTTACTTGTCAATTTTAAAGTGTCAGAGATTTATTTTATTTAACACTAAAAGTTCCTGAAAAGCAGATTACAATACTTTTCACTCTCCTTTTACAGACTGTAGGGCAAGGTGTTCCTCTTTGGGTGTTTTAGTTTCAGTCTCCGGTCGGTGCGGTTAGCCTCTGTTTTGTAACAGTTTGGGGGCTTGTCATCTGGGATTTGGTCAGATTTGAACACATTTAGGGTACATATGGACTGGGCAGATTTAAACAAGACTTGGGGACCAGTGTCCTGGATCTTTAAATAAAACTTTAGTGAGAAATGGAAAGCCTGTTTAATTTCAACTGCTTGTTGTTGGCTAAACCAAAAGTGGGGCAATGGCTTTTCCAGTCACTAAGAGTTTTCTGGGGGTGGAAGAAGTGGCTTTGGAATTTTTACAAGTGGTGAGCAAGTCAAAGCTGTTGGAATTGGCAGACAAGGAGTAGTTGGAGTTGTCTTTGTCCGTGCGAAATGGAGAGGTAATTACTGCAATAGCTTGACATATAAATTTACTGGAAATGCCATCAGAGTATTTCAAAAGGGCTAGAATTCAATTGCAGATAAAACAGCTTGAATATAAGAGGGAACTGAAACAGTCTGAATTACCCTTAAGAGCAAAGGAAAAAGAAAAGGAAACAATCACTGTGGCAGAATAAAAAGAGCAAAAAGAATGGCCCAGAGGAGAAAAAGAAAGGCAGATGAAGGCCGTGGCAGAAGGAAGGGAAGAGAAAGGAGAAAAGGGAGAAAGAGTTCGAACTTCAAAGTTGGCAAGTTGATTAAGAAGGATTGGGGTGATGGTGGAAGGTAGGTATAGCGAGGAGGGTAGTGATGGTGAGCAAATCCATCGTAGCCAAAGGCCTGGTAGGGATATATACAGGTATGTCCAACGTTTTGGAAGCCTTCCAAGATTTGGAGTCCTTTTTCATTTCCTTTGAGAGCTTGGCTAAACAGATGAACTGGCCAGAGGCTACGTGGGTAATGTTAATTCAGACCAAGATGATTGGCTGGGCTAGTGAGGTGTTTACAGCACTGTCTGAGGAGGTGTCAGGAGAATATGAAGAAGTAAAACTGGCTATTTTGAGTGCCTACGAATTGGTACCAGAAGCATACAAACAACAGTTCAGAAATGTAAGAAAGGTTCCATCAAGTTTGGAAGCATTAAATTGAGCAACTTTGATAGATAGATGAGAGCATTAAAGATAGAAAAGACATATGAGGCTCTTCGAGATATTATTCTGCTGGAGGAGTTTCAAATCTCACTTCCAGAAGTGATAAGAATTCATGGTAAGGAACAAAAAGTTAAAACAGTGAGAGAAGCTGCAGAATTGGCAATGAATATGCATTAGTGCATAAATTGAAATATAGCTTCCTACAGCAATTTCATTCCGTGAGGAATAGAAATTGGGAAATAGAGACATCCTTCAATGAAAAACAAAAAGTACATAACACTGGAAACAGTTTACCACATGCAAAAAAAACCCCAAGAGGGTGGAAAAGAGGTAAAAGACCTCAGGTGTTTTTGCTGCAATAAGATGGGACGCACAAGCTAAACCAGGGGGATTATTTAAGGTAGTGAAGGAAATCCTAACAGAAGTTGAGGAACTTCGGAGAATACATATCCTAGTCATGGGATAGATAGTAAGATAACACCCAATCTTTTCAAAGGCTTCAGGCAGACAGAGGGAGTAGGCAAAGAAATTAACATATTGAGAGATATGGGAGCTAGTCTGTCACTAATAGTCAGAGATGAAAATATTTGCACTCTTTCTGAAATATTGTCCAAGAAAGCAGTAATCTGTGGAATAAATGGGGACAGAAGTAGGGTTCTCCTGTGTAAGATAACCAGATGCTCCAATTTCACCCCACATTCCAAAGATGAGCAGGGTAGATGGATTGGCCATGCCAAAATGCCATAGTGCCCAGGGATATTTAGGTTAGGTGGGTTAGACATGGGAGCTTCGGGGAATGGGTCTGGGTGGGATGCTCTTCAGAGAGGTGTTGTGGGCTTGTTAGGCTGAATGGCCTGTTTCTACACTGTAGGAATTCTATGATTCTATTCTGTGATTCTATGATAAGGCTGGAAAGGCCAATCAAGACTGGGGAAGTCATAGTGGGAGTGATGGAAAAATTGGTTACTGCAGAAATACAGTTTATTCTTGGAAACAACAGAGATGGATCACAGTGGTGCCCACTGGTAGTGGAAAAGCCAACAGAAAACCAGGAAACTGAAGAGCCAAAGAAAAATACCCTGCAATTTTTCCGGACTAAGCGGTAAGAAGATTCCGCAGCCATAAGTTAAATCAAGAAGGGAAAACAAAAGAGAAAGATGAAGGAGTTGAGGTCCTTACATTCTGTTTGATGAGATGGTAAAGGATAAACCCAAGCAGGTACAGGATCAGGCACAGGTGCTTAGTTCTGTATTATTAATGAAGCTACAACATAAAGACGAGACGATAAAGGATTGATACCATAAAGCCTACTTGGAAATGGAATCAGCGTGTACTCCAGAATGCTATTGCATTAAGGATAAAATCTTAAGGCAGAAATGGAAGCCTTGGCAGGTTAGCACAGAGGAGAAATGGGCAGAAGTTCACCAGATTGTGTTGTCGATAGAGTAAAAACAGGATGTATTGTGGGTAGCACAGAAACTAGTCGTAGGAGCTCATCCAGGAGTAAGGAAGACTCAGGTTAAGATATAGAAGCATTTTTATTCACCTGGATTACATAAAGATGTGGTTGAATTTTGCCAAGTCTGTCATACGTGTCTGATGGTAGGAAAGTCACAGGCAGCGATGAAACCAGCGCCTTTGATGCCAATCCCGCATTTAAAGAACCTTTCACACAGATTGTAATTGATTTGCGTACATCCCCTCCCTAAAAACCAGAAGTGGGAACCAGTAGTTGCTAACCATAATGGATGTACCTACCAGGTTTCCAGAGCCAATTCCATTACGGAACGTTGAGGCAAAAAAAGGTTGTGGAGGAGTTGCATGCTTTCCTTACTGGTTAGGGACTACCCAGGGAGATTCAGTCACACCAAGGGTCCAATTTTACTGCCAAATTATTAAAGGAGGTCATAGATAGTTCCAGCAACAAACACTTTAAATCAAGTACATACCATCCTAAATCCCAGGGAGCATTGGAAAGGTGGCATCAGACCCTAAAGACAATGTTGAGGGCTTATTGCCAGGATTACCCAAATTATTGGGATAAATGTATCCCATTTATATTATTTGCTATTAGAGATGCTCGATGGGAATATGCTCAGTTTACTCCATTTGAATTAGTATTCGGACATGAAGTAAGAGGACATTTAAAACGAATTAAGGAAAAGCTGATAGGTCGGAAGTCAGAGATCTCACAGTTGGATTATATATCTGAGGTGAAAGAAAGGTTACACAGAGTAGGTGAATTAGCTAGATAACATTTGAAGGTAGCACAGCACCGAACGAAGCAAGATGCAGATAAGAAGCAGGTAAGAAATCTAAAATTTATATCTTTCCCCATGGGGATAAAGTGTTGGTGCTGTTACCAGTGTAGGAGAACCCTTCAAAGCAAGCGTTAGTGGTCCCTATCAGATTGAGAAGTCGTTAAGTCTGATTAATTATCTGGTAAAGATGCCAGATAGGAAAAAAGTATTATCAAGTATGTCATGTAAACATGCTGACATATTATGAGGGCAGACAAAGGGAACTGGAAAAACAAGTATTAGTTACTGCCACTCAGAATGAGGAATCAAATCCAGATTATTTGGATTTTGATGTACCTCAGAATAAACTGAATGAGGAAGTCCTTAAGAAATGGCATTGGGTAGTGAGCGATCTGTCCCAGGAACAAGGAATGGAGTTGTTACAGTGCTATGAGGAACTATGTCGAAATAGGATGGAGAGGGCTAGTGCCATAGTGCATGAGGTTGATGTAGGGAATGCTGTTCTGATAAAATAACACCCCTACAGACTTAATCCTCCCAAGGCAGCGCAGGTTCAGAAGGAAGTGGAAGCGCTGGTCCAAGAAGCCATCATAGAGACGAGTCAATGATAATGGGAACTGCAGATGCTGGAGAATCCAAGATAATAAAATGTGAGGCTGGATGAACACAGCAGGCCCAGCAGCATCTCAGGAGCACAAAAGCTGACGTTTCGGGCCTAAACCCTTCATCAGAGCCCGAAACGTCAGGTTTTGTGCTCCTGAGACGCTGCTGGGCCTGCTGTGTTCGTCCAGCCTCACATTTTATTATCATAGAGACGAGTCAAAGTGAATTAAGTTCGCCAATCGTGTTGGTTCCCAAATCTGATGGCCCTCACCAATACTGCATAGATTATCGGAAGGCCAATGCTGTGACCAAATCTGACTCATACCCAATTACAAGGCTGAAAAATTGTGTGGAAGAAGTAAGACAAGCCACTTACATCACAAAGTTGAACTTACTTTGCAGTATTGGCAAGTACCTTTGTTAGAGAAAGCAAAATAAGTTTCTGCTTTTGTAACCTCAAATGTGCTGTATCAATTTAATGTACTGCCCTTTGGAATGATAAATTCAGGAGCCACTTTTCAAACGGTTATAGACAAAGCTGTTGCAGGATTGACTAATTGTGCTGCCTATATAGATGACTTAGTGTTCATCAGCCATTCGTGGAAATGGAGTATTTTCAGAGCTCTTTGACTGATTATGGAAGGCAAAGTTGGGCATAAACTTGGCAAAAACAGAATTCGCGAAGGCAGAAGTGACATTCTTAGGGCACAACATCAGATACGGATGGATGACACTGAGGAACATGAAAACAAAGGCCATCGAGGAATTTCTAAGACCACAATCGAAGAAGCAAGTGCTATGATTTTTAGGATTGAGTGAATCCTATTGGAAATTTGTACCAAACTATAGTAGCGTAGCAGCACCATTGATCGATTTGTTAAAAAAAACACAAAATTTTAGTGGGCAGAACAATGCCAGGAGGCATTTGAAAATTTAAAAGCAGTGTTAACCAGTGCACCAGTTTTTGCCATGCCAAATTTTTTGAAACCCTTCAAAGTCACCATTGACACTAGCGATGTAAGAGTTGGGGCCGTGTTGTTAGAGGAGGATTATGAAATTGAAAAGCCAATCAGTTATTTTTCAAATAAAAACTTAATAGCCACCAGATAAAATATTTGTCCATTGAAAATGTGTTATAGAGTTTGGTAATGTTCTTACAACATTTTAATGTCTACATTGCAAACAATGCATCAGAGATGACTGTATATACCTATCATTATCCTTTGACATTTCTGAAAAGATTTAAGGACAAGAACACCAGATTATTTCATTGGCCTCTCATGTTACAAGCATTTAATTCACAAATTGTACATGTTGTGGGTCATGAAAATATCTCAGATGCCTTATCGCAAGTTTAAGAAAGTGTTTATATACCATAGAAACGGTAGTGTTCAATGTTTTACAAATAAAATTAGTATAAAATATGTAATTCTAGATTAATGACATAGTGGAGTTAAGGTTTAAAAAGAAAAACAGAAGTTATCTTTTCGTAATGAGGGTGTTTTTTTCTTAAGCGGGGAAATATTGCCAAGTTGGGTAGAGTACTTGTGGATTGGAGACAAGAAGTTAGAATGCTTGGGGAGACATACATTGCATGGTCCCTTTAAAAGATCATGTGCTTTTTCTGTGGTTAGAAATTTAAAATGGATGGCTGTGAGCAGACAATGGGGAGGCGATGGTCTAGTGGTATTATTACTGGACTGTTAATCCAGAGACTCAGATAATATTCTGGGGAGCCCGGGTCCAAACACCACCATGGCAGATGGTGGAAACTGAACTGAATAAATATCTGAGATTAAAAATTGCCTAACGATGACCATAAATCCATTGCTGATAGTTGGGAAAAACCCATCTGGTTCATTAATGCCCTTTAGGGAAGAAAACTACTATCCTTACCTGGTCTGGCCTACATATGACTCCAGACCTACAGCAATGTGTTGACTCTTAACTCCACTCTGGCCAATTAGGGATGGGCATTAAATGCTGCCTGGCCAGTGATGCCCTCATCCCAAGAATGAATAAATGGACAAGAAATGAATAAAGCAGTTTGAAAGTTTGCAAGTACACAGACAGCATCTGATTGAGACATTTGTATCAAAAGGCCACATAGTTAGCAGGCTGCTTTATGAAGACAACGAGCTTAGATACCAAAAACCTATTAAATTTAAATTAGATGGTTTTGACAACATATGATCAATCCTATTGTAAGAAATATTGAGGTCATCAAGGGTATAAAAAGAAGGGGGCAGTTGGACAAAGACCCCAGAGCAAACTGCCATCTGCCAGAGCTAATGGCCCTCAGCTCTTAAGACAGAGTCGCTGGGTCTCACAACCTTCCCTCTGTCCTGGGGAAAGCACCATCTAAATAACAACGGTACCGACAGCACAACTAGTAATATTCTTGACAGAAGAATTGATGGAGAAGGCACAGAATATTCCAGAAGACATGCAACCTGGCAGTAATTTTGAGAGACTAGATTTTGTTTAGATAAAAGTGGGGCTTTTATTTATAGGAACAGCATACGGTTAGAAACTTGCTCTATCCAGGAATAGTTAGTCGTTAGATAGGATTGATTCAGTTTGTTAATAGTTTAGCTAATTTGTTCACTGTTAGAGTGAGATAAGTAAATTGCTACTTGTTGATTTTGAAGTGAATGTCAGGGATTTATTTTATTTACCGACTAGAATTTGCTGAAAAGCAGATTACACCATTTTTCACACTCCTTAAACAGATAATGTGGCGAGGGGCTCTTCTTTGGGTGTTTCGGTTTTAGTTCTCAGAGCAGGGTCAACCTCTGCTCTATAACACTTTTATTAACATTATTTATCAATCAACTTCCACCAGCCTTTAAAATAGAGCATTCCAAATTCTGCCAACTCTTACATACGAAAAGAAATTCTCCTCTTCTCTCCAGGAGATCTTTTGTCACTGATTTTAAAAATGTGTCTTCTGAGTATTAATCTATTCCTCACAGAAAATAATGTTTCTCCCAAATAAAAACCTCACATTTTGAATGTTTCTGTTAGCTTGTCTCTTAATCATCTCTGTTCCTAACTCTTCCAACCACTCTTCATTACTAAAGTCCTTAATCCCTGAACATCTTCCTTAAAAATAAACTTTCTCTATAAACCCTCTTGAAGGCCTGTATATCTTTTCTGAAATCCTGTGGCCAGAATTATCCAGCTGAGATCAAATCAATCATTAATAAAGTTCTGCCCTGATCTCTACACTTATATTCTAATCCACAATTTAAAAGCAAAGTAGCCAATGTTCTTTTTGAACCACCTTATCAACTTGCCCTACTACCTTTGAGAATTAGACTATATCAGGCTTATCCAACTTCTTTTGCAGCAGACCCAGGTTTAAATCATTCTCTCATGTCAGTAAACATTAGAAAGACAAGGTCTGGCACAACAGGAACCATGACAGTTTTTTTAAAAAGCTCCAAAGCAAAACATTTGATTATTAATTACTCATTTATATATTTTATCATGTAAGTGAAGAAGCAAAGTTAGACCAAGGCAATCTAGATCCAAGTGCAGATCATCAGTGAAAAGGGTGGGTATTCGGAAAGAGCTAAGTTAGGCTTAAGTAACAGTGACCTTGGTTTACTTCTGACACTACATGCTCCTAGCTGACCTCAGCAAAATTAATAAAGAAGTCGGAGTGGGAAGTGGTTACATTTCAGCCTAGGTTTTCGTCCTTTCCCAGCCTGCTTTCTGAATAGGTTTTCTGGAAGGGAGAGGGCTGTCCAATTCACTCAGACTACCCCCCAACACACATGCATCATCCATCCCCTTTTCAAATCCCTTGTCAAATTCCAAACTCAAACACAACACATCCCCTCCCTCCCACCCACAAACTCTCACTTCTGCAAATACACAGTCTCGCATACAGAGTAGAAATATGTAGAGGGCTTGCAGTCTTGGCTCAAACTTGTCCATTGGAAGCCCATCCTGCAGCCAAAATGCTCTGCGGGCTGATTATACTGACTAATGGCATCCCTCATTTAGGAGGAATCCCACCTTTTGGAGCTGCTGGCCAAAAGATCCACTCAAGTCTGCCTCATCATCAAACACGATCAGAGCTGATCTGGTATTGTCTTCAATTCTACTTTTCCACCTGAACTCCTGACTCCCCTATTTTTCAAGAACCTATCTATCTCATCATTAAATGTATTCAATGATTCAACTGGGGGTAGAGAATTTCAAAAATTAACAACCCTATGATCTCCATTTGAAATGATGTCTTAAATAGTTCCCAACACCCAAGTTTAGGTCATTTATTTAGAAAAAGGTAAGACTAACTGTTTCCCTTCTTATCAAATTCAAAGCACTTATTTTGTCTTCTCTGATCTATGTTCTCCAGATGCTTCAATTTTTTCCCTCCCACTGAAGTGGCTGCAATTGTATTTCAATCTAATTTGACTCCAATGTCTCAATACTTAGAGTACCTGGGGGTCTCTCTTGTGTTTATACCAAGCCCAAATATTGTGTTAATACTTCAATTATTTCTGCCTTCTTTACTCTGGCATGCAATTCTACATGTAATTTTTTGCTAATGCTATCATTCTAGCTTTTATTAATCGTTATGGACCGGACCAAGCTCCCTCAAAACACATCAAGGAGATGGCCTGGACCCTAACTTTTATCTTATTTAGAGGCAAGTGCAAGGCGCTACATTCCAGACGTGATTCAATTGGTTAAACTACTAGACTATAAGCAAAACACACTTGATTCTTACATCACAGTTAAAATACAAACAAAAAAGGATTGGGATAACTTTAACTCTATTGAAATATATAACAAAATAATATATTATTTAACTACTACTCATCAACTGTTCCAGCGTCCCATAAACACTCTCTTGACAAAGACAAATTCAGCAAAACAGATTTTCCTCACTTGGTAGCTCCTTCAGTCCTGGAGAAGGAACACTAAAAGAAGGAATGTAGCAGCAGAGAGAACACTCAAGCTTTTGCAGCAGCAGAGAGACAGCTGTATCTAGCAACTTCAATGCTAAACCCCAACTGCAACAACTGAAGACAAAAACTAAAACTGTGGGTCTGCGTGAGCCTGACTCCATAACTCATGCCTCTATTGTCTAAAATTTTTTAAAAAACCCAAAGCCATTACTCTACTTTAATCATGGAATAGACATCCTCCTTCAAGCGAAACAATGCAGAGCAATTCTGTCTCAAAAGCACATATCATTACATAAATTAGTCAGGGGTATCTCTTTCAGTTGCAAGAAGATTTCAGCTGCTTTTAATACTATTTTATTTTAGTCTGAGAAATCTAGTATCTGTTCTTTTATCCTTTAAAACTTACACTAACTCCATACCCAATCTTAAATTGTCCTGATTCAAAAAATCTCAGACAAGCCCCTAAACATTTGTCACAACTTAATTGAGAGCAATCCTTTTCTGCTTACAGCCGTTTTTTGATTTCCACAATGAAGAGGTGCTGTTGTTTGGTCTTCTTTTGGTACAATGATTGATCAGGTACTTAGATCATTTCTTACATGATTTCCATTAAGTTTCCTTGGGTTTTCTGTGAGAGAGAGGCAGGATGCTGTCTACAGTCTAGATGTATTTTTTCTCCCTTCTACTCTTGGCACTTTTTAATAGTCTGCAGATGAACCAATCAGAGAGCTACTGTTGAGTGGAATTTCCTTAGCTGAAAAGATTTTTGGTGCTGTTCAGTCTCGATTTCCCTTTTTCTGCCAAAAAGCATTATTGTATAGCACAGCTCAACAATATGCAACACTTATATTTCAAGTTGAAATAAACCCTTCTGTTATCTTTTCAGTGAAAGTAGCCTAACTTCCATTTCTGTCTGTAGTCCAAATAAAAACAAGAAAAATGTGTGATCGCTTACAATATGGAACTGCAGCGGTTCAAGCAGGTAATTCACCTCTACATTTTCAACAGCAATTGGGAGTGGACAATAAATGCTGCCTTAAAGTGGTACCCATACATGGTTATGGACCTCATGCTGGAAACTGGGATTAGAATAGTTAAGTGGTTATTTTTGACTGGCATAGACTCAGCAGAATATAGGGCCTTTCCTATGCTGTAGACCTCTATGATTCTGTGACTCTATCCTATGAAAAAACCCAAAAACACGCAAGGACATACCACTTGACAGGAGTGAGAAGATGTCACGCTGGACGGGAACATAGAACAGTGAAAAGCAGTTATGGTACCCACTCAGTTATCAAATGTGAACACCAATCAGTATCATAGTAACCTTTTAAGAAGCAATCAAAATCACATCTCCCGTTTAATCAGATCGCTGCATATTTTTGAAGTGACAGCGCAAATCATCCTACAAACATGGTAGACTTCTCAAGAGCTTTAACATCAGAGGTAAGCTCAAAGCAAGTGAGTGGATAAACACTGGGAATCAATAACAAACTGATTAGCAAGTTAAAAATCAGTGGGCATACATTGGCGCAATGATGCAGAGGTTGGGAAAATTGATCAGTGCCATATTGGAGGAAATCAGAATTTGGGATATTTCTGTTTCTCGTAAATTACTTGGATTAAGAAACATATTAGTCAGGCAGCAGATGCTGGCAAATCAGGATATTGGGAGCATCAAGAAGAGGAGGACAGTATGAGAATGAAAATGTACAGCTCCCTGAGTTGGATTAGATTCCCTACAGTGTGGAAACAGGCCCTTACGGCCCAACAAGTCCACACCACCCTGTGCAGCATCCCACCCAGACCCATCCCCATATAACCCTCACACCCCTGAACACTACGGGCAATTTAGCATGGCCAACCCACCTAGCCTGCACATCTTTGGACTGTAGGAGGAAACCAGAGCACCTGGAGGAAACCCACGCAGAACATAGGGAGAATGTGCAAACTCCGTACACAGTTACCGGAGGCTGGAATCGAACCCAGGTCCCTAGCGTTGTGAGACTGCAGTGCTAACCAGTGGGCCACCATGCAGCCCTAAATATCTTTTTGCAAATTCTTCTCTCAGCTTTCCCAGAGAAAATCAATGTTCCCAGTCATTAAAAGAAACTTGCTTGAAATTATTTTTAGCACTTCCACTTGAAACATTTGAAACAGCGAAAAATGTTTTAAGCACTGAATTAAGGCTGTATTTAACACAGTATGGCATCAAGAAGCCTTAACAATGCTGGAGTCAATCAGTCAGTCATCTCAGCTCCAGAACATCTCGGTGGGGTAATGTCCTGAACTCAACCATCTTCATCTGCTTCAGCAATGACCATCCTTCTATCATAAGTTCAGAAGTGGTGATGTTCACTGATGACTGCACAAGATTTGGACAATATCTGGGTTTGGGCTGATGAATAGCAAGTCACATTTGTGCAGCACAAGTGCCAAGCAATGACCTCACCCAATAAGACAGAATTTAACCATCAACGCTTGACATTCAGTGATATTATCATTGCTAACTACTCCATTATTAACATCCTGAAGGTTACCATTGTCTCGAAACTGAACCGGACTAGCACATATATATATCATGGCTGCAAAAGCAGGTCAAAGGCTACAAATCTTTCAGCAAGTAACTCATTTCCTGACTCCACAAAACCTGTCCACCGTCTTCAAAGCTTAAGTCACGAAGGTGATCAAAAACTGCCCCCTTGCCTGGATGAGTGCAATTCCAACAGCACTCAAAAACTTCAAAGCAGCCCAGTTGATTGGCCTCACATCAACATACATTCAGTCCATCCATGACTCAGCAGAGCAGCAGGATGCACTATTTACAGGGTGCACTGCAGACATTCACAAAGGCTCTCAAGACAGCACTTTCCAAACCTATAACTACTTCCATCAGAAGGACAAAGGCACCAGAAATGTGGGAACACCGCAACCTACAACGGAGTTCCAAAGAACATTTCCAAGTCATATGATTTTAGCCAAATGACCAGCAAGCCACTTGGGGGAGATAATCGTTGAGATGTTTGCTGACTTTGAGTTTTAACTGAACAGGGAGGGAGAGAGAAGAGGTCTGTTATTAGCAGCTCCCAAGCCTGAAGTGCTGAGAAGTTAGTAGGAAATAAAGCCCAGAAACAGCACGCTTTGAGCATGTCAAAGAGGAAGACATCTTGCAATCTTGTCAAAGACATGAAGTCTAGTGAACAACTGTGAAGGAATTAGTGAGATGAAGCTTGATTTAAGGGACTTGGAGAGACATTAGCTGAAGCAAACCACAATCAGGAAGTGAACAGCAAAAAATTACTACAGGCAACTTCAGTATAGCTATGTCAGCTGTGAAAGAAGCTTTAGTATGGAAACAGAGGTGGTTCTTCACTGATGTTTGAGTATTTGCAAAATTATTGCTGGGGGTACAATCTAATACTTTTTTTTAGATATTTGTGAGGGGATTGGTCCAATAGGTCTTGTATAGGGTAATATAGTCTGTGTGTTTCTTTTCTGTGATAAACATATACAATTTCTAGGTCTAACAGAAGTTTTCAAAATCACCGCATGTCTAGTCAGAGTAAATGGGCAGCAATTGTGCACACTTGTAAATGAAAAAACCATGTGACATAGGTTGAAAGTGATTTGCAAAATAAACAACTGTAAGGCAAAAAAACTTTATCACACAGTGAGTGGTTAGATGATGGAATATGTGGTAGAGTATGGTAGAGACATTCAATTAAGACATTCATGAGAGCAATAGATCGTTATTTAATTGGAAAAACATGGCAGGGTAATAGGGAAACTGCAGGAGAGTGGCACGAAGGCAGAAATGCTTAGCTAGTGCAGAAACAACAGGCAGTGTAGCCTCCTTCTAAACCATAACAACTCTCTTGATCCTGTGATTCTGTAATTCCTTTGTAAAAGGTACTTTGTCAGCCTTTTGTAAATATCTTCAATGTCTGACAGTAAACAAAAGGAAAATATAAATTCTATGAACAATCAAGCCAGATTTCACTTTGGGATTTGATTTGTCCAGTAGTGCCATCAGATGAGATCCTAACACACAAGTATTTCCCAAAATATTTGCAAATGATCCATTAGTCTGAGTTGAAGTAACAAAATTAATGATGTGAGAAAATGGGAGAATAGCATGATACATCAAGACTAATTACTCAAAAAGCTCAGCAGAGTTTCTGCGTAAAAGTAAAACATTGAGGATGCCACAAATCTAAAATGTAAACAGAAAAGTGTGAAATACTTACTAAGTAAGAAAACAATTGTGGAGTGTGAAACAGAGTTAGCATTTTAGGTCCTGACCTTTCTTCAGAACACTTTTTAAACTATTTTTCCAGCCTACAGTCCTTAACATCTAAATGGAAGGCCAAGGTCAGAATTTTACAGATGCTGGTGAGTTTGCAGGAATGGGACAGAAGCTGGAGAATTCTTCATCAATCCTTTCATCCACCTACCTACTCACACCCAATCTGCCATACATTTTACTGTATAGCGAGAGCTGGTGAGGCCTCAGGCAACCTATCTGCTCTCATGCCAACTGAAACCCTCTGAAAGGTTTCTTCCTGTCTGGTTGTAATAAAAATATTGTGGGAATCTTCAGGGTAGGGTAGGAGGTTCAGCATGTTTTTCTACATGGACTTTTGTCAAAAAAACCTCAAAAATAGCTATCCCTTTTCCTGAAACGGGATCGTCAACCCCATTGTCTCCTACACTGCCCCACCTTTGCAATCTGGCCCTCACATCACATCACACTTCTCCTCCTTTTGAACTGCCAGGAGTGTCCTGACTTACCTTCAGCCTAAGCTCATGGCACTTTGTTCTGCTGGAGTTGGTGAAATCCTTGCAGTGGCACATCCATCACTATTCAGATATGCTAGCACATGCTCCCTGAGCTAGTACGTTCTCCATAGAACATTTAATTACTGAGGGGCAAGAGTCAGAAGCAGGGGTGTGCTCCCATTGCCTTTTGCAGTGCTGAGGTGAGAAATACTGACACTTAAAAATTTAAGCCCAAAATAACTTTTTGCTAAAGCCCTGGGATATGAAAAATGAAACAGAACTGCAAACCAGGAAGGCTTTGACAAAGGAACAGTCAGCCTTGCTAATAAGAGAAGGTGAGCATGGGTGTACAGCAATGTACGGCCATGAATGTGGATCACAGGATACAGTGGGAGCAATGCTTGGAGGAACACTCAATGTCTTGGACATAACTGATATAATTTCTGGCATAAACTCTGCTTCTTTCTCCACAGATGTTCCCTGAGCTGAAGAATACTTATAGCATTTGGTGTTTCCATTACATCCAAAACCTTTCCCTTCTCAAATGTTACGAGTGGATTCAACTATTCCTTTGTCAGTGTATATCACTTTCCAATTTCTCTAAGCTGAATTCCCCTGCTGTATCAGGTAATTAGTCCAGGTTTATTTGAGTGTAATTAATCTCCCCTGATCATTCACGTCGAAAAATTACAGAATTTTTGACCAGAGCAATAAATATTATTGCTGTTCAACAGCATGACCAACTAGTGGTCAAGAATAAACACCAGCGTCTTCAGTGATCATTAAATTCTTTCCCCAGCCCTGATTCACCACAAAAGAAAATGGGACTACTGTTCTTACTTTTGAGTTTGGAGGGTGAACTTAGTTTCTCTTTTACCAATGTTCCGAACCAGGAGAATCTTCTGAGTATTGTATTTGACAGGACATGTGGAAAAATTGATAAAATCTGGGAAGTCCAAGATAGCACGTGCACCAATAGCTTTGACTGGCACCAAAAACTTCTCCCTCTCTGTGACACAGATCAATTCATGGCTATAGTCCTGAAAAAATAAAAAATCAGTTATGAAATTGGTTACTTCTTCTTCACAAGAATAGCAATTTACATGCAATTTAGTCTTCCTACTTAAAAAGGATTCAGTTGCATAGAAGGAGTGCAGTGGAGATTCACTAGCCCAATACTAGGATGGCAGGACTCTCCTATGGGGAGAGATTGGTTCAACTGGGCCTGTATTTATTAGAGTCTAGAAGTAAGCGAAGGGATCTGATTAAATTGCATAAAATTCAAACAAGAGTGGACACAGCAGACACAAGGAGGATGTTTTTCCAGTTTGGGGAGTCTAGAACAAAGGAACATATTCTCAGGAAATCAGGAAGGCCATTTTAGGTCTGACATGATGAAAACATTTCACCTGAGAAGGTACAGCAAACCTGTGGAAATCTCTACGACAAAAGGCCAAATCACTAAATATATTCAAGGAACAGATAGATGCATTTTTAGATTTTTAAAGGCATCAAGGTGTATGGGAAGAAAATGTGAATATGGCATTGATAACACTAAATGGGTCATACGCCCCACCTAGTCTATTATTCTTTATCTGAGCAACTGAGCTTGAGTTTGAGTTATTGTTGTCACATGTACCAATATACAGGGAAAAGTATTGTTTTGTGTGCTATACAGGCAGATCATACTGTACAAAGAGCATCAGAGTAGCA
Source organism: Stegostoma tigrinum (assembly GCF_030684315.1). Classification (NCBI taxonomy): domain Eukaryota; kingdom Metazoa; phylum Chordata; class Chondrichthyes; order Orectolobiformes; family Stegostomatidae; genus Stegostoma; species Stegostoma tigrinum. The sequence continues at coordinate 4,013,419 of NC_081369.1, forward strand.
GAACAGAGTGCAGAATACAGTGTTACAGCTGCAGAGAAGGTGCAGAGAGAGAGTTCAGAATTAACATTTGAGAGGTCTGTTCAAAATTCTAGTAACAACAGGGAAGAAGCTGTTCTTCAGTCTGTTTGTAATTAATTTAATAAACTGTTTCTGGGATGTAGGGTTAGATGGCAACGCCAGCATTTACTGCCAATCTACAATTACCTCAAGAAGGTGGTAGCAAGCCATACCGTAGTGGTGAACATTTTTCTGCTGCACTGAAATAGAGGATCAGCCGTGGTCGTACTGAATGGCAGAGTAAGCTCCAAGATCCAGATGGCCTACTCCTGCTCTGAATTTCTGTTTCTACTCACAGAACAGGCAATTGGATCCAGAGAAGAGGCAGATGTACATTGGGAGGTGGGCAGGGGAAGGGAGGATGAAACAGGGTGAAAAAAAGGTGGCATTATAGGTCAGAGTAGTAAAATGAGGATGGAGAGAGCAGATAAAGTGAAATTACCTCCGCAGGTATAGAGGGGAGAGAGGGAAAGGGCACAATCACTTCTCTTGAACAAGAAGCTGTTATGAGGTCAAGGTACTTTTCCAATTTCCCCAAGATCTGCATTATTGATTAGTACAGGTAACAAAGGGGAAGGTAGACTGGTTGCATTTTCTGACAGGCAGGCCGTCATTTTTGTTTCAGTAAGCCATAGGGGAGGATTAGAGCTTTGCACTAACGTAAAATTGCCTTGCTTCTTGTCAAAGTTTCACTTACTGTTTATTAAAGTGTTCCTTTGCCTTCACAATCATCTTTCTTATTGGAAGTAGTAAGGGACAGAAAGTATCCCTACCCTGTCTGTTTCACTATTTTGAGTCAGTGAGAGACTTTTGCAACATGAAACGGGTCATCTACCCTACCCACTCTCTTACCTTCATCTGTGGAATTGGCTTTAATAATTTGTTATGGGATGTAGGGTTAGCTGGCAATCCCAGCATTTGCTGCCAATCCACAATTGCCTCAAGAAGGTGGTGGCAAGTCACAGTTGAGTAATGAACTTGCTCCCACAGCACTGTTAGGAAGCAAGTTCCATAACTTTGATCCAACAACAAAGGGACCATATAGATTTTCAAGTCAGTAGCTCGGAGGGAAATTTATAGGTAGAGGTATTCCCACGTGTTCCCTTGTTTTTCTGACTGATGTAGGTGTGGTTGGAAAATGCTGTTAGAGACACCTTAACAAATTGCTGCAATGCATTTTGCAATCAGTCATCACTGCAGCCAACATGTGTTGGTGGTACAAGGAGGAAACGTTTCGAGGTAGTGGTAATCAAGGAGGTTATTTAGTTTTGCTGGTGTTGAACTTCTTAATCGATGTTGGAGCTGAACTCATCCAGGCAACCAGAAAATAATTCAACACATTCTTGAATTTTGGACACTGTGAACAGACTTTGCGGAATCAATGGATGAATCACTCACCACAGAACACTCAACTTTCTAACCTGACTTTTTAGCAACAGGATTTGTGTGCGTTAGTGCAATTAAGTTTTTGACAGTAGTGACTTATAGAATGTTGCTGGTGAAGGGTTTGACAATGTTAATGCAATTGAATGTCAAGGCTGCCTGGGTAATTGTTCTTTTCTTGGAGGTAGTCATTACAAAACTTGTGCAACAAGAATGTTACTTGCCATAAACAACTTAAGCCTGAATGTTGTCCAAGTCTTGCTGCATATGAGCGCAGACTGAATCAGTATTCAAAGAATAGTGAACTGGAACTGAACATTGTGCAATAATCAGCAAACATCCTCATTCTGACCCTATAATGGAGATATTGTCATCAATGAAGCTGCTGTCAATAGTTGAGCTGAGGTCACTGCTCTAATCTTGTTTTGAGAATTTTCCCCAATTCCAGTTGACTCCAAATATTAGGGCTACATCACATCAAATGCATTTCTATACTGCCTTAATATTCTCACCTCATGCCTGAAGTTCTGTTTTTTCATCCATATTTGGAGCTAGTGGTCCTGGCAGATCCCAAAGTGACCAATGTTAAGCAGATTATCAGTGAGTAAAAGCTTGAGCTGCTGGATAGCACTACTGATGACACTTCTGTAACTTTATTTGCTGATAATTGTTGGCATTTATTTTGAGAGGACTAGAATATAAAAGCAGGGATGTACTTCTGAGGCTTAATAAGGGTCCGGTCAGACCACATTTAGAATATTGAGTAATTTTAGGCCCCATATCTCAGAAAGGATGTACTGACCCTGGAGCAGGTCCGGAGGAGGTTCACGAGAATGATCCCAGTAAAGCCTTAACATACAAGGAACGTTTGAGGACTCTGGATCAATACTCGTTGGAATTTAGAAGGATAAGTGGATCTAGTTGAAACTAGCAGAATTCTGAAAGGCCTGAATAGAGTGGACTTTGGGAAGATGTTACTATTAGCAGGAAAGACTAGGGCCTGAGGGCATAGCCTTAGAATAAAGGGAAGACCCTTTAGAACAGAGGTGAGGAGAAGCTTCTATAGACAAGAGAGTGGTGAATCTATGGAATTCATGGCCACAGAGAGATAGGAAGGTTCTTGATTGTTCAGGTCAAAGGGAGAAGGTGGGAGAGTGGGGTTGAGAAACTTATCAGCCATGACTGAATGATGGGGCAGACTTAACGGGCCAAATGGCCTAATTTCTGCTCCAATATCTAATGGTCTCCTGGTTGTAATTGACTTTGAATTGACTGAAATGCAGAGTTGGGAAATTGAACTTCTGGTGTCAAATCAGCCTTGTACTCATGAACCCCTCTGCATGCCGCTGATGTATGTTAGGCATGCATGTACAAGCCGGTAAAATCCTGCACACGCCCTTTGGAAGCGTGCATGCACATAACATCCCATTTTTGAGTACTCAGTGACTATATTGCACCTAAAATGCAGTCACCAATTGCCCATCCCCAGCTTTAATCTGATTCCACTGTAACACTTGAATTGTTTTTGTAATAAATACCATGCCCAGTTAACACACCTTGTTTTCCTCAGGTTTGAAAATTAGCTTGAAGGTTGTGGTCATGCCTGGTGCCACTTTACGACCCACATCAGTAGGACAGATGATTCTGAAGTATGAAGAATCCCCCTGGATAACTTTAACCATCCGTGGGACCTGAAAACATGCTTTATTAAATTAGTACAGGACAAAATTTTATGAAGTAAGCAAAACTGTTAGAAGTGTCCACACTTAGCTCTAATATGGCTTCACAAGTAGGAACCGTCTATATTGCTGTGAAATCATGATCATTATAGTTTTTTACAAAATAATCAGTGAGCATTTTTTAAAAATTACTTATTCTTACAGATTCAGATTACGAAAGTCTAAATTCAGTAAAATATGATGTACATATCATCAGCTATTTTAACACTCATGTAATAAAGGCAGGGGCTCTATCAGTCTGGCCAGAAAGCAAAGAAACTACGTTACAAATGTTCAGTGACTAGATTCATGTTAAGATATCACAGAAACACTGATTGGGTGCTGGCTGCAAGGCCCCAACAGATTGTAAGAAACTACATATTGTTCAAGAAAAGAGTCATTTCTCATTAAATATTTCTCATTAAAGTTGGTGAGTGAATCATCCCAACCACAAGATGTCAATAGCTGAATCCCAAAACCAAATATTACAGACAACACAAAAATATTTCCACACTTTGGATGTGTCATACTACATTTCAAGCCGCGACAAATTCTGAACAGGCTCTGAAATCGATTTTTGAGGACCCTAAATATTAGCCTTATAGCTGACCTCATTGCTTTGTTGGTCCACTTGAATAAGTGCTTTGTATGACAAGAAAGTGTTAGGAGAGGTAAACATGGTGCCAATACATCCAGGCTTCCTTCAATCTGAGACCCTCACCCTTACTCCACAACCAACCCACCACAGAGTGAATATGTTTAGGTTAGGGGTGGGGGTCTGAGGGTCTGACCATCATTATTAAAGCTGAGCTGATATCCCAGTGTACACAGAAGGCCATTCCAGGCTTCTGGCTTCTCCATCTGCCTATCTTTAATCTCACTCTGGGCAGCCTCCAGAGACAGTATACATGATTCTATACTATTTCTGACTCTTGAAAGCGAAAATGTGCAAGTCAGTCAAATCTGTCAACTTGGCCTGACTACCCTCTCAACTCGCATTTGGCCCCTCCCAGTGTCAGATATGCTTTAATAAAAATTTCAACTCATATGGAACCATTTTTCAAGTGTTCCACAAACAGTCAAATGATGTTGAGTATTAATACACTAGATGGAATGATTTTATTCTCAGCACCTCGTTTTTCATGTACAGCAGACTTGAGATTATTTAACATCAAAGAACTGTCACAATGACTTTGCCCTGCCATCCCAGAAAAACTAGAAACACTTATCAATGCTTAACATTTATATTCTCTGCTAATCCTGTCTGATGCTGTCAAAAGCCATCCTGGTAGTTTAATGGAAAATGCCACTGTGTGATTGCTCCTGACAAGATATGACAGTGGAAATATGATCCCATCAAAGCCCTTTCAGTCCACATTATCTTCACAACAATAGTCGTATCTACATCTCTCTGATCTTATATCAACCACGGCGCAGTTCACGTTCAAGTTAGAAGATCACAGGTTCAAACCACACTCCAACAATTCAAGGGTATTTCTAAACTTACACTTCACTGCACTACTTAGAAGACAGCACTGTACTGACAGATTAAATAGTTAATTTGCAAGTAAAAACGTTAAGTAGTTACAAAAAGGAACTTTAGTTGTCCAAATACAAATTGGTCTAGTACTAGCATGAAGGGCAGAGAGGGCCAAATCCTAGAAAGTGTTTAGAAAAGTTATTCGACTGATATGTTTCAAGTCTGATGAGAAGGGTGATATTACTGTTGGGAATAAGGTGGGTCAACTGGAACAAGTGTCAGTGCGTAACATTTAGAGAAAAGAAAAACCAAAAGAACTGCAGATGCTGTAAATCAGGGACAAAAACAAGTTGCTGGAAAAGCTGAGCACGTCTGGCAGCATTTGTGAAGGAAAAAACAGAATTAACGTTTCGGATCCGGCAACCTTCCTCAGGGCAATTCTGAGTTTTAAGACCTGAAATGGTAACATTTAGAGGTTGTATTGTATTGTCTCAGAGATACTGTGGCATAGTATTAATATCAGTGGGCTGATAACCCAGAGGTTTAGCCTAATATTAAAGGGACATGAATTCAGCTGGTGCAATTTAAATCTGAAACTGAAACTATCAATTGTTGCAAAAACTCGATAATATCCTTAGGGTGGGAAATCTGCCATCTTTACCTAGCCTGGCTATCTTGTGACTCTAGATCCACAGCAATGTGATTGACTTTTAATTGCAAACCACTCAGTTCAAAAGGTGAGGGGTGTGAGTCTGACGGTTAATCATTCATTATTAAAACTAGGCTGATATCCCAGTGAACAATGCTCATGTCCCATGAAAGAATAAAGAAAGAATAAAATTTAGGTTGGCTATGGAAAAGTTCGAGGAACAATTCAGAGTGAAAATAATTAACCAGGAAAAAGCTGACTACAGTCTAGTTTGAATCAGGACCAGATAAACTAGAAGCCAAGATTGGCAGGGAAATTGTAATGGAAAAATGGGCTGCCTTTAAAGAACAGATAGTTTGGATACAATCAAGTACAACTAAAGTACCAAACATACTTGTGAGCTAAGTTACAACTCCTGCTGTAAAACAGAAACATGAATAAGAAATTGTTTTAGTGACAAGAAATAGAGTAGCAGCGAGCAGTTCCCAGTGATTCAGTTTTAGGACTCATGCTTTACATTAATGACTAGACAGTGGGGGTGGAAGCACAATTTCAAAATGTACAGACAAGACAAAATTTGAAAGTATTGTGAACTTTGAGGAAGATGGTGCACAATTTCAAAAGAACATTTACAATTTGGTATAATAAGCAGACAAGTTTTTAACAACATTTAATGCAAAAAGTTGTGATGAGATTCATTTGGTTAAAAAAACACAAAGAAATTAGAGCACAATTCTACGGAGGGATGCAGCAGCAGGACCCAAGTGTAGTTGAGCATTGAAGTGGAACAGGTGAAATTGCATTTTTAAAAAAAAGCATATGCTACAAAATCGAGGTGGTTATGTTAAATCTTTATGAAGCACTGGTTTAATCTCACCTGCAGAACTGTGCCCCATTATGGGCATTCCCATTTTTTAGGAAGAATATGAAAGCATTAGTGAGCGTGTAGAAGAGATTCCATGTTCTAGGATTCAGTATATGGATAGATTGGAGAGATTGGGACTGTTCTCCTTGGAGAAGAGATGTTTGCAATGACACTTGATTGAGCTATTCAAAATCACAAGCCTTCTGGACAGGGTAGCCCGCAAGAAATTGTTCCTATTGATGGAAGGATCAAGAACCAGGCAGCATAGGTTTAACTTGTAAAAGCAATATACTGTGGCTACCAGAAATCTGAACCAACATAGAGAATGCTGGATTGACTCAACAGTGCTGGTGGCATCCATGGAGAAAGAAACAGAGCTAATGTTTCAAGTCTGGTCTGACTTTTCTTTAGAACTGGTTTAGATCATAGATCATAGAACACCTACAGTGTGGAAACAGGCCCTTTGGCTCAACAAGTCCACACCGAACCTCAGAACATCCAACCCAGACCCATCCCCTCATAACCCACCAAATCGACGTATCCCTGAACACTACAGGCAATTTAGCATGTCCAATCCATCTAGCCTGCACACTTTTGGACTGTGGGAGGAAACCAGAGCACCCGGAGGAAACCCACACAGACATGGGGACAATGTGCAAACTCCACACAGACAGATGCCCAAGGGTGGAATCGAACCCCGGTCACTGGCACTGTGAAGCAGCAGTGCTAACCACTGAGCCACCGTACTGCCCAAAGATCAGATTGAAGGTAATTGGCAAAAGAAGCAATGACAACATGGGGATTTTTTTAAGCAGTGAGTGGTTAAGGATGTAGAAATAATTACCTATGAGCATGGTGGAAGCAGGTTTAACTGAAGAATCAGAATAGGATCATTATCTGGAGAGGAAAAATGTACAGGATGACAGAGAAGAAATGGGTTATAGCACCATGAGTTGCTCTTTCAGCCAACACAAACATGATGGATTGGAAGGCTTCTGACTGTCTGGAGAAAAAGTTCAGATGGAATGCAATGACCCGATGGCAAAAGGGTCAAGAACTACAGGACACCCATGAAAAATGAATAGCCAAATAACAAACAACCACAAAAGTTTCTTTGTGCAGCGTGCAATTAGGATCTGGAATACACTGTCTGAGCATTTGGTGAAGGCAAATTCAATCAGGACTTTTCAATTGGAAAAGCATGGAGAAAAAGAAATTGGAAGACTCCAGGAAATGCGTGGGACGTGGGGCGAGCTGAATTGATCTTAGAGTGACCAGGCATCAGCTCAGAAGACTAAATTTTCTCCTTAGATGTTGTCACTCTTCTATGCTGCAGTCTAGACTTTCCTCAATAGCATCTGACTAAGGTGGAAAGGTTAATAATTAAAACTAAAATTGATTATCAATATTTATAAATCAATATGTTTAATACACATTGAACAGACACATTGGTTTGTTGACTGACTTTACCAAGAAATGAAACAGGACACATGTTAAGTGAGTCAATTGAGAATTGTTCTCGACTTTGTTATCCAACACTTACCACGGCCAATTTTCAAGGTCCCCCTTACTAATGTCACCTCCAGTCTGTTTATATGCCACGTAACATGCCCTTTGAATTTTATTGAAGGAGTTGGTGACATATTAAAATCTAAACAGGAAAGCAAGTGAAGACCTCCTTGGTCTACTGCTTCTAAAGATTTCATTCATTTGGAAAAATCAGTTCCACAACTAATGGATAGGTGTTTTTTAACACCAAATTAAGGGTGTGTTTTAAAATTTTTCAAGCTCATGGTTTGACCTACAGTCACCCCAATGTTAGAATTGGTTTTACTTTCAGAAAACAATTGTGTTATTTTTGTTTCATTTATTTGTTCATGGAATGTGAACATTGCTGAATAGGCCAGCATTAATTGCACATCCTTGATTGTCCTTCAGAAAGTGATGATGAACTGCCTTCATGGACCACTGCAGTCCTTAAGGAGTAGGGCATTCATAATGCTGACAGGAAGGGAGCTTCTGGATTTGATCCAACTTAACCCCAAAGGTGTACTTCGGTGGGGGAGAGTAGGGGAGGGGATGATGTATCAGCCGGCACCACGTATCCTGCTCCAAAATGGGGCATTGAGAGGGACGGGTGAGGCTAAGAAGTGGCCAAGGGCAAAAAAGAACGAACAAAAACAGTGTGGGTTCTGGAGATCCCAAAGGATTAGGAAATATGGGACCAGTCCTGGAGGGTTGTGGAGGTATTGGGGAGAAGCGGAATGATGCCAATCATGCATGAAGGAAGTCTTTTGGCCTGCCCTGCTCATGCTTCCCCTTTGATTGATCAATGCAGGCATGGCATGGGAGGGGGAGTGCGACTTGACCATATTTTCCCATCTGCACAAGCATCTATTTTTTTAACAGGAAAACTAATTGATGGACTTAGCAGCCATCGGATAAGAGGAGTTTGCAGTTGTCCCTTTGGAGGTGGGAAGGGCAGGACAGTGGGCGTGAGAAATGTCAATTAGCCATGGTCCTATTGATTGGTGGAGCAGATTTGACAGGCCAAATGGCCTACTCCTGCTTCTATTCCTTATGGTTCTGCTAAGAGACACCCTTTGACCTTGTATTAGCTAAGGGATTGGTATATTCTGGATTTTGCTGCTGCCCACAGATGGCATGCCTATTTTGTCAAAGTCGAAAGTGAATCTCGGGCAACCTTTTCACACAGAGGGTGGTGCATATGTGCAATAAGTTGCTGGAGGAAGTGGTAGATGCAGATACAGTTACATTTAGAAGGCATTTGGACAATTAAACAAATATGTGCCAGACTCAGGCAAACGGGACAAGGTATTTGGGAAATCTCATCGGCACAGACAAGTTGGAGTGAAAGTCTCTTTCAGTGCTGTATGACTTTATGACTCTATAACTGATCTCCAACATTCAGAAGGAAAATATGACAGGCAGGCAAGCCATGTTTAAACATCCAACAAAGTACATCAAACAGAAAATGCAGTCAAGATCAACCCCATATGTTCCACAACAACCCCCAGATTTTAGTGGCACTGTGGGTAATCAAATCTCATTAAACTTTACATGGGATTTATATTTTTTCTCTGCTGAGGGTTTAGCTTTGGAACTCCCTCAAAAGCTGCTCTCTCACGGACTTCTTAAGCTAGCTTAACCGAGTTGGTACTGTAACTGTTTCTCTGGGCTCTCAGCCATGGAAAATCAATACTGCTTGTGGGCTTCCTTTACCCTTGCTCTCAGCTGCATTGAACTATTAGTAGCACATGGCTTCTTCCAGCCCCCAAAACTCCCATGGCTTTTCCTGAGCCCTAACCCAAACATTCAGCTACACTTTGTGCTTCCACAGAATTCTCCCTAGTCCTCATGACTTGGAACTTGTTACAGCAACACCTTCACAGAATGGGCTTCTTTCTCTCGCTCCTAAATAACTGACTGGCTAGCAGTTCAAAAGTATCAACCTTCTTTTCTGACTGCCTTTGTTCAACTGCATAACACTTGACTATTCAGAAAACCTGGGATTGTTTTGTGTAACTTACTGAAAACCCTGTAACAAGCCACATCTTTCTACTTCAGCAATATTGAATGCAGCTAATATACCGGAACAGTGGCATGCAACAATCTCTTGGAGCTATTTTGAAATATTACGAATTTACAGATGGCTGGCTTTTTTTTCTTATTCATTCATGGGATGAGGGCCTCACTGGCTAGGCAGTATTTATTGCCTATCCCTATTTACCCAGAGGGCAGTTCAGAGTCAACCACATTGATGTGGGTCTGGAGCCACATTTAGGCCAGGCCAGGTAAGGATGGCAGTTTCCTTCCCTAAAGGACATTGCACAATACAAAACAGACAGAACAAAAAAGACAGGATTTCATTACAATATAGTGTGTGCCTTGGAGAGAAACTTGCAGGTGATGGTATTCCCATGCTCTACTACCCTTGCTTTCTAGGTGGTTGAAGTCACGGGTATGGAAGGTGCTATCCAAGAAGATCCAATGAATTGCTGCAACGTGTCTTGCACACACTGTTGCAACTGTGTTTGTTATGGAAGGAGTGAATGTTGAAGGCAATAAATAGACTACAAACAGGCCATCCTACCATGGACGTTACTGAATCTCTTGAGTTGTATTCATCCAGGGAAGTGGAGAGTATTCTATCACATTGAAACAAATATTATTACTTTAACATTAATATTGAGCAGAATAGTGGAGTATACCCATAGAAATTGATCCTGTAATAAATTTCTTCATGATGTAGATTCAAGCAACCTATCTGTCAATGAGCTCCAATGTTATGACATGTATATTCAACATTAACAAACTTAGAGAGCCTAAGGATCAAAAGTTAGATTCTGCCCATCGCCAATTCCTCAGAGAAATGAATGTATCTACAAAGAACTCCTTCAATAAAGAGCTAGGCAAACATCTGATTGAGAATGAGATTGGAGAATATAAGCGAGGGCATAAGCTCAAGTAAACAAACTTCCAAATTCCCTTGGAAATAAGTTCCTGCACTGGTGTGGTCAAGACAATTGTTGTACTTAAGCGGAGAAGAGGTAGTAGTTGAATTTTGAGATTAGAGATATATTTTGTGGTTTTACTTCATCTGCTTTCAAGTTTAAGAAAGGACTTCTGCACAAGGATTAAGGCCTGAATTTTCACTGAGTTGGAATAATATGGGAACTCTTTTAAACTGCAGACAGGTCCCAATTCCAGGATTACTAATCCAATCCCAGAGTTTCATGAGCCTGCATTCAACAATCCTCACAGCTACCACAATGCATTCTGAACCATAGCCTGCATGTAGGAATCTTTTGAAAGTTAAGCTCAAATGAACCTGCTCATAGCCCCTCTCAACCAAAAGTACATAATATTAAAGCCTAGCTGAGAATTCAGAAGGCCATTAATCTGTTAAAATTCTTGACACACTGGGAAAACTGTGCTTATTGACAGCTCTGGCTCTCCATTATCAATTGCATAATATTTATTTGCACAGAATTAAGAGATTTTGAGAACTTCGAGTTTCTGCTATTGCTAGTTCAAAGGGACATAATGACTGACACTTCTATTATTCTGTAGAAAAGGGACGTCTGTCAAAATAATGTAAAGTTATGGAAGAATGGCTTTTTTAACCATGTTAATGTCATCACTGGGCTCACTGAATCTATACCTATGTAGCAGGTGAGCTGGCATGGAAGTGACATTGCCTGGCATGAGGGTAAGAAAGGGCATAAGGGTGAGTCAGGGTCCAGGAGAACACGTGGAATGGGTGGAAGGGCATGAGGTGGAACAGATGCCGTAAGGAAAATGTTAGGTGGTTATTTTTGACTAGCGTGGATGCGATGGACCAAATGGCATTTTTCTGTGCAATAGATCTCTATGCTGTATGACAGCTCCAGCCCTCTGGGTATATAGGTTGGCATGCCGTACATTTTTCATTATAACAAGGACAGGTCCTACAGAATTCAGACAGAGCTTTTAGAGAGGCTGTCTCAGCACCCAGCTTGCCTTGGAGTAGTGTAGGTTAGATGGGCTTCAGATCGGTATGACATCGAGGGCCGAAGGGCCTGTACTGTGCTATAATGTTCTATGTTCTATGTTCTTTCCTGGGTGGGCTGAACCAAATGCAGCCTGAGCCTTCCCTAGCACTGAAGATCATCCAGAACCACTTTCTCCCAAGGCGAATAAGAAAAGGTAGGAATTTCCCCAACTCCCACTACATGCCTCGAGGATTAAAACCCAGGCCAAAATGCTTCATGTTGAGTTCATGATTAGATGAACCACATTTAATCTTGCTTAACTGCATGCCAATGAAGAGAAAATCCCAATTGTCTTTATAGATCTTTTCTGACTTACCTGATCATGATTCCGCAGAATCAGAGAAACCTCACAGGTTTCAAAAGGTTCATAGTTTTGAAAGACAATTTCTGATGGGAATGGCTGAAATATTGGCCTGTCAGTATCCAGCATGGAGAACTGTAGAAGAAAACAAAGTAAACATTAATTTTTACTGACTAAGTGACGATGCAATTTTGAAAACTTCATATATCCAACTTCACATTTCTACAAACTTTACGATCAGATGTCAGTAAAATCACTAGCCAGGCCAGCATTTATTGCCCATCCCTAATTGCCCAGAGGGCAATTGAGAGTCAATTACATTCCTGTGGGTCTGGAGTCACTTGAGGCCCAGACCAGATACGGATGACAGTTTTCCTTCCCTAAAGGACATTAGTAAACCAGATGGATTTTTCCAACAATTGACAATGGTTTCATGGCCATTATTAAACTCTTCATTCCAAATTTTTATTGAGATCCATGGTGGGATTCAAACTGAGGTCCCCAGATCATTACCTGGGTCTCAGGCTTAATAGCCCAGTCATTATAGGTTCTGATATCGCCTCGCCATTAAATGCAAAATGCAAAGTGTTCACAGGATAGATGGAATTTCTTCTAGCTGACAGAGACAGAAGTGAGGCCTGAAATTTACAGGTAAAGTTCACAAGTTTTTTCTTCCTTCATCCGATGTGGATGCCATTTGCTGGATCAGCATTGACTGCTCATCCTTAATTATCTGAATAAGATTGTGGTGAGCTGTCTTCTTAAACCGCTACAATCATTAATGTATAGAGACATTCAGAGTGCTGTTAAGGAAGGAGTTCCAGGATTTTGACCTAGTGGCATGATATATTTCTAAATCAGGATTACATGTGACTTGGTGGGGAACTTGCAATTAGTAGTGTTCCCATGGATCTGTTACCCTTGTCTTTCTAGATTGTAGCAATCGTAGAAGTCATGTTAAATTCTTGCACGTTCACTTTTTTTGTTTTTAAATAGCAAACTGTGCGCTAATTATTTTAAAACCTGAGCTGCGAAGCAAAGTAATAGTATGCATTAGTTTTGTTTATAAAAAAGATAAAAGTTGGAAAAGAATATAATAACTAAGAAAATTTTGTGGTACTTGAAATGTTAAGTTTTGATGGATCTCAATTCTGATATTGCAGCTACTGATTGGCCCGTCAGTGATCACTGTTTAATGCTGTATGGTTAGAATAATTGAAATAGGTAAACCAGCAGTAATAGAACCATTTCCCATCAAAGAGTCAAGGCCAGAAGAAATTGATAAAACAGGAACCTGATAGAAATAATTATTGATTAAATCCATTCTCTTAAGACTATCTAGTCCTCAACATTTCTTTCCTTTGTAAAAATCACTTTTTAAACTTGGTAACAGAAAATTCTTCAAGAAAACAAACATTTGAGAGGATCTACACACACAAGTGAAGCAGAAAACAATAGCCTAGATTTTTCAGTCAAAATAATGACAACATTTACGGCGAGAGTCAGATGAGCAGTTAGCTCAAAAAATTCACAAACTGCTGACTGAGATGTCCCATGCCACCAGCAAATTCTGGCAAAAGGCATCTCACAGTCACCCTCACCAATCAAGTTCATGAACCTGCACAGTAAATGTGAAATACATACATCAAATTCATATTGCTTGTTTTCCCACTTCCCAGCAAGTATCCAGCAGGCCTCTTTCTCAATCAATCTTTCTTTCCTTATCATTCTGTATTTGATTTGGCATTGAATTTAGCCCTCTAATTTACAATTCCCTCTCAGCCTTTGTGCTGTTAATTTTACAATCCTTCAACCTGATTGACTAAGAGGATAAACAGTCCTGTTCACTTGGGACCCAGATGTTACTTCACTCACCATCACCCCAGTTCAGACTTACTGCAACAGAAAAGTTTTAAAATGAAACATTTCAGAGCAAGTCGAACTAAAGTTGATCTGTTATGGAAAAAATAGGTCACTTGTCTAGTCAGAGATAGCAGGAACTGCAGATACTGGAGAATCTGAGAATTCTGAAGAAGAGTCTAGGCCCGAAACGTCAGCCTTCCTGCTCCTCTGTTGCTGCCTGGCATGCTGTGTTCATCCAGCACTACACCTTGTTATCTTATTTGTCTAGTCAACTGTCTTTAATCAGTTCTAGCCACGAAAGCCTGAGCCTTGACCTGATCCAGGTCACACTGTTGGTTCCTGCCATTTCAGAGCAGGTGTCTCATGCAGAGGGAAAAAGTAATCTATGTAGAGACACATATTTTGTGATCTTCTACATTTCCAATCATTTACAGTGGTCTCAGAAGAGTATCTTAACTCTGGTGAACAAAAAAAGGGGAAGGCTGTATTTCTCACGATCCAGTTGGGTGAGGCACACCCACAAATTTGAAGGCCAGGAATAGCAACAGTGAAAAATGGAGCAAAATGACTACATGAAATATCTCCCAGACTATGAGGATGAAATAGCAATGTGCCAGACCATCATATTCCAATCTTCTCTGGCTACCGGCATAGTGCCAGAGCCTTGGAGGATTGCTGACATTGTACTCTTGTTTACAAAGGGAGAAGGACATAAAGCAAGTAAATACTGTCTAGTCAGCCTTACTTTAACGATGGGCAAATTATTGAGAAAAGAAAATTGAGTGGCAGTATAAACAGTCATTTAGAAAAGCAGCGATTAATCAAATCTGGACAGCCTAGATTTATTAAAGAAAACTTACATCTGACTAACTTGACTGAATTTTTTCCAGAAGGTTGACAAGGTGACATATTTGCTGTGTTCATCGTGGATATTTGCAAATCTTTCGATAAGGTCCCACATGACAGGCTGGTCAGGAAAGTAAAAAATCACAGTCCAGCAGAAAGAGGCAAGTTTGATTTAAAACCGACTCAGTGACAGGAAATAAAGAGTAAACACTAATGAGTGTTTTGGAGTCTGAAAGGGGGGTTCCAAAAGTCTCAGTGCTGAGTTCCTGCTTTTCATGCTGTATATCAGTTATTTTGATTTAAATACAAGGGACATGATTAAGAAGTTTGCAGATAATACGAGACAAGGCCAATTGATTGATGATGGAGAAAAATGCTGTAGATTACAGGAAGACACCAACGAAGTGGTCAGATGGGCAGAAAAAAAATAGCAAATGTAATTCAATCAGGAAAAAGGTCAGGAAATCAACCTGGGAAGGAAAGATAAGGCAAAAGAATGCACAATATAAGATGGAATACTGAGAATTTTAGAGAATCAAAGGCACATTGGAGTGCCTATCCACAATCTCTGAAGGTAGCAGGGCAGGTAGAATAAGGGCTTAAGAATGCATATAGGATGCGTTCCTTTGTTAGTTCCACAACAGTTAGGAGTATACACTGGAACTGTATAGAACCCCAGCTAGGCCACAGCTAGAATCCTAAGTATAATGCTGGTTATCAATTGCAGGGAATAGAAAAAAGGGAGGCTATGTTGCAGCTGTATAGGGTCCCGGTGAGGCCACACCTGGAGTACTGTGTGCAGTTTTGGTCTCCTTACTTGAGAAGAGATATACTAACACTGGAAGGGGTGCAGAGGAGATTCACTCAGTTAATTCCAGAGTTGAGAGGGTTAGATTATGAAGAGTGACTGAGTAGACTGGAATTATACTCATTGGAATTCAGAAGAATGAGGGGAGATCTTATAGAAACATATAAGATTATGAAAGGAATAGATAAGGTCGAGGCAAGGAGGTTGTTTCTGCTAGCAGGTGAAACAAGGACTAGAGGGCATCGCCTCAAAATGAAGGGAAGCAGATTTAGGACTGAGGTCAGGAGGAACTTCTTCACCCAAAGGGTTGTGAATCTGTGGAACTCCCTGCCCAGTGAAGTGGTTGAAGCTACCTCACTGAATGTTTTTAACGCAAGGCTAGATAAATTTTTGAATAGTAAAGGAATTAAGGGTTATGGTGAGTGGACAGGTAAGTGGAGCTGAGTCTCAAAAAGATCAGCCGTGATCTTATTAAATGACGGGGCAGGCTTGAGGGGCCAGATGACCTACTCCTGCTCCTAATTCTTATGTTCTAATGTTAAAGCTAAGAACTCACCGGACAGAGTGTGCTGGAGATAACACAGAATGTTACTAAGAATGAAAAATTTTAACCATGATGAAGGATTGAATAGGCTGGGAGTCATGGCTTTGGAATGGAAAATACTGAAGGAGATTTAAGTGAGATGTATCAAATTAGAAAACAGACTGAATAGAATAAATTATGTACCTCAGTAACTAGCCAGAATAAATTTAACATTAGCTTGGCAGAAGAATTATTGGGAAGTTTTCACCCAGTACGTGGCGGGGAATCCGAAACCCATTTTTCTAAAAAGTAGCACAAGAAGAAAACCACATTGCATTTTTAAAAATATTAGCATATGCAGTTGGGGTGCTGCAGGCTCAATGCAATGACAAGAGCACCAGAGCAGGTTTAGCCTGAATCACTATGTTCAGCTGGCATGGATGGGCCAGATGACCTCCTTCTGCACTATAAATAGTCTGTGAAGAAATGTTCTTTCATATATTCACTTGTGGCTCCAGTGTTATTTATTCCTTCTGGAAAGTTTAAAGCATTGCTGTTTGTTCACAAATACAAATTATGAGACATTTACACAGGTTTATAATTAATATATTTTTTCTCACTTCTCAACTGATATTTTACTGACGTCATGTGAGTCTGACTGTGATCAACATACAATATTACGTCAATTCTACAAATCTAAACAGTGTAAAAAGAGACAAACTCCCAGATGTCCTAAAGGTAATCATTCTAAGTACTGAAACAGTCCAAAGAACAATTAAAATTTGCCAGTTATACAAAAGAACAAGGAAAATTACAGCACAGGAACAGGCCCTTCGTCTCTCTAAGCCTGCGCCGATCCAGATCCTCTATCTAAACCTGTCGCCTATTTTCCAAGGATCTGTATCCCTCTGCTCCCTGCCCGTTCATGTATCCATCTAGATACATCTTAAGTGACACTATCGTGCCTGCCTCTACCACCTCGATTGGCAACGCACACCCACCACCCACTGCGTAAAGAACTTTTCACCCACATCTGTCTTAAACTTTTCCCCTCTCACCTGAAAATCATAAACCCTCATAACTCAGTCTCCCACTCTAGGAAAAAGCTTCTTGCCATCCACCCTGTCTATATCTCTCATGCTTTTGTAGACGTCAATCAGGTCCCCCCTTGACCTCTGACTTTCTAATGTAAATAATCCTAATCTACTCAACCTCTCTTCATAGCTAGCACCCTCCACACCAGGAAGCTTCTGGTGAACCTTCTCTGCACCCTCTCCAAAGCATCCACATCCTTTTGGTATTGTGGCGCCAAGAACTGTACACAGTATTCTAAATGTGGTCAAACCAAAGTCCTATACAACTGCAACATGATCTGCCAACTCTTGTACTCAATGCCCCGTCCAATGAATGAAAGCATGCTGTATGACTTCTTGACCACTCTGTCGACCTGCGTTGCCACCTTCAGGGTACAATGGGCTTGAACACCCAGATCTCGCTGTGCATCAATTTTCCCCAGGGCTTTTCCATTTATCATATAGTTCACTCTTGAATTGGATCTTCCAAAATGCATCACCTTGCATTTGCCTGGGTTGAACTCCATCTGCCATTTCTCCACCCAACTCTCCAATCTATCTATATTCTGCTGTAATCTCTGACAGTCCTCTTCACTATCTGTTACTCCACCAATCTTAGTGTCATCTGCAAACTTGCTAATCAGACCATCTATATCTTCCTCCAGATCGTTTATGTATATCACAAACAACAGCGGTCCAGACACAGATCCCTGTGGAACACCACTGGTCACAGTTCTCCATTTTGAAAAACTCCCTTCCACTACAACTTTCTGTATCCTGTTGCCCAGCCAGTTCTCTAGCCATCTAGCTAGTACACCCTGGACCCCATGCAACTTCACTTGCACCAACAGCCTACCATGAGGAACCTTATCAAATGCCTTACTGAAGTCCATGTAGATGACATCTACAAGCCTTCCCTCATCTATCAACTTTGCCACTTCCTCAAAGAATTCTATCAAGTTGGTAAGACATGACTTTCCCTGCGCAAAACCATGCTGCCAAACACTAAAAAGTACATTTTCTTCCAAATGTAAATAGATCCTATCCATCAGTATCGTCTCCAGCAGCTTCCCCACCACTGACGTCAGGCTCACCAGTCTGATTACCTGGATTATCCTTGCTACCCTTCTTAAACAAGGGGACAACATTACCAATTCTCCAGTTCTCCGGGACATCACCCGTGCTCAAGGATGCTGCAAAGGTATCTGTTAAGGCCCCAGCTATTTCCTCTCTCGCTTCCCTCAGTAAGCTAGGATAGATCCCATCCGGACCTGAGGACTTGTGAACCCTAACGCCTTTTAGAATACCCAACAAATCCCCACCTCTTTATGCTAACTTGACCTAGAGTAATCAAACATCTATCCCTAACCTCAACATCCGTCATGTCCCTCTCCTCAGTGAATACCGAAGCAAAGTACTCATTAAGAATCGCACTTATGTTCCAAATCAGGGAGAACAGATAAACTGCAAATGACCTGAAGTTTCACAGCATTAAAGAAATTTAATTCAGAATTATGCTTGCCAGGTGAAAAGAGATTTTGTTTTAATTCATTCTTGGGATATGTCACTGCTCTGAATTGCCTTTGAGAAGGTGGTGGTGAGCTACCTTTTTGAACATTGCAGTTCTTATGGTGTAGGTACACCAGTAGTGCTTTTACAGGCTAGGTCAAGGGTAGAACAGTTTCCCATCCACTAGCGGCCAATTGAAATAACAAAGCACCTCATTACTGTCACTCTCTAGGTCTTACAGTTTGGCACCAGAACATGACCTGAGAGGAGAAGGTGTCTTGGTCAGAAATGAGGAAGGAGAGTTTGTGTGTGATAGTAGCAGTGCTCATCCCACTTTTGGTCGTCCAGCTTCTGGAGTCTACCTGCCTTCCTCAATTAAATGGCTGGCTAATTGGCAAGTTCAGGAAAAATGGTGACAAGTCACTATTCGGAACATTGTGCACGGTCAGGACTGCATCTGAATCCGTCACAGACTCTCAACCTCAAATGGGAAATCAGCCTGGGTATTAAAAGCCAGTGATGTCACATCAACAAATTCCCAGCAGAAAGTAGACATCATGTGACACAAATGCAGCTGAAGTTCAATAAAATCAGACACCTTTGTAATGTCAGTGAAAAAACTGGAATCAATATGTTTTTTGACTGAATTGCCCTAGTTCAGGGCAGACATCAAAAAGCAACCAGTCGATAAAAAAAACTAATGGGGGACTTTAAAAATGTTGCTGGAAAAGCTCAGCAGGTCTGGCAGCATCTGTGGAGGAGAAAACAGAGTTAACGGTTTGGGTCCAGTGACCCTTCCTCAGAACTGTGTAATGGAGGAGCCAAGATAATAAAATGTGAGGCTGGATGAACACAGCAGGCCAAGCAGCATCTCAGGAGCACAAAAGCTGACGTTTCGGGCCGAGACCCTTCATCAGAGAGCTCTCTGATGAAGGGTCTAGGCCCGAAACGTCAGCTTTTGTGCTCCTGAGATGCTGCTTGGCCTGCTGTGTTCATCCAGCCTCACATTTTATTATCTTGGATTCTCCAGCATCTGCAGTTCCCATTATCTCTGTGTAATGGAGGACTTTGTTTTGAGATGCAGTCATCTTTGACATGATTTTGTAGCAGTTCTAAAACAAAAAATATGTGGGTAGGAATTGACTTTGACAGGAGGAAATGTTACAAATTGCTTTAAGGCCAGTAAAAACAAAATGAGCTCAATTACTACAATTATTATAAATCAACTCGGTGGGATGGGATTGAGAATGGGATTGTAAACTGTTCACTGTCTTCATTCCTAAACTCTCCGTCCATCTTGTTTTGGATTGGAAAAAGTACTAACCTTATTTCTGATGTCTATGGGTACAAATCAGGTTATCCAAAAAGCACAGCTGTCCAAACACTTACTTCAATCATCAATTTTAAATTTTAAAGAGTACTTGGACAATTCAGCTAGGTGCTGCAATGGCTTTCAAAAGTGAAATAATGAGAGTTCAGAGATATTATCCTGTTCCTGCTAGAGTGAAGAGTAAGGCTGATAAGAGTAGGGAACAATAGATGAATAAAAACACTGAGGCTCTGGTCAAAAATAAGAAGGAGGCATATATTAGATATAGACAATTGGGAACAAGTGAATCTCTTGAAGATTATAAGGGGCATGGGGCATTCTTAAGAGGAAAATCAAGGAGACAAAAAGGGGACATGAGATAGATTTGGCAGATAAGGTTAAGGATAATCAAAAGAGATTCTACAGGTACATTAAGAAGAAAAAGGGAAGAATAGAGTCCTTTAAAGATCAACGAGGTCGTCTATGTGAGGAATCTCGGGACATTGGCACGCAACTAATATTTCATGTCAGTTTTTTACTGTGGAGAAATAAATGTAGGCTAGAAAACTCAGGGAAATAAATGTTGATGTCTTAAAAACAGTCCACATTACAGAAGAGGAGGTGCTGGAGGTCTTAAAAAACCGTAAACGCGGATAAATCTGCGGGACCTGATCAAGTATCAAGGAGAGTGCAGGGAAGTGGAGTTGAAATGCCCATTGCCCATGATTTAAATGGCGGAACGGACTTGATGGGCCGAATGGCCTTACTTCCACTCCTATGTCTTATGGTCTTATGATCTTATATCCCAGGATGTTGTGGGAAGTTAGGGAAGAAATTGCAGGGCCCCTAGCAGAGATATTTGTTATCATCTACAGCCTCAGGTGAGGTGCTGCAGGACTGAAGGGTGACTAATATGCCTTTATTTTAGAAAAATTGTAATAAGAAGCCTGGGAACTACACATCTGTAATGGTTAAGTTGTTGGAGGGGATTCCGAGAGATAGGATTTACATGCACTTAGACAGGCAAGGACTGATTAGGAAATGTCAGCATGGCATTGTGCATGGGAAATCATGTCTCACAAGCTTGATTGAGTTTTTTGAGAATGTAACTAAAAAGATTGATGAGGGCAGAGCAGTAGAGGTAGTCTGTGGACTTCAGTTCAGCCTTTGACGAGGTTCCGCACGGTAGACTGATTGGTAAAGTTAGATCACATGGGATTCAGGGAGAGCTAGCCAATTGAATGCAAAATTGGATTGACAGTAGGAAACAGGGGGTGGTGGTGAAAGGTTGGTTCTCAGACTGGAGGCCTATGGCCAGTGGTGTTCCAAGGGATCAGTGCTGGCTCCACTGTTGTTTGTCATTTATATAAATGATTTGGATGAGAATTTAGGAGACATAGTTAGTAAATTCGCAGATGACACCAAATTTGGGGGTATAGTCAGCAATGAAGAAATTTATTCAAGATTATGAAAGGGTCTTGATCAATTGGGCAAATGGGCTGAGAAATGGCAGATGGAATTTAATTTGGGTAAATGAGGTATTGCAATTTGGTAAATCAAGCAAGGGCTGTACCTACAGTTAATGGTACAGTCCTGGTTAGTGTTGTTAAACAGAGACCTAGAGATTCAGATACATGAATCTTTGAAAGTTGTGTCACAGGTAGACAGGGTGGTTAAGAAGGCATTTAGCATGCTTGCCTTCATTGCTTAAGCCATTGGGTATAACAGGTGGGAGGCCATGTCAAGGTTCCATAAGATGTTGGTGAGGCCACTTGTGGAGTACTATGTACACTTCTGCTCAGCCTGCTACGGGAAGGATATTGTTAAATTGGAGAGGGTTCGGAAAAGGTTTACCAGGATGTTGCTGGGACTGGAGGGTTTGAGTCATAAAAATAGGCTGGATAGGCTGGGACATTTTTCCACTGGAGCATAGGAGGTTGAGGGGTGATCAGAGATAAGATGAATAGCAAAAGTCTTTTCCCTAGGGTTGGGGAGTTTAAAACTAGGAGTTGTATTTTTAAGGTATGAGGAGAAAGATTTAAAACAGACCTGAGGGGCAAATTTCTTGCATGCGTGAACCACCCTCTGTGTAAAGAACCTCCAGAGGAAGTGGTGATGCAGGTACAATTACAGTGTTTAGAAGACATTTGGGCAAGTACACAAATAGTAAAGGTCTGGAGGGAAATGGGCCAGGAGCAAGACAGTGGGACTGGCTTAGTTTGGGATTATGGGCAGCGTGGATTAGTTGGACCTACGAGTCTATCTCCATGATGTATGGCTCTGTAACTCTATGACCCTATGACATTTGGACAGATACAGGAATTGGAAAGGTTTGGAGGGATATGGGCCAGGAGCAGGATAGTGGGACTAGTTTATTTGGGAAACTTGGTCTACATAAATGAGTTGGACCAAAGGGTCTTCTTCCGCACTATATGCTCCCCGTGACTCTATGACATAGTGTGACCCCAGACTAATCATCAGCTTATCCTCTTTGTGTACCACTCTTTCCCACACTCCAAGAAAACTCATCCATCCACTGTCCATAATGTGCACCAAAATCCGGCAATATCCAAATTCAGGTATCATCTCAGTCCAGAAGTTGCCAGATGTGAGATACTGTACCTGTTTTATTATCACCAATTTGTAGCGGATTTGCAGAAACAGCCAAGATCAAGTTCATGCCTGGAAATGCTGCTCAAAGTTCAGTGGCTGTCCCTATTGTGTAAATGTAGTTATTTAAGCTTCCTTTTGGATATTTCTGCACTGCAAGAGTGCTACCACGAAAAATGGGTCCAACAATTGAACCACATAATCTGAATAAGTATTTTTGTTTCAGCATGTTATCTTCGGAAATAAAGAAGGGAAGTTTCTTGCTAATACTTTTCAGCTCTTCAAATAGCAGATATCCTTGTACATCGAAATTCTCATCCTATTTTATCTGTTGATGAAATGTCCACTAATATGACATAAATACTGATGTGACCAGTATGTATTGCCCATCTCAACTGCCCTTGAGATACCTCCTTTTTGAAGCACTGCAGTTCATGTGATATAAGCGTTGTCACTGAACTATTAAGAGCTGAGTTCTATCATTTTGATCCACAGATGACAGAATAGCAATTGAGTTCCCAATCAGGAAGTGTGGTTTGTATGGGAAACCTGCATTTGGTGGATTTCTCATTTACCAAACATCCCCATTTCTGACCACATGATGATCAGGAAAAGGTACTGATGAAGCATCTTGAAGATATTTAGACACTACCCTGAGGAAGATCAGCACAGCAGCGTTGGGGCTAAGATATTTAGCCTTCAACGACCACAAACATTTTCCTCTGCTGACTCCAGCCAAAGGAAAGTTTCCTGTATTTCCTTTCTTCATTTGGATGAGGACTCCTTGTGTCACACATGGCCATATGCTGCTTTTCAGTCAAGAGCAGTTACTCTTGTCTTATGGCATAAGGTTCTCACGTCCACCGTTAAGCTGATGTTCTAACGAGGTCTGGAGCCAAGTGATGCTGACAGAGCCCAATTGGCCACTGGTGAAAATGTTGTTGCAGAACAAGTGCCACTTTATAACTTTGTCAATGTCACTTTCATCACTTTGTTGATGATTAAAAGGAGGCTGGTGGTACATTAAATGAGTGGATTAAAATTGGCCTGCTTTTTGTAGGCAGGGCAGGTAATGAGCAATTTGAAGGATGGATGTGATTTTATCATAAGTCTTTGTTTTGCTTTTTAAAATTTCCTCTGATATGCCCAGGCAAATTCTATAACCTTCTTTCTTCATTCAACACACCGAACCACTTTCAGAGGCATAGCTTTCCCCCTCTACGTTCAAACTGCTTTGAAATCCCCAACTTTATTCCCACTATTGAAAACCAAAATAAAATCAACTCAATTGCGTTTTTATACCAGCACCCAAAATGATTCATTTTAACTACCAAAAAACTAAAAGTTATTTTACTTCAATGTATTTTTGCTCTATCAGTAATTTAATAAAAGGAATTAAATCCACCAGTTTGTGACTTTGATATATTTGTTTGCCAGTGAGCCAAATTATAGTCAACTGTCATTAACCCTTTTTGTTATTGAACTATATAGCCACAGACTGTACATTATGGTGCCATCTTCTTCATAATCCACGCCAGAATGCTGCAAGCATTGTCTGTTTAATCATGCAATGTTTATCCATGAGCTTGCTTTCTCAATCCTCAGATTGAAAGTCATTTGCTGTCGGCACATCAGAGTCAAGAAGAAATCAGAGTGGAGATCACATGCGAATGCTTTAACAAGGACCCATTGATTGACTGTGCTCTGACAGCTTCACACACCAACTCAAGAGAGCTATGATTGTTATCTATTGCCACAGTGGCATGGTCACCCTCAGCATCAGTGAGAAAACCAGAATCCCAGAAGCATTTGATCATCGTTTCTAGTTTGACCCAATGCTTGCTTGCTTAATCGAGAAAATTTTTTTTAGTGATAAAAACAAACTTCAGCATATCACAGAGGCTAATTTGGGCATGTAATGGGCCTCAGCATACTGTGCTTAGGATAACTTTCACAGATTAAGGTGAAATTTTGAAGAGATATTCGCTGCAGGGAATTTTGTTAAAACATTCAATTTTTAAATGCCTTTGTTGCAGGATTACAAACAAGATCAACACAGAAAGGAACTTTACATTCTGTTGCTAATCTTTCAATCCAATTTTAAAATACTGTGAAATACTTGCACTGCCAATGACAATCTGAAATCATTACATTCATGTTTGAAACTCCCACTAAATTTGTTCTTGTGTTGCTCACACCACTTCTTTTTGCTCTAAGGTTTTTGAAGCAACAAATAAGCTTGAATATTACAATGGCTGGTGCTTTTGTTTCCTTCTCTGAAGCTGTGTTAGATAGAACATATCCCTTGGTTAACTCACCTTTGTAGCATTCTCCTTTAAAAGCTAAACCTTTGTCCAGGGCAGATGAAAGAACACACCATTTGAATTCACATTAGTTATGCGAATTTGAATCACTAAATGCGGAAACAATTCGATTTCCATCTCATCATATCTTCCTTCGGTTTTTTGGTATTTTCACCACTTGTGTGAAACATGACCAAATAAACATATTTCGTAAAAAAAAAAACAATGAACCAAAAGAAAGTTATCATTTTTCTCCTCACTGTGTGATTTTGACTGTTCTTCTTTGGGCTGCATGCTGTACTTGCCCTTCCAGGTGGTACAGGTCGCAGGTTGGGACTGTGTGGTTGCAGGAGCAATGCATCTTGTAGATGGTACTTGCTGTGGATGCAGTGAATGTTTAAGGTAGTGGTGGATAGAGTACCAATCATATGGGTTGCTTGGTGTTGATGTTTTTGAATTATTGGTGGAGGACTCATCCAGGACTGTTTTCCAACACATTATTGACATGTGCCTTGTAGATGATGAAAAGAATCACCACAGAATATGCCGCTTCTGACCAGCTCTTATAGCCACTGTACAATTTGACTCATCCAGTTAAGTTTAATAGGATGTTTAAGAGCACTTTGTATCATCAAGGCAGTGGTGTGATAATGTAAGCAATGATCTTCCACAATCCTCCATGTCAAATTCATCCGTCATTCTCAGGATGGAATGTAACAGAGTTTGGGGTTGAGATGACAGAAGGATGCATAAAATTGGGTTTTGTGGCAGTGGCAGAATTCCCAGCATGTACTGCCCACAGTCTATCAGCATTAGAGACTGTGTTGAGTGGCCTATTGCCTATACACAGTTACGGCATTTTCCCACCAATGCTGGGAGTTTGCATGTTGAACCAAGTGTGCAGCCCATTACGTGAAACTAAACTGATGGCCAGTAAAGAAATTGGAAATGGTCCCTCGTTTTCACAATTCATGTGTTCATTGGATGCTCTGCAATAACAATTATCCCATATGCACTGGTCTCACCTCTGGATTTGCATTTAAGTCTGTGCTCAGCAGCATATCCTCTTCAGGAGTGCCAATATGCCCAACAATAACAACCAGGAACAACCAGGACAACAGCACAATAGTCAGCTGAATAGCTGGAAAGTCTCGGAGATGGAATTTCACCATGGACCGCTATTAAATAGCTGTGAATCAAGGTGGCCACACAAAAGTGGGATTGCCATCATTTTTTACTTTGGGAGATGCCAGCCGCAACATTAAATTCAGTCCCTCAAGTGGTTGAGTAATCTGTTTCTTTTAAAAGTTGACTTCTTATACCTTGTATCAAGAAGATCATGAACAGTACATCTAAATGTTCAACTCCCTCCTTCAATCCCAGTGCTCTATTCCACAGTAATTAAAGTGTACAAACGTCAAGTCTGATGAGATACACTTTTCCCAATTGGTACAATTTCTATTTGTATACCATTACAAAGTTAAGAAACAATTATGCTAAAGCAAGCTTGTTGATCATATAACTAAAGACCAGTTTCCCATTCTTGTTCCACCATCAGGACAGTGGCTCATTTCCTTCTTCTGTTCAAGAAAAGAGCAGAATACTACTTAAATGGAGAAAACCTGCAGAAAGCAGAAACGCAAAGAGACTGGGGGGGGGCTATGCACACAAAACACAGGGAGCTAGCACACAGGGTACAGCAAGTAATCTGGAAAGCTAATAGAATGTTGGCCCTTATTTCAAGGTCATTGGAATATAACAGTAAGGAAATCTAAAGTTTTTAAGAAGATTTGTAGCTTGGGTTGTGGATGAGGCTGTAGACTTGCTCGCCAAGCCAGTGGTTGCAGATGTTTCATCACCCTGCTCTGTAACATTACCATGCACCTTCAGTAAAGGGAAATCTTACTGCAACTGTGCAAGCTGCTGGTGAGACCACATCTTCAGTAGTTTCAGTCCCCTTATTTAAGGAAATACATCATTTAATTGAAGCAGTTCACTAGAATGCTTCCAGGTATGGAGGTACTGTCATAGGAGCAAAAGCTAAACTGGCTGGCACTTTACTCATTTGAGTTTTTTTTAAAAATGAGAGGTGATCTCATTGAATAATACAGGTTTCTAAAGATCTTGACTTATCATGTTTATCATAATTAAACACTACTGGGTTTTATTCACCAATTAAATTTTTTGCCCAAGATGTCGATAAGATCACTCTAGTCAAGCAAAGGGGTTTCAGACAAGAGAGAATTTCAGAGAGTTTATCAGACTACCCTAACAACATCCTGTGGGTTCAAAAATTCAACTGTAGATACGTGAAGTCTTGCCAGTGATCAAGACAAGAGAAAATGAAGAGAACTGAGACTGCTGATTATGCAACAATTCTAAATTGTGCATCAGTTGCAAAAAAATAGTTAAATGCACAAGGTAAAGTCTACTAAAGAGGTAAGCAAGCAATTTCATATGTGAAACAGTTTGATATGGATAATGTATATGGTTTCCATTTTCATTCTTCCAAACTAAACTAGTCCCATTTGCCTGCAGTTGGCCCATATCCCTCTAAACCTTTTTTATTCATGTACCTGTCCAGATATCTTTTAAATGTTGTAACTGGAATGGCATCTACCACTTCCTCTGGCAGTTCATTTCACATACAAACCATCTTCTGTGTGAAAAGGTTGCCCCTCAGGTCCCTTTTAAATCTTTCTCCTCTCACCTTAAAATTATGCCATCTAGTTTTGATCTCCCGTACCCTCCTGTACCTTATCTATACCCCCCCATGGTTTTATAAACCCTTATGAGGTCACCCCTGAACTTCCTACAGTCTAGGGGAGAAAGGTCCCAGCCTATCCATCCTCTCTTTATAACTGAAACTCTCCAGTCATGGTAACAGCATCAAATCTTTTCTGCGCTTTCCAGCTTAATAACATCCTTCCTGTAGCAGGAAGACCAGAACATTACACAGGACTCCAAAAGTGGCGTCGTCCTGTAAAACACAGCATGGCAACCCAACTCCTCTACTCTGATCTGAGCAATGAAGGCAAGCATGCCAAATACCTTCTTCATCAACCTGTCTACCTGTGATGCATCTTTCAAATAACTATGTATCTGAACACCCAGATCTCGCTGTTCAACAGTACTATCCAAGGTCCTACTATTTACTATGTAAGTTCTGCCCTTGTTTGTCTCAACAAAATGCAGCACCTCAAATTTATCTAAATTCTATTCGCCACTCCTTGGCCCACTGGCCCAGTTATTCCAGATCTGGAGGCCTGACTTTGTTTCACATCCTCCTCTACCACACTACCATCCCTCAACACCAGCCCAAGCTTTGCATGTTTGAGGTAACAGGGGAATGGCGAAATTTCTCCACGCAAACGATCCAAATCAACAGCTAACCTCCTCTCCGGTGTGCATTGGAAAGCAACAAACAGGCAAAGAAATGTTACAGTAGCCATCACCATGGAAGCTAAACAAAAATGTAATTACTCTTGTAAAAAGGATGAAAAATAGATTCCAGAATTAAATTGGGTGAGCGCTGGAGTTATACTGAATTAAATGTTGAGCACTCCCGTGTCACTGCAAGGAATTTGCTTCTTTGAAGGTAGGCATTGGAATCAGATGGTTGCTGCAACCCTGGACAGCTGTCAGATCTCTTGAACAAAGAAATTCAGTAAAATAAATTCTCATAAATTGAAATGTCATCTTTGATCTCAGTGTCTGTCAGCTGCTGATAGCTGTTCGCAAATGTGAGTTTTGTTTAATTTTGGCATTTGCCTTGGCTAGTGAATAATGAGATGTTAATTGAACCGTTGAGGAGACCAGTTAACAGATTAACACTTTTGCAGGATAAGAACTAGGATTGTTTAACTCCTGTTGGTTGAATTCTTACTGTGACTCAGGTCCCCACGTTGTCATTGCTTCTTTTGCCAATTACCTTAAATCTGATCTTTGGGTGGCACGGTGGCTCAGTGCTTAGCTCTGCTGCCTCACAACACCAGGGACCCAGGTTTGATTCCAGCCTCAGGTGACTGTCTGTGCAGAGTTTGTACATTCTCCCCATGTCTGTGTGGGTTTCCTCCAGGTGCTCCGGTTTCCTCCCACAGTCCAAAGATGTGCAGGCGACGTGGATCCGCCATGCTAAATTGCCTATAGTGTTCAGGGGTGAGTGGGTTAAAGGGGGATGGGTCTGGGTGGGATGCTTCAAGGGGTGGTGTGGACTTGTTGGGCCGAAGGGCCTGTTTCCACACTGTAAGGAATCTAATCTAATGGGTTGAGCGTGACATATAGGGTATATTATGTATGTGCCGTAATACCAGAGATTTAGAATATGTTAGATTGAAAATCTCTGCTTTTTTTAGGTAGGCACTTAGAGGGGTCTTTAACTGCTGGCATTGGCACCAACAAGACTGGTCAGGGGTGTGGATGCGTAGAGCACGGAGAACTTAAACTGAATTTACAAATACTGTAATCAATTTTTAACTTCGGCCTAAATTTGCAAATTAGCACATGGGACATACTCGAGTACAGATATTCTTCTGTCTGTCAAATAAAAGAAATGTTGGACTAAATGATCTATTTCTACGCTGTATGACTCCTTGACTCTATGATATCTCCAATCGAGTGTAGATGGCCACAGGAGTGATCAATTGCTGAGGCAGGCTAGTTGGAAGGTGGGCCTCAGTTCTCTGGGTCTGAATCCTAGCTCAGAGGTCACACAACACCAGGTTATAATCCAACAGGTTTATTTGAAATTAGAAGCTTTCACAGGGCTGCCCCTCCTGAAGTGAAGAAAAGCATACAGGCACAGAATTTACAGGCAGAGAGATCAATGGGTAGAGAGATCAAAATATTGTCCAAAACGATGTAAGCAGTGTCAATAGGCTGAATACTAAGTCTCTGCAGGTGATCAAAAGTGTCAGATGGTGTCAGTAAAGTGTCAATAGCTGAATAGAAAGTGAAGGGGACGACCTATAACCCAACTAATTGAGGCAAAGAGATAATTACAAAAAATTAAAATTAAGGTGGTGCTGGAGACAAACCAAACAGCCAGAATAACATGGTAGGTATAAAAAAAGTCGCATGCCAAATATCTAAACAAAGTAACAAGTAATCCAAAACTGTACAAACTAATTAAGATGGAGGGATCATAATAAGTTATCAAGGTGATGGTGTTAAAACAGGACAGTAAGGAAGATTTTGCATATACAGATCAATACATTGGGGTTACATGTAGCACTACATGATCCCAAGATCAACGCTGCGGCCGTCTTCATGGGTACCAAGTCATGGGTACCCATGAAGATGGCCTCAACCATGATCTTGGGCTCATGTTGTGTCACATGTAATCCCACCATACTCATCTATACTTGCAAAATCTTTCTTGCTGTCCTGTTTTAACACCATCATGTTGATAACTTGTTATGATCACTCCATCTTAATTAGTTTATACAGTTTTGGATTACTTGTTATTTTGTTTAGACATTCAGCACGCAACTCTTTTATACATATCATGTTTTTCTGGCTGTTTGGTTTGTATCCAGCACCACCTTACTGCTTTTTTGTAATTACATCTCTGCCTCAATTAACTGGATTATTGATCACCTCCTTCACTTACTATTCAGCTGTGGACACTTTTCTGATACTGTATGACACTTTTGATCACCTGCAGCAACTTAGTATTCAGCCTATCGACACTCCACTCACATCATTTGTATGATATTTTGATCTTTCTGCCCACTGATCTTTCTGTTCTATAAATTCTGTACCTGTATGCTTTTCTTCACTTCACCTGGTAAGGGAGTAGCATTCTGAAAGCTTGTGATTTCAAATAAACCTGTTGAACTGTTACCTGGTATCGTGTGATTTCTGACCTTGTGTGCCCCAGTCCAACACCAGCACCTCCACATTATGGCTTAATCCTAGTTGTTTTAAAAATTGTTAGGGATTCTAGCCCTTGATCCACAGACTTCCTCACCAAAATGCGTACATAGCTCCTCACAACTTCCATGCCAATTCAGTGCCATCTCATGAACCCCACCCATATCCTTGGCTCCTCACACCCTCCATAGCAACTCATTCAACACCCACAA
Source organism: Stegostoma tigrinum (assembly GCF_030684315.1). Lineage (NCBI taxonomy): Eukaryota > Metazoa > Chordata > Chondrichthyes > Orectolobiformes > Stegostomatidae > Stegostoma > Stegostoma tigrinum. Next base: position 4,044,357 of record NC_081369.1, read on the forward strand.
TGGGAAAACCTCAGGGGCCAAATGGAAATGCAATAAAACTACAAACAAAAATGTAATACAACGCTTAGTCCTGTGGATTTGATACTGAAAACCTCCACACATAAAATTCGTCCAAAATGTTTAAATTCTCTCTTATAAGGGCTTCTAATCAGATCCTATATCTAAGACAGCTAAATTTTTAAGTAACATCTTTAAACTCCCAATCAAACTGCGAATTAGAATTAAAACTATTTTTGGTTCTGATATCCAGCATCCACAGTTTTTTCTGTTTTTATTGTGAATTAGAACTCCCAGCTTAGATCACGGTAGATTTTTAAACTAAGCTAAACATGCATAATGGCATAATAACAGCACCTAAGAAAATGTCAAAAAGAGCTCTCATGAAACTACATGATCTGTTGCTACTATATTTTTTAGCCAATGCCTATCAACTGGATCAGTCCGTCAGAGGATACCTCTGATGCTCACAGATAGCTGTGTGCTCTTTTTTTAATTCCCTGCTTTTCTTTCCCATTGATGTCATTGAAGAGAGAATTGCGTGGGTTTTAAAGTGTGTTGCCAATTCATTAACATCCAAAGTCAAGATGTGCCTATAATATGCAAAACTTTTAACATAAAGCCAAAATATACAACAAGAGCTGAGGGCGTCATGGAATGGCCCTATTCACCAGTCAGATGGTCATCAGTAACCTCAGTGTGGCGATTTTTGGGAGCCCTATGGGATTAAATTCCAAGGCGTGGAGGTAAGGAACTCACCCCCATCAGGAGGCACCAGATAATCTGACAGCCAGACAAACTTCAGTCTTTGTAACACTATTTAATTGGTCATTTAACGGTCAACCTCAACACTCCTTGCCTCTCTAGCCTAGGCCTTTCCCACCAACTAAACAGCCCACCTCCTTTCTCCCAGTAAGGCAATCCTTGAATGTGAACAGCTAAACAGGGCCAAATGCGATAAGCCACACTTATTCTAGTGCATGCATGAGCTGAACTTCCTAGTTCCCCATACTAATTTCAGTAGGAATTAATTTTGCAGCTTTAAGAGAGATTCACACATGTTTCAGACCGTGCATCATTTCATAATTCTCCCTGTTCCCAAAAGCAATCTAAATAATTTAACCTCCGATGCTAGGCACTACTATCATAGTTATATTGTACCAACAGATCCGACATAGTGCAGGTTAATCCTAGTTTAATGAAACACATAATTTTTGTAAGTAAATTAACTACATAAACTTAATTCTTTAGGATAAAAGTTAAAGAAATTGGTTTCACTATGAATACAGGATTTTTTTTCAATCAATTGGAAAATTTGGTGGTAATAATGGAGTGTACCTTCTGGAGTGTGGTTTCAGTCATGTCTAGAAGCTCAGTAACAGAAGGAAGATACATCTCATGAGTATTCGCTAATCTCTGTTTTGTGTCTAGGGACATTTCCTTCATGAATGCCGAGGGAGTCAACTGAAAGAAAAAACAAAAATCATATTATTTACAAACATTAAAAACTAGGAACAGCAAGAGGAAATTCAGCCCCTCCTTCACTCTTTGATATGTTTAGGGCTGATCTCATCTCAGCTTCAACTCCACTTTCCCTGCCTGCTCTCCATTACCCTTCAATCTATTACTAATTAAAAATCTGTCTATCTCCTCTTCAAATGTATTCAATGTTCATATATCCACTAAATATAACACTGAACATAAGAACAATACAACACAGAAACTGGCCTTTCAACCTGCCATCTTATTTTTTTAACTCACTCATGGGACATAGACATGGCTAGCCAGCATTTATTGCCCATCCCCAGTTGCCCTTGAAAAGGTGGTGGTGACCGAGCTTCTTGAACTACTTCAGTCCACATGCTGTAGGTTGACCCACAATGCCTTTAGAGAAGCAACTCCAGGATTTTGACCCAGCGATAGTGCAGGAATGGCAATATATTTCCAAGTCAGGACAATGAGTGGCTTGGAACTTGCAGGTGGTGGTGTCCCATGTATCTGCTGCCCTTGTCCTTCGAGCTGGAAGTGGTTGTGAGTTTTCAAGTTGTTGTCTAAGGATCTATGCTGAGTCTCTGCAGTGCATCCCCTGTAGAAAGTGCACACTGCCGCTACTGAGCATTAGTAATGAAGGGAGTGGATGTTTGATGATGTGGTTCTAATCAAGTGGACTGCTTTGTCCTGGATTGTTCCAAATTTTTTTGAGTTTTGTTAATGCTGCAACCATTCGGCAGGTGAAAAGTATTCCATTCGCACTCCCTGTAGATGGTGGACAGGCTTTGGGGAGTCAGGAGGACCACAGTGTCACTCTAAACTGATCCCATCTGCACATAAAGATAGTAGGAACTGCCGATGCTACAGAATCTGAGATAACAAGATGTAGAACTAGAAGAACACAGCAGGCCAAGCAACATCAGAGGAGCAGGAAAGCTGATGTTTCGGGTCGAGACCCTTCTTCAGAAATGGTATGTACATGCTTTGTATCCTTCTATTTCTGCTTTGTTCAAAGTGTCTGTTTAAATTCATCTTAAAAACTTTGCTATCGTATCTGTTTCTACCACCTCCTCCAGCAGCATGTTCCATGCACCTATCACCCTCTGTGTAAAAAACTTGCCTTGCAAATCTCCTTTAAACTTTTCCCCTCTCACTTTAAACCTATGTCTCCTCGTAACTGACATTTCTACCCTGGGGAAAAAAAAGACTCTGATTATCTACCAAATCCATGCCTCTTGTAATTTTATATACTTCTAACAGGTCTCCCTCAGCCTCCGAAACTATTACGAAAACAATCTGTCCTTCTAGCTAATACACTCCAATCAAGGCAGCATCTTAGTAAAGGAGATAATGGGTCATCAAGAGAATGGGAGGGGGAGTGGAAATGGTTTGCGAATGTCTTATCGTGGGAGCAGATGCGGCGGAGGCGGAGGAATTGGGAATAGGGGATGGAATTTTTGCAGGAGGGTGGGTGGGAGGAGGTGTATTCTAGGTAGCTGTGGGAGTCAGCAACTCATATTCCGCCTGGGAACCCTGCAGCCATATGGTATCAATGTGGACTTCACCAGTTTCAAAATCTCCCCTTCCCCCACTGCATCCCTAAACCAGCCCAGTTCATCCCCTCCCCCCACTGCACCACACAACCAGCCCAGCTCTTCCCCCCCACCCACTGCATCCCAAAACCAGTCCCACCTGTCTCTGCCTCCCTAACCGGTTCTTCCTCTCACCCATCCCTTCCTCCCACCCCAAGCCGCACCCCCAGCTACCTACTAACCTCGTCCCACCTCCTTGACCTGTCCGTCTTCCCTGGACTGACCTATCCCCTCCCTACCTCCCCACCTACACCCTCTCCACCTATCTTCTTTACTCTCCATCTTCGGTCCGCCTCCCCCTCTCTCCCTATTTATTCCAGTTCCCTCCCCCCAACCCCCTCTCTGATGAAGGGTCTAGGCCCGAAACGTCAGCTTTTGTGCTCCTGAGATGCTGCTTGGCCTGCTGTGTTCATCCAGCCTCACATTTTATTATCTTAGCATCTTAGTAAACCTCTTTTACAACCACTCTAGAGCTGTCCTCTTGCATCACCTCATATTTGCCCGGATGTGTCACACTTGATCCCATGTGACGTAGTTTTCTGGACCAATCTACCATGTTAAATGCTTCAGTAAGGTCCATGTAGATAATATCCACTGTCCTACCTTCATCAAGCATTTTTGTCACTCAAAAAACACAATCAAATTTGTGCAACAAGATTTTCCCTGCCCAAAGCCGTGTTGATTCTCCCTGATAAGTCCATTCTTTGCCAAATGCAAGTTAATCCTGTCCCTATGCACACTAGCAAGTTCCACACTGAAGTAATTCCTCCTCATCTCAGTTTTAAATCTACAAACTACGACTTCAAAAAAACTTTTTTAACTTTGTCTAATTACTACACATTACAGCTGTTACCCTAGAAAATTCAATCTGTTTGTGAGAAGTTAAGAACAATCAGTACTTGGAATTTAAGGTAATAAAGTGTGAAGCTGGATGAACACAGCAGGCCCAGCAGCATCTCAGGAGAACAAAAGCTGACGTTTCGGGCCTAGACCCTTCATCAGAGAGGGGGATGGGTGAGGGTTCTGGAATAAATAGAGACAGAGGGGGAGGCGGGCCAAAGATGGAGAGAAAAGAAGATAGGTGGAGAGGAGAGTATAGGTGGGGAGGTAGGGAGGGGATAGGTCAGTCCAAGGAAGACAGACAGGTCAAGGAGGTGGGATGAGGTTAGTAGGTAGGAAATGGAGGTGTGGCTTGGGGTGGGAGGAAGGGATGGGTGAGAGGAAGAACAGGTTAGGGAGGCAGAGACAGGGTGGGCTGGTTTTGGGGTGCAGTAGGGGGAGGGGAAGAGCTGGGCTTGTTGTGTGGTGCAGTGGGGGGAGGGGGCGAACTGGGCTGGTTTTGGGATGCGGTGGGGGAAGGGGAGATTTTGAAGCTGGTGAAGTCCACATTGATACCATTGGGCTGCAGGGTTCCCAAGCGGAATATGAGTAGCTGTTCCTGCAACCTTCGGGTGGCATCATTGTGGCAGTGCAGGAGGCCCATGATGGACATGTCATCTAAAGAATGGGAGGGCGAGTTGAAATGGTTCGCGACTGGGAGGTGCAGTTGTTTATTGCGAACCGAGAGGAGGTGTTCTGCAAAGCGGTCTCCAAGCCTCCACTTGGTTTCCCCAATGTAGAGGAAGCCACACCAGGTACAATGGATACAGTATACCACTTTGGCAGATGTGCAGGTGAACCTCTACTTAATATGGAAAGTCATCTTGGGGCCTGGGATAGGAGTGACGGAGAAGGCGTGGGGGCATGTGTAGCATTTCCTGCGGTTGCAGGGGAAGGTGCCGGGTGTGGTGGGGTTGGAGGGCAGTGTGGAGCGAACAAGGGAGTCACAGAGAGAGTGGTCTCTCCAGAAGCCAGACAAGGGTGGGGATGGAAAAATGTCTTGGGTGGTGGGGTCGGATTGTGGATGGCGGAAGTGTCGGAGGATGATGCGTTGTATCCAGAGGTTGGTGGGGTGGTGTGTGAGAACGAGGGGGATCCTCTTGGGGCGGTTGTGGCGGGGACAGGGTGTGAAGGATGTGTTGCGGGAGATGCGGTCAAGGGCGTTTTCGACCACTGTGGGGGGAAAGTTGCGGTCCTTGAAGAACTTGGGCATCTGGGATGTGCGGGAGTGAAATGCCTCATCTTGGAAGCAGATGTGGTGGAGGCGGAAGAATTGGGAATAGGGGGATGGAATTTTTGCAGGAGGGTGGGTGGGAGGAGGTGTATTCTAGGTAGCTGTGGGAGTCAGTGGGCTTGAAATGGACATCAGTTACAAGCTGGTTACCTGAGATGGAGACTGAGAGGTCCAGGAAGGTGAGAAATGTGCTGGAGATGGCCCAGGTGAACTGAAGGTTGGGTGGAAGGTGTTGGTGAAGTGGATGAACTGTTCGAGCTCCTCTGGGGAGCAAGAGGCGGCGCCGATACAGTCATCAATGTAACGGAGGAAGAGGTGGGGTTTGGGGCCTGTGTAGGTGCAGAAGAGGGACTGTTCCACGTAACCTACAAAGAGGCAGGCATAGCTGGGGCCCATGCGGGTGCCCATGGCCACCCCCTTTGTCTGTAGGAAGTGGGAGGAATCGAAAGAGAAGTTGTTGAGGGTGAGGACGAGTTTGGCTATGCGGATGAGGATGTCGGTGGAGGGGGACTGGTCGGGCCTGCGGGACAGGAAGAAGCGGAGGGCCTTGAGGCCATCTGCATGCGGAATACAGGTATTTAGGGACTGGTTGTCCATGGTGAAAATGAGGTGTTGGGGGCCAGGGAATTCTAACCCTACCCTAACCCCTTCCTACCTCCCCACCTGTACTCTCCTCATCCCCCTCTCTGATGAAGGGTCTAGGCCCGAAACGTCAGCTTTTGTGCTCCTGAGATGCTGCTGGGCCTGCTGTGTTCATCCAGCCTCACATTTTATTATCACACTTTATTATCTTGGATTCTCCAGCATCTGCAGTTCCCATTATCACCAGTACCCGGAATTTGCCAAGTTCAACAAATTAATTTTCTGGCTAAGCCAATATATAGATATCAACTGGTTCTTTAAGGGCATCAAGTCAGATTTTAAAGCAGTGTATCATGCCTCCAGACAGAAAAAACATCACAGTTTTGCTGCCTTGTGACTGCACAGCATAGGAAGCTTCTGACCAGGTGCAAAAACTCAAAAAAACATAAATATCAATTTGTCACAACTATAATCTCACACCTGATGCAAAGTAAAGTTCACCAAAATATGCTGTTTTTGAAAAAAATAAAACCTGTTAAAATCAACATGCAATGCTGTAAATAATAAAAACATCTTGGGAGCAGGATCTCGATAATGTCACAAGGTCTTGTGTAACAACAAATCCGGCCTGGTTATCCCGCAATATTTTTTCAATCAGAAATGTACCAACTGTCAATGGCTCTTCCAAGTAACATCAACCTTCCTTGTTAATTCAACATTTGAACTTGTGTATCTAAGCTCACACACACAAATCTATGGGGTGAATCAAGATGTTAGTTTATTTGCAGATACATTCTATTTTGTTCAAAAAACACACAATTTATAGTTGCAGTCCATGAGTGAAGCATCTTAGAAATTCCTGCTTTCGGAATAAAACCAGCCTGATTCCAGGTTGAAACTGACACAGATTCTGAGCAAGGGCTCACACCTACAATTTAGTTTCTGATCTGTGATGTCATCTTTCGCATATTCATATCACACTGCCTGATTGACTTTATAACGACTTTACTCGCCGTCTAACACTCTTGGTCACCTCCAGGGACTTTTTTTTATCTGACACTCCACTCGCACCAGTTGTAAGATCTTTTGATCTCTCTGCCCTTGATCTCTCTGCCTACAAACTCTGTGTCCGTGTGCTCTCGTTTCTCATTGCATCCGATGAAGGGTCTGTGCTCCAAAAACTTGTGTGATTTCAAATAAACCTGTTGGGCTATAACCTGGTGTCATGTGATTTCTGACTTTGTTCACTGAAACCAAAGCAGAAAATATTATCCAAACAAGTGGACAAACAATTTGTGAATGATATCCAGCCCGTGACCCAGGAAGAAACTGACACTGAACTGTTTCCAAGTCCTAATTCCACCCTTCAAAATAGGCAGCAGTCACAACCTCCCAATGTTCATGGCACTGACAGCGAATTTGCTGCAGGATGGGTTGGGCAGCAAAACAGAAGACATGAGGACAGGAAAGGCCACAGGACAGGAAGAGGTAGGCCCAATTTAGTAAAACTGATGACATATTACTCATAGAGCAATAAAAGCTTGACAGCAGGGAGGAAATACCAGGATGACAAAAACCATGGGCAGGATTTTATTTGAGAGCCTGCAACTGTTGGAAAGCTCAGTTTGATGCAGGACGATATCTGGTTTGAATTTAAAATCAGCTAGAGATAAAGGTTTATGGGTAAAAGGTAGAAAAACAGAGTTACAGATTTCCAGATCAATAATGACCTCACTGAATGGTGGAGACACTGAAACGGCCAAATGGCCTCTTCTGCTCCACCTTTTGGTGATATGATTGTTGAATGTCCATGTCATCAATGAAAGAATTCCACCAATTAGTGTCCTATTCCCCAAGAATCTTCAGCTGCTTGATCAATAATTTTCCCACGATCATCAGTTCAGAAGTAGGGTTGTTAGCTGATAACTGGAAAATATTTGGTACCGCTGGCAACCTGTCAGATACTGAAGCAGCCTATACACTAAGAGATGGACAACATCCAGACTTGGGTTGGAAACTGGCAAGAAATATTTATATTACACCAATGCAATGCAAGTGTCCAACATGAGAGAATTTAACCATCTCTCCTTGACCTTCAATGGCATTACCAACACTAAATCCTCCACCATCAACATGCTGGAGGTTACTATTGTCCAAAAATTGAATTGGGTCAGCCAGAAAAATGTCACAACTACAAGAACAGGTCAGGGCTTCGAATACTGCGGGGAGTAATTCATTCATTGTCTCTGCAAAGCCTTTCAATCATCTTCAAGGCACAAATCAGGTGTGTAGTGGAATACTGTCCCCTCACTTCGGTGAGTGCAGCTTCAACAAAAGTCAAGGTGCTCATCATCATCCAGTACAAAGGAGCACACTTGATTAGCATCGTAGCCACAAACATTTACTCCCTCCACTATCAATGCATAGTGGAGGCAGTGTACCATCTAGCAGAGGGGACGCAATGGCTGAGTGGTATTATCACTGGACTGTTAATGCAGAGACACAGATAACATTCAGGGGGCCTGGGTTCAAATACCACCACGGTAGATGGTGGAATTTGAATTCAATAAAATATCTGGAATTAAGAATCTAATGATGACTATGAATCTATTGTCATTTGTTGGAAAAACTCATCGGGCTCACTAATTTCCTTTAGGGAAGGAAACTGCCATCTTTCCCTGGTCTAGCCTACATGTGACTCTAGGCCCACAGTAATGTGGTTGACTCTGAATTGCCTTCTGGGCAATTAGGAATAGGCAATAAATGCTGCCTAGCCAGCAATGTTCTCATCCTGTTAATGAATAAAGTCCAGTAACTCACCAACAGTCCTTAAAAGCATCTTTCAAACCCATAACTTCAACCACCTGGAAGGACAAGGGCAGCAGGTACATGGGTACACCACAATCTGTAAGTTGCCCTACAAACCACTCAATATCCTTCTTGGCCAATTATCACCATTTATTCACTATTGCTGGATCAAATTCCTGAAACGCTTATACAGTGTTGTTGGTGAACATAGACCAAAGACTGCAACATTTCAAGAAAGCAGCTCACCACTACCTTCTTCAGGGCAATTAAGGATGGGAAATCAATGACAGCCTTGCCAGTGACATCCACAATTTGTGGAGGAAGTGAGAAAAAAGGCCTGTTTTTCAGGTCTCACTTTATGCTCCCTCCCTGGACATATTCATGTAATCCGTTCACGACTTGCATCATCTTTGTCCAGGTTTTCTTGGTTTGGGATGACAGCTTTTACCCGTCATCCTCTAGAAAAAAAACCTCACTCCAAACCCTCACTGTACAGAAGGAATTCCAAGTTTATATCAAGAACGGGAGGATCAGTCCTGGTCAAGAATTTCCTGCCCTGCCTTGTGTTTCATCCTTGCCCTTGAGTTGTAACCTTGCCTGGGCATTCCAGCCTCAGCCAGATGGTCAAGCCCTACTATGGGCTCCAGTCCAAATCTTTGTTCTAACCCAACTGGATTCCAGCCCTGACCTCAGATTTGAGGGTATTTTTGTAATTATTAGAGATGGCTTTGTTTCAGGAGGTTAGGACGTAAAATCAGTTTGCGTAGAAATAAGGAATAATAATGGGAAGAAACTCACTAATGGGAGTGCTTTACGTGCCCCCTAACCATAAGCACAATGTGAGACAAAGTTTACAAAAACAAATATTGACTGCTTGTGATAATAGGACAAAAATAATCCTGGGTGACTTCAATCATGTAGACTGGAAAAACCAGATCAGTAGTTGTAGCCAAAATTCATGGAATACTTACAAGATAGTTTCATAGAGTAGCATGTTTTGGTGCCAAGCATTAAGACTTGGTTCTGGATGTGAGTTTGCTCGCTGAGCTGGAAGGTTAGTTTTCAGACGTTTCGTCACCATTCTAGGTAACATCATCAGTGAGCCTCCGATGAAGTGCTGGTGTTATGTCCCGCTTTCTATTTATCTGTATAAGCCTAAACAGTTAAATAGAAAGCGGGACATAACACCAGTGCTTCATCGGAGGCTCACTGATGATGTTACCTGGAATGGTGACGAAACGTCTGAAAACTAACCTTCCAGCTCAGCGAGCAAACTCACATCCAGAACATCAACCTGAGCTACAAATCTTCTCAAAACTCGCTATTAAGACTTTGTATTATGCATCGCAACAGGATTAATCAGTGACGTCAGAGTTAAGGCATCTCCAGGCAGCAATGACCACAATACAATGCCATTTTACATCCAGATGGAAAGGCTGAAGGCTGGAGTTATGTACAGTTTCGGTCTTCTTATTTAAAGAAGGATGTAAATGCATTGGAGGTGGTGAGATCGATACCTGAAATGAGCGAGTTGGGTTATGAGGAAAGGTTGGACAGACTAGGTTTATTTCCACTGGAGTCTAGAAGAGAAAAGGGTGAATTGATTGAAATCTGAAAGAATCTGAAGGTGGATACGGAAAGGATGTTTCCTCTGTAGGTCAATCCAAAACTTTTAAAATTAGAGATCACCTTTTTAGGATAAAAACAAGAATTATTTTTCTCTCAGAGAAAGGTATGATTTTGGAACACCCCTGAGTAGGTGGCAGAGGTGGAGACATTGAATATTTTTAAGATAAAGTTGGATGGATTCTTGTTAAGCAAGGTGAAAACAAACTCAAAGGGCTGAATTAACAACCGAGGAGATAATACGAGCTAAATTTAATTTTTTAAAGGTTATGCAAGGGCACAGAAACATGGGCATCTTTGAAAGTGGTAGGAAATGTTACTGAAGTTGTTAGACCCAAGTCATCTAGAAGCAGAAAACTCCAATGTCAGCTGCTCTCACACCACTTTCCATTCACACTCCACATGTGTGCGTTCAAGCTCCAATATGGGAGGCTTCAGAAATGTACAATCCAACTAAACCCTCACATTTTAGGATCATCGGGATCACCAAAGTTAGATGAACTGGCAATGTTAAATTGCCCATAGTGTCCAGGGATGTGCAGACTAGATGGATTCACCATGGAAAATGCAGGATTACAGGGATAGGTTGAGGGGGGTGAAACTGTGTGGGATAGTCTTTGGAGGTTGGTGTTGACTCAATGGGCTGAATGGCCAGCTTCCACACTGTAGGGCTTCTATGATTCTATGAAGCCACACACCTCTTTACAGCACAAGAGTCATATCTTAAAAGTTCCAAAGCCTCACTGAAAAGGTACAGCGAGTAGGAAAGAGTGAAGGGTTAACATACCATGTAGGTCAGGGTACAGTGCAGGTACAGGTGGGCAAGGGGGTATGGTGCAAGGTGTACTGTTGGTTAGATGAGGCTAAACCTGTGATGTTCGAAGAGCATAGAAACAAGTGGGAGGTGTCAGATAGGACCAATGAGTCAAATATTGACCAATGAGAAAACTGGGCCATAGGATTTTTTAACTTGTACCTTTTGCCTCTGATTACAAAAGCAACTATTTGAAGTTAAAACTGCACTAAAAAAAACTAGAATCCAATGAGGAACTGAAATTTTTCGGGGAGTATAAGATTTACCAGAATAGTTCCAAGGATGGGGATGTACTGGAGCAGTCGCAAATTCTTCTTCAGGATGAGAAGTCTAAGACAATAATTCATAAGAGGTGATTAAAATGGTCAAGGATTTAGCTGCAATAAATAAAACAAAAGTCATTTCAATGGCTGAAGAATAACCAAAGGATTTCGGTGATTGGCTAAAGAATTGAACACTTGTTATACAACAAGTGGTTAGGTCTTGAAATGCTATGCCTGTTATATTGGTGGACACGGATAAAATTGTAACCTTTGAAAGGGAATTGAATAAAATTGCAAATTGGTGGGGAAAGAACAATGATTGACACTAACTTTGAAAGAAAAAGCACAAGCTCACTGAAGCAAATGGTCTCTTCCTGTTTCTCCTTATACCATATTTTACAGAACATTTAGTTAAAATTCATCTGGGCGCGGCAAAGCTTATCACCAAGACAAGTACAGGTGGTGAGTGAGAAGGGAGAAGCCCGTCAAATCCCTGTTAATTATTTCTTTTGGTATCATCATGAGATACAATGTATTGACAAAGTACAATTCATCTGAAATAAGTACGCCTTTAAAAAAGAGAAGAGACTTTTGCAACATTCAAAAACACTTAACATTTTAAGAACTGTCATTGTCACAGTAATGTGCACCTTAATAAAAAGATTTTGTTATGTCTGAGACAGATGCAATGTACTGGCAAGCAATGATCTACATAACAAGAACAGCCTGCTTGAGGTCCCCTTCTTCTTTTCTGAATTACCCTATTGCTGACAAGCATCCAAAGCAGGCTTTTGACGAATAAAATGCTTAATGAAAACAATCACCTGTTTCATATATCTAGCCAGGTAAATTAAGACATTTTGTCTCATCTATTCAGGTAAAAGTGCTGTTTAGCCAAAATTATAATGCAATAATTATCAACAAATACTTTAAATTATGGTAGCCATCGGTATGTTTGGTGCAATAGCTCTTTATCTAATAATCAGATGCAATAACTCTACAAACTCTAAAACATTGAGAAAATAATCCATTAGTGCAATTGCTTATCCTTTACACTTTGATTCCAGTCACTGCAAGAACAGTGTATTTGAGCAATTTCTTCAATTATATCCATCAGTATAGCATATTCGTAACCAGAAATCACATTATAATTAAATGCAAGTTTCTTCCTAAATGTTTTCATGCTTCATCATGTCACCGTGGGTGGCATGGTGGCTCAGTGGTTAGCATGGCAGCCTCCTAGCGTCATGGACCTGGGTTCGATTCCAGCCTCGGGTGACTGTCTGTGTGGAGTTTGCACGTTCTCCCCGAGTCTGCATGGGTTTCCTCCAGGTGCACCAGTTTCCTTCCACAGTCCAAAGATGTGCAGGCTAGGTGGATCCGCCATGCTAAATTGCCTGTAGTGTTCGGAGATGGGTCTGGGTGGGATGCTTCAAGGGGCAGCGTGGACTTGCTGGGCCAAAGGGCCTGTTTCCACACTGTTGGGAATCTAATCTCTTGCATTTGGCATTTTTGCCAATGTTATATCTGTGTTCTTCAGTCACTTACACTGTAGTCAATGCAAACAGTTTCACACTACTAACTCTTGGAAAACTCAACATAATTTGAAAAACCTCCATTGACTCTTACATCAGCTTTCTTTCCTCCAAAGCTCCAAAAATTAGCTCCACCATCCCTAGTAAACTTCTGTCAAATTCCCTCTGCATCGTCTTTAAGTTTCTGAAATCATTTCTAAAGTGCCTTATCCTTTGTTGGACACAGACCTCTCTGAAGTCTAACCAATGATTTGTGAAATATTTATCATAGCTTTTTTTTGTGTTCCGAGCCTCCATCAAAAAAGTGACTAGCATTGTGTGCTTTCAAGCAAAAATTGCAACAATGAATTGTCCTGACACCTTCAAAGATGCGTGCATGTGAACTTTCAGGACTCTTGTTCTTGTACTCCATTTAAAATGTTGCCATTGTCATTTGGAGTGATTTTTTAAAAAGTAGAAACGGAGGTAAAGGACCAAGAGCCATTGTGCAGGAGACTGGAAAGAATGAAAGAGAAGATCAAATAAAAAAGGAAACAGTCATCGAATGTTTGCAGGCTTGTCTACAAAAATTGGAAGATCAAGAGAAATAATCTGTTGCACCGTAATACAAACACAAAGTGCTGAAAAATTCAGCAGATCTGGCAGCATCTGTGGAGAGATAAACAGAGTTACATTTCAAATCCAGTAGGACACTTCCTTGGAGATAACAAGGTGTAAAGCTGGATGAACACAGCAGGCCAAGCAGCATCAGAGGAGCAGAAAGGCTGATGTTTTGGGCCTAGAACCTTCTTCAGGGCCTGCTGTGTTCATCCAGCTCTAAAACTTGCTATCTCAGATTCTCCAGCAACTGCAGTTCCTACTATCTCTGAAACTTCTTTAGAACTCATTTTCTCCAACACTTTCTGTTTTTATTTCAGATTTCCAGCTTCCAAATTATTTTGCTTTCAACGAGTTGCACAGGGTTATGGTCCTACGAAACTAAAAGTCAATACAGTGCACTGAGACCAATTTTAACATGGTAAGGATTGCAGAAAGAGGAAAAGATTTGCAATAGATAATGCGCACTTTTACAGGAACAAGAGGCTAAAATAAAAAGATTTTAAAAATTCAATTCTAAAAAATACATTCCAAAAATTTGATATAGTGAAGTCAAATCCACATGTGATCTAGGGGAGATGGCAGCATTGCGATGTCACTAGTCTGGTTACCCAGAGGTTCAGGCTAATACTCTGGGAACACAGGTTTAAACCTCACAATGGCAGCTAGTGGAATTTAAATAAAATTAATAAACTTGTAATATAAAGCTAGTCTTAGTAACAGAGATTATGAAGCTCAGGGTCTTTTTCTGTGGACAGAACTGAACTGTGCTTCTTTTCCCCAGTGTAGAGGAGACCACATTATGAACAGTTAATCCAGTAGTCTAGATTGAGTGAGGTGGAGGTAAAGTGTTGCTTCACCTGGAATGTGTGCTTGTGGTTGTGGATACTGAGGTGGGAGGAAATAAACGAGCAGGTGTTACTCCTTAAACTCTGGGAATACAGGTTTAAACGTCACAATGGCAGTTAGTGGAATTTAAATAAAATTGCAATATAAAGCTAGTCTTAGTAACAGAGGCCATGAAACTATCAGTGATGGCTCTTAAAAGCCATCTAGTTCATTAATGTTCTTCAGTAGATGAAATCTGCTGCTCACATATGGTCTACATGCAACTCCAGACTCACTGAATTGGGTTGACTCTTAACTACCCTCCAAAATGGCCTAATAATCTACTCAGTTCAAGGGTAATTAGGTTGGGCAATAAATGCAAGCCTTGTCAGCAATGCCCAGATCTCATGAAAGAATAAAGATTAAAAAGAAATACCAGCACAATACAGCACAGCCACTGATAGATAGAGTTAAAAGGAAAACCAGGATGAGGCAATACTGACATTAATTTGGCTTATACTTCTTTCTGGACAATGATAGTTTGACTGAAAATTGATTTATTCAAATCATTTCTAATTCCAGGCAGGCAACTTAAACTGCCTGAATCTTATCTTCTATCACCATGACGTCAGATAAATTGCAGCTTTATGCAAAGTGAAGCGTGCTTGGAAATCATATTTAAAACAGGTAACGTGGCAACAAATGTAATGCTTTTGTAAAATAATGAACCATGTTAGCTTGCAATCACCAAAGTAGATTTTATGAAACATTACTCAAAGTTACTTTAGACCTAAACATGGAGATTACGTCACCTCCAAACCAAATAAATAGGAACCAATAAACTTGGATAATTAAGGCATGAACCTGCAACAAGTAACATAACGACTAATGCTGTAAGGTGGCAGGTGGGTGATGCAAGTAATGTACCATGGACGGGTCAGGTCCAAAGAGTCAGTGGTGGGGAGTATGGACATGAGGGTGAGTGCGTGTGCACTCGTACGGGTGAATGTCATGGTCCTGCAGGTCAGCGGATGCAGAAAGGTTGCATGAGGCTGGAGGAGGGGATGTTCGGATCTAGCAGGGTCAGGTCCAGCGGTGTCACATCAGATTATAATTCCCCCCAGCATCGGACCACATGATGAGAGAGGTCGGTCAGAGTCAGAGGTGATTTGGGGATCTGTTGAAAAGTTTCTTAAGAATTAGAGATGGTTTGTAATTCTCTATTTTTCTTGGGTAGCTGTTAGGCCTAATTAAGTCAGAACCCCCTCAATTGTCCAACTTTAATGCACTCTTTCCGGGGGTTCCAGATTAGGGTGAATTGACCATTGGAAAATTAATTTTCCCAAACAGTCAGCTGAATTGGGGATTCTGCAAACTCTCACACATATCTCCAAAAACGCTGCTACAATGACTCTCTGACAATCAGAATATCTGGGGCAATATTTGTATAGATCAAGCAATAACTAAAATATTTTCATAGAAGGTTCCATGGATTCAACCAACATTATTTTTGAGAGGCTAAAAACAATTTCTACATCTGTTTTCAGTTATGTTGAAATGTCTCAGCCCACAGTTTAGTTTCTACTGCACCACAATTTACCAAACTAACATTATCAAAAGACATCATTATCCTCTGACCAAGCAGCATCTTAGGAGCACAAAAGCTAAGATGCTGCTTGCCTACTGTGTACATCCAGCTCCACACTTTGTTATCTTGGATAATCCAGCATCTGCAGTTCCCATTATCTCTCTCCATTATCCTCTGACCTTCTTCTTCATTTGGAGCTCTATTTGGTAACCAGCTTTGATGAATGCCTCAAGGTGTTATCAACACAACAAAATACCTCTCTGTAAAAACTTCACTGAAGTCAAACCGACCCCAACTGAGAGGATATTCAGTACACTTCAAAAAATTCACAGGCAAAAATAATGGTGTTAATTTTCCCCATTTAAAATTTAGGTGGGTGGGAATTAATAAATGTAAAACATAGATAATCAAAACACCACAATATGGCATGCTTTCATAATATCAGTTGTGGGAGTGTATGCAACTTACTTAGTTAACAGTCTGCATAAACATTAAACACAGCATGTATGTCAGAATTAAGAGACTGCTTATTTCTACCTGTTGATCAGTGTTTACCCAGAGAACTTCTCCCTTCAGGGTTAAAGTTGTTTGTATGCCCCAGCCCAAAAAACAAAATTGCAATGCTAATGTTGGAGTGCCACTGGGGTAACATGGCACAGGTTAAAAGAATTGTTGACTAGTAGAGACAGGGAGAAAGCTTTTCAATAAATGTTCACTGATCCTTCATGATATTCAATCAAAGTTTAGAATAAAAATCCATTGCATGTATTTGCAGAATCTCTAGTCTAACCATCTCTATTCATTTAAAAATCCTCATCAGTTTGCATCGAATATTTTCATTTTAAAATTCAGTTTTATTCAATCATATCTTCTCCAATCCCACAAACAATCTTAACTTTTTCAACCTATCATCAAAACCAAGAACTCCAACTTTTGGTTACATTCTATGCAACTTTTCTAAAACACCAACTTATGATAGGAGCACATTATAGGTGATCTGTTCAGGCATGAACACTTGAGGAGCAGAGGAAATGACAGAATGAAAAGCCAAGCACAGCAATTTAGGTGAGGAGAAAATAACCTCCAGCAGTGCACCAGGTTTAAGTCAGGTCTAGGATGCTAATTTGTTTATTATCATTACAAAGTTACAGATGGTGAATTGCTGATTCAAGAACAACAACTATGTTGTTGGTTGGGGATGGAGTGACTGGGATGGGAAGAAAGCTTAAGACATTAACTTCAGAGAATATGAATCGTGTAGGAATATCAGGAACAGTAAGGCTACTTGAGTGTCATCTTCCAGAGTCAGAAAAATACTTTCGCTCTGTCCAATCAGCAGAGCCATAACAGAAATTGCAGGAAAATCTCAGCAGGTCTGGTAGACTCTGTGGAGAGAAATCAGAGTTAACAAGTCAGGACCAGTGACCCTTCTTCAAAACTGACCGCAGCTAGGTAAAGGGTGGTTTTCACACAGTCGATGGGGTGAAAGGGAGGGGAAAATAAAACAATAGTAGAGATAGAGACCAAAGGGAGTGAAAAACAGTTAGACAGACAAAGGAGTGGCTAAAGGTCATTCTGGCAGAATGAATAGCTGCTAGTGGGGATATTAGTGACTGACAATGGGTAGTGTATGGCAGAAACCCATGTGATGCCAAGGTCTAGTGTGTGAGATTGGGGAAAAGCCTTAAAATTGTTGAACTCAACATTAAGTCCAGAAGACTGCAGGATTCCCAAGTAGAAAATGAGGTACTGTTCTGCCAGCTTGCGCTGTGCTTCGCTGGAGCACTGCAGCAAGTCTGAGACAGAGATGTTGGCTAGGGAACACGGTGTGTTGAAGTGTCAAGGAACCGGAAGCTCAGGGTCTTTTTTTGTGGACTGAACAAAACTATGCTTCTTTTCCCCAACGTAGAGATGACCACATTATACGCAGTTAATACAGCAGTCTAGATTGAGTGAGGTGGAGGTAAAGCGCTGCTTCACCTGGAATGTGTGTTTGCGGCTGTGGATAGTGATGTGGGAGGAAATAAACAAGCAGGTGTTACACCTTCTGAATGGCAGGGAGAGATGCTGTGGGGTCGTATTGAGAGTGAAGGAGAGGTGGAGCAGTCTGTCCCAGAGGGAACGGTCCTTGCAGCAAGCTATAAGAGAAGGGAGGGTGTTTGGTGGTGGCATCCCACTGGAAGTGGCAGAAATGGCAGCTAACAACCCTCTGGACGTGATGTGGAGGTGCCGGTGTTGGACTGGGGTGAACAGTCACAGGTCACATGACACCAGGTTATAATCCAACAAGTTCATTTGAAATCACCAGCTTTCAGAGTGTTGCTCCTTCATTAGGTGAGTGTGACTTCGACTTCAAATCAATCTGTTGGGACTATAACCTGGTGTCACCTGTCTTCTGTTTTTGGATGTAGATATGGTAGGATAGTAGGTGAAGACAAGGGGAGCCTATCGCTTTTGTGACAGAGGAAGCAGTCACGGCCAAAATGAGGACCCTATCAATTATGGTGCTGGGGAATCTTTGGTTGAGGAAGAAGGTGAACATTTCGGATGCCTCCTTATGGAAGTTGTCAGAATCAGATGCGAGAGAGATGGAGGAACGGGAAGAATGGAATAGAGTCTATACAGGAACCAGAGGGTGAGGATGTATAGTCAAGGCAACTGTGGGAGTGGGTAGGTTTGTAATGGGTACTGATGGCCAGTCTAGCCCCAGAAATTGAAACAGAGATGTCGAGGAAGGGAAGGGAGAAGTCAGCGATGGATCAGATGAAGGTGAAAGCAGGATGGTAACTGTAAGTAAAATAGATAAACATTTCCAATTCT
Source organism: Stegostoma tigrinum (assembly GCF_030684315.1). Taxonomy (NCBI): domain Eukaryota; kingdom Metazoa; phylum Chordata; class Chondrichthyes; order Orectolobiformes; family Stegostomatidae; genus Stegostoma; species Stegostoma tigrinum. The sequence goes on from NC_081369.1 coordinate 4,063,011, forward strand.
AGAAGAGAGAAGGAAGTGGCGTCAAAGATGTCATTGACATTGGAGAAAGCTTTGTGGGTGGGGACTGGAGTAGGACTGAAACAACTAAAGTTCAAGCACAACAATATATGGTAGTGGAGAAACAGCAGTCCAACGAGGGGATAACTTGGCACAAGACAACTGGTCAGTGATATTTAGGCAACAGAGGTCAGGGAAACAGAGAATGGTAACAACGAGAACTGTCAATAGAGAAAGATGTCAAAGTTAAGATATAATACCCTCTTTCTGTTCAGAAGCCATTACCAAATTCAGGAGCAGGAAACTTAACAGTATTCAAAACTGTGAGTGTTCCAAATGCAAGATAGCAAAGGCTGTTGGGGGAGTTCCAGGTAGACAGCTTCTGTGACTGACCCAAAACATGGACATCAAAGATTCCAGTTTCAGCAGAAGTCTGAAGTTAGCCTGAGGAGGAGTTCCAGGCTGAAGGTGAAAGACGATAGTCTAGTATTTATAACCTTAGGATTAGAGCATTCAATTTCATTCATACCTTAACATTTTTCTCCTCTTTTTTGACCAATTTTGGATTGCCAGCATCCACCACTTTGCTCTTAAATCCTTCTGGCAATTTGAAGGTGTTCTGTATTGCTCGATCAGATGATTCCACATTGCTAGCAGCCATTAATTGCTTCAGAAATATTCAGCTTCACTGCAAGACAATAAAAGAAAAGTCAGTACAACTGTAAGTCAAATATTGTGCTGTACAAGGGAAAGGATCCCAAGATGATGTTTCTCTTCCCTACTGCAAAATCACTGCAGTAAATTGTAGCATGCTTAACATGGTTCAAGCTCCTATCTCTCTGTGCATTTGTAAACATTGCTGTTTCTTTTTCCCAAAGTGAATGAAATTGTCAATAGAAATCTTTTGTCAGTGATACAGTGCTGAAGGTATGAAATAAAAACAAAAAATAACGGAGAAATTCAGCAGGTCGGCCAGCATTTGTGGAGAAAAAGCAGAGTTCAAAACTAGAGGGCATAGGTTTAAGGTGAAAGGGGAAAGATTTAAAAAGGACCCGAGTAGTAACATTTTCTCACAGAGAATGGTGCATGTATGGAGCGAGCTGCCAGAAGAAGTGGTGGAAACAGGTAAACTTACATTATTTGAAAGGAATCTGGATGGGTACATGAATAGGAAGGGTTTAGAGGAATATGGGTCAAGTGCTGGAAAATGGGGCTAGGTCAGATTGGAATATCTTGTCGGAGTGTGCAGCAGGTTGTCTCGAGTGAATTGTTTTGTATCGTTCACCAACTTTAGTGGCACAGACTGCTTCTAGTATACCAGGGTCCTACAGACAACAGCAGCCTTCAATTTTCCTATTTCACAGATTGTCTATTCTCTTGCACACTCTGACGCTTACCTTCTCAAATTTCTTTCTTCTTCAATATTCATCTATCCCTGCTGCAAAGAAGCATGTTTTTCTTTAAAAAAATCTGATACCAAAAGCAGTGTGGAAATATTGCTTGGAAATTTATGTGTTCTGCATTTCTTGTTTGAAAATGATAATAAAAAGATGTATATTTTAAAATGACGATAAGAACGTGCTATTTCACTGTCTCTCACAGAGGATGCAGATTGCATAGCAACAACTGATTGGGAATCTTAGCTTAGCTTCTCATTCCTCATCGATGACAGTAAAAGTAACCACTGCTACAGCCACTGAATTTTCTGCACCTTGAGATAAACTGGTAATTTGTTTCTTATATCGATAAAAAGTATCGACATTTTATGCGTCTAGAAGAAACAGTAAAATTTAATCAGAAAATAACGTGAAATTAAATCTATACTCTCTTTGTCAATACTCTTCAGATAAAATCACTGCAAATGACAATGTCCATACACAGACATATGAATTAGGAGCTGGAGTAGAATATTCAACCTGTGCTCCACCATTCCGTAAGGATTCAGCTTAATTGATTGCGGCTTCAATTTCATATTCCCACCTATGCCAATACTCTTTGACTTGCTTGTTAGCCAACAATCTATCCACCTATGCCCTAAAAATATTTTATGAACCCTACCTCCACCACTCTCTGGATAAGATGCATTGCAGTATTTCACCAAAACTCCCACTGTGTTGACACCCATGTCCTCTACCATCAAGAAGGACAAGGGTGACCACCTGCAAATTTCCCTCCAAGGCTTGGAATTCTTTCACCATTCCTTCACCATTGTTGAGTCAAAACTCCCTCTCAAACAGCACATAGGTGTGCACACATCCCAAGGACTGCAGCAGTTCCAGAAGGAAATTCACCGCCCTCTTCTCCAGGGGAAGTTGGGCAATAAAGGCTGGTCCAGCCAGTGATACCCATATCCTGCATGTGAAATAATAGTCATACAGATTTCACAGCATGGAAAAACGCCCTTCAGCCCATTGTGTCTATTCTGATCATCGGACATCATCTATTCTAGTCCCACTTTCCAGCACTTGGCCCATAGCCTCGTGTGCAGTGGTGTTTCAACTTTTCATCTACATAGTTCTTAAATGTCTTGAGGGGTCTTGTTTCTACCAAGCTTGTAGGCAGTGAGTTCCAGATACCTAGGTGAAAAACAAAAATCCTCAAATATCCTACAAACCTTCTGATCCTAACCTGTAAACACTGTCCCCTGGCTTATCAGCCCTCTACCAAAGGGGGAAAAAGTTTCTCCCCCTGTCTACCCTCAGATGTTCAATTAGCGCCTCCCCAAACACCCTCAACCTTTTTGACGAAAATGAAAAATTAATGTCGTCAGATTAAACACTTTTTTGAAGAAAGGGCTGGGGTAACCTCCAATCACCTCGGTCATACCCTGAGGAGGGTAAATAACGTCCTTTTGAGGTGGCTCCTCGGCGTCGCTCTCACACCGTCTTCTCCCACCCGGCCGCCGTCACCATGACAACGCGCCGCCGCTGACCAGACCCACCCGCGAGTATCGTGCCCCTCTATTGGCCGGCACCGCGTCACGTGGGCCATCTCCACGGCAACCGGGGCAAGCGATCGCCGTTAGGACTGTACGCTGGGGACTCGGTGCCCCAGGGCGGCCGCCGTTTTAATTCCAGAGAGCGCGACGGACGGGGTGAGTCTCTCCATCCTCGTCCGGGCGACCACCTGCCCCCACACTCCCACCATTGGCCGGCCAAACTGTCGACGGTTCTGATGAACAGTCGCTCGCCGCACCCGAAAAGTTCACTGTGCTTTCTTCCCACTAGATGCTGCCAGACTTGCTGAGTTCCCCCAGCAAGCGCTGGTTTTTGTTTCAGCATCCGCAGTTCTTTGCTTTATTGAGCTGTCAATCTACACCTCCACTGCCGGTCAAACCATCCCCGACCCCCAGTCCCCCTTAAAGCTGCTGATTTTAATAAAACTGCTCGCAAAAACACAGGCCTGTCACTGTCACTCCGATCCAGATGAGCTCCCGGTGATTAGTCTTTCGCAGCTCAAGGGCAACGCCACATCTGATTTGGAGCAAATCTCAGTCCATGCTTTTCATTTGTGCATGGGATGTGAGCGTCTGACCTTTGTTGCCCAGCCATCAACTTTCTTTGAAACTCAGTGGTTTGCTTGGCCATTCCAGAGGGCACGAGAGTTCACCACAATACAATGGGTCACATATGGAAGCCATATTCAATAAAATGGCAAGAAAACCCTCCCTAAGTTAGTATCAGAGATAATGGGAACTGCAGATGCTGGAGAATTCCAAGATAATAAAATGTGAGGCTGGATGAACACAGCAGGCCAAGCAGCATCTCAGGAGCACAAAAGCTGACGTTTCGGGCCTAGACCCTTCATCAGATGAAGGGTCTAGGCCCGAAACGTCAGCTTTTGTGCTCCTGAGATGCTGCTTGGCCTGCTGTGTTCATCCAGCCTCACATTTTATTATCTTGGAACCCTCCCTAAGTTAGATGGTTTCAATGATAATCAGTGGTAATTCCCTTGTCACCATGATTGAGGTTATAGGTTTTAATACCAGATTTATTGATTAATTTCAAAGGCCTTAAACCCACCCGTATTATTTTAAGAGTGTCTTGCAATTAAAGATGAATTTCCTGAAATGGATTGCAAGCAGTTCAATAATGTGAGGACAGTATAAAACATTGTCCTTTATTTTCATTTTTCTGTTTTTGAGAATCACTAAATTACAAACCATCGGGAAATGTTGTTTTCCTTAGTAGGACAGTTAGATACAATTGCTCTTGCAAACTGTGACCTCTTGGTATAGTGACAGTTTTTATTACTCATGTGGGCTGCTTTGATGTACTTCAATCAATAATGAACAAAGTTATTTGTATTTCAACAGAAATTTTTGATCATAAGTTTCAACTTCCAACAGTTCCATCTTTTCATCAATCTTGGCATTTAAGCTTTCTTGACTAGTACAATAATTAAAATTCATAAACAATCTTAATGACTTATTAATCATCACAAGCTTTCCCATCATAAAATGCAGAAATAATTGGAGTAGGAAAGAATGCTCCTATTTTTAAATGGCATTTTTAAATTTTTTTTGTTGTTTTCAGTAGTGATGTAAACTGACTAAGATTTTCCATCCATTTAGGTTAATGTTGTGGAACACATATCTGTGATTTTTATTTTCCCAGCTGGTGTTAAATTGGCTTCAAGAGTAAGGAGAAGATTGCATGGAGGTATTTCTAAATTGTGTTACAAAATCATGAAGTCAAACAGCATGAAAACAGACTCTTCAGGCCAACTCGACCATGCCGACCATGTTCCCAATCTAAACTAACCACTGCTTATATTTGGCCCATTTCTCTCTAAACCTTTCCAGTTCATGTACTTATCCAAATGTCTTTTAAATGTTGTAACTGTGCATGCATCCACCACTTCCTAAGACAGTTCATTCCATACACGAACCACTCTCTGTAAAACAAGAAAATATCCTTTTTAAAACTTTCTCCTCTCGCCTTAAAAGTACACTCCCTAGCTTTGAACTCACGCACCCTTGGGAAAAGACCCATTCTATTTTTCTTATCTATGCCACTCATGATTTTATTATCTTCTGTAAGGTCACCCCACAGCCTCCAATGGTCCAGTGAAAAAAGTCCCAGTGTATCCAGCTTATTTTTGTAATTCAAACCCTCCATTCCCAGAAACATCCTAGTAAATCATTGCTGAACATCTACAATTTAATAATACCCTCCCTATGGCAGGTCAACCCACAACTGGACACAGTACTTCAAAAGAGGCCTCACCAATGTTCTGTACAACCTCAACATGATGTCCGAATTCCAAGACTTAAAGAACTAAGCAATGAAGTTAAGCATGCTAAGTGCCTTCTTAGCTACCCTGTCTACCTGTGACGTAAATTTCAAAGAATTATGTACATGAACGCCTAGGTCTCTCTAAACCCAGAGCCCTACCATAAATTTGCATAAGTCTTGTCCTTGTTTGTTTTACCAAAATGCAATACCTCACACTTATCTAAATTAAACTCCATCTGCCACTTCTCAGCCCATTGACTGAATTGATCAAGATCTCTTAGTAATCTAACCATGATTTCTACTGCTGCCCATCCCCTGTCCTTGCGCTGCTGTCTTCGTGGTTTTGTCTTCCTGCAGTATTTTGCAAAGTCAGGAGCCATTTCTCTTATGCTGCAGTTTCTTTCAATTTATCTTCCACTTCTGACTGTATATTGACTGTCAAATTCTCCACCATTTCTGTCCTCCAGTGTAATCTCATGCATGAAGGACAAACACTTCACATACAGGTGGATCCTGTCAAACAGCACCTCCCTTCGGCTGTTCACAACAGACAAGGCACTGAATGTACTTGGCCAACCTATGCTTTCAACATCCAAAATACAGTTTCCAATATTAGGAGTGATTCTGTAATTGGACAGCATTGACTAAAAATCCTGACTATTACTTTGTCAAAAAATTTCGGATTATTAGTCAGGCTTGCAATTTGACATGCATTTGAGGATGCTGAAAGCTTCATATATTAGAACATAGAACAGTACAGCACAGAACAGGCCCTTCAGCCCACGAAGTTGTGCCGACCATTGATCCTCATGTATGCACCCTCAAATTTCTGTGACCATATGCATGTCCAGCAGTCTCTTAAGTGACCCCAATGACCTTGCTTCCACAACTGCTGCTGGCAACGCATTCCATGCTCTCACAACTCTCTGTGTAAAGAACCCGCCTCTGACATCCCCTCTATACTTTCCTCCAACCAGCTTAAAACTATGACCCCTCGTGTTAGCCATTTCTGCCCTGGGATTGATGGACAAGGCTTTGTCCTTTTCAGTCAGAAAGAGTATGTGCACAAAAGAGTATGTGCATCAAAACAGATTCCAGATATTCTCCAGTTCAATACCTGGGGTAATACTTTAATCAATCAGAGCTAACCTGTCTGGTTCAAATTTGAGTATTATGAATCGTTAGCTGTCAGTCATCACCCAACTTCTGTATTCCTCATACTAAGGCCTCCACCTATCAGTAGAGTATTTAGCATTTAACTCACGACCTCATCTCTCCCAGGGATGCCGACCTTGAAGAAATTCTGCTCCTCTCTCCGACAGAATTTCCGTTTCAATCTTTCTTCTTGTCCACCAGCATTAATTTATCTGTCACTTCTCATGTTTGACGAGGTATTTGCTAAAATTCATTTCGACAGCCACATCACATTCCTCAATGACTGCCTTGGCTCAGACGCGCCCCACGTGAATTCCAAATCAAGTTTCATTGTTTGTGCTTTGAATCCACCCAGGTTCGTAGGTATCTCCATGATGTTCAATGTTCCACCGTCAGCTGTTCCCGCTGCATCCTGAGATCTACACTCAGTGCTATGCGTTGTCATATGCACACTCTTGACCTTACCAACAGCACCACTTCACACTGACTCAGAGCTGCACTGGTCTCCAGTTCCACTTCACCTCCTGACTCATTCAACGTGCTAACAAGAAAGCTTCTCTTTTCCTTTCAGGCATCAAGGCACACAAGATGTACAATTCGGAAATACCTATGGCACTCCAGAACCTTCCTCCCTCCCCTTCCCTCTGACTCCATCCCCTGCCCCAAGCCCACCTTCTGTTGCATATTCATTATCCCTTCTAACCTTCCAATCTCCGATACTGAACGTCCTGTACTCAGCAAAGAAAGATCTCAGTTTTATTCCTCTGCATCCCCACCTTAATGAATTTCAGGCATGACATGACTTCTGTTGTCTTCGCCTCCATGCCCATTTCTTTGGATAAGAATCCCCTCTTTCTCCCTCAGACTCCTTGACCTACTTCCAAAACTCTTCTTTCACCTGGACCCTTCCCTCTGGCCTTTTATCTGCGCTCGACCTGCTCATTGAGAATTGTTGACATGACTTACTCGTCTCAATTTCTCTGCCCTCTCACCCATTCCAACCTATCACCACGTGAACTGACTATACTCCATGGTGGCATAGCAGCAGCTGTGAATTCATTGGGAGCTGCATGTGTAAACCTGCAGACTGGCAGCTCTGCCTGTAGGGTCTTTTTCACCCAAACAAATCAGAAGTGGAACTCGTCAACCCTCTGAGCAACTGAACAGTCCTTTTCAGGATCTCACTACTTGCTTTCCCTTATATTGGGAATGGGCTGATAAAGGGCTCACCTCCTCGAACAGCTTGCCATGGCTGGCATGGTTCCCTTCAACACAGTCACAATTCAATCTCCAAAGAAAGTGAAAACGATCATTATCGGTGCAACAAACATGCCTATCCACGTGGACAATTAACAGCTGACAGACGCTACCCTGCATTTGCCCCTGCTACTCTGAAAGTGTTTACTTTCAGTTATTTACTGGATTCACTTTCAAAATGGTTGCTAAATCTGCTTCCACCAACTTTTTAGGCAGTGCATTTTTGATCACAATAATTCACTGCATGAAAGGAATTTTCTCAATCTTACCTGTACTTATTTTGTCGATTACTTCAAATCTGTATCCTCTGGTTAATGACCCCTCTGCCACTGGAAACAGTTTGCTTGGTCAAAATCCTTACTGCCTCAAACACCCAGATTGAATTTTTTAAAAGTAACTCCCAGTTTCTCTAATCTTCCCACATAACTAAGGTCCCATATTCATTGATATAGCACTGCCAATAAATCTCCTGTGTGTTCTCTCAAAAGCCTTGGCATTCTTCTTAAGGTATACAAAAATTGAAAGGGTAAAAGACCTTACGTTTATCTACTTAATAATATCCACTTTATATATTTCAAAAACCTAAGAAATTACGTGATAAAATGTAATTTAAAACATCAGACCCATTTCTTTCACATCCCACGAACAATCTGCACTACCATTGATCCTTTGAGGGGGAAGAAAGTGAAAGGATAGTAATATAATTCTTCCTCAGTGTGTTTTGGTTCTCTTTAATTTGAGACAGTTCCTTTAGCACATTACTAAGCCAGCCAGTCACACCTTTCTCCACCATGTGGGAAAGAGAGATGTCACTTGTATCACATATTACAGAGGAAATTGTTTCAGACTGAGGTAAGTGAAACATAGGATATTTGAAACATAATAACTGGAGGAAGCCATTCACTTCCTTGACTCTGTTTTGCCATTCATTTAATCCTGGTTTCCCTGTATGACTCTCTGTTGAATTGTCTTTGCTCTCCAATATCCCAACTTAAGTAGAATTCTGTTGGACTCTATCTTAAAATTTTCAATCAATCTCCACAACCATTTGGAGATTTCTGGTAACCTTATTGTGAAAAAATGTGCTTCCTGATTTCACTTCCACTGTCCCACATCCAATTTTAAATTTTTTTCTGGATTGCCATCTGCCAGCTGAAATAGCTTCTCTGTATCTCGTATGACAAACATCTTCATTATATTAAACAGCTAAATTGGATCACTCCTGAATCGTTTAAACCCAAGGTAAGATCACCTAAGATAACAAACTGTAGAGCTGGATGAACACAGCAGCCCAAGCAGCATCTTAGGAGCACAAAAGCTGATGTTTCGGGCCTAGACCCTTCATCAGAAAAAGATCACCTAAATCAGGCTTGGGAAACCAGTTGGACCAAAGGGCCTGTTCCTGTGCTGTATGGCTGTGACTCCAAGTAGGCAAATGTACAGAATATTTTCTACAATTTGTACTGGACGTCTTTCTTCATAAGAAGCCAATTAGGAAAGAATTACTGTTACAGCCAGTGATGGGAAATGAATTAGGATGAATAATGGAAGGAAATGTCAAGGCCATCTAGGCAATAGCTGAAGTAATGTCATAAGATTTAAATAATGATTGACAAAAAATGATCAGGCAGGAATACTGTAAGCTGGTAACTATGCACATCTGTATTTAAATATAACAATTACCAAAAGGATAGACTAGTAACAATAGGCTGATGGTTCTAGAATGAGAATGGAATTAGGGAAGATAAACTGAAACAAACATATTGGCAAAGAGATAGAAGAGCGATGGGAAATATTTATAAAGAGGATCAACAATGTTCAGGAGAAATATATTCTACTCCCAAACAGGAACAAACTAGCCAATAAGAAAAAACCATGGTGAATAAATAGAGAGAAGGTAAAATATGAAAGTAAAAAAGGCAAGTGCAAAACAATGAAGGAGAAGTTGACAAAAGAAAATACAAAGAGGTTAGGAGAAGTCTAAAAAACTGCAAGATGAAATTATCAGGAAAAAACAAGAGAAAATAGTAAAAGTACTCCATGGACACGCAAATAAAAAGAATCAGCATGGGTTAAAGCCACTAAATGGTAAATAAGATAATTGCACAAGTAATGATAGTAAAATGACTGAAATATTGAACAATTATTTTGCCTTGGTATTCACCATGGAAAATAAGCTGGTAGAAATAACATTCGAAAAAGACATAACAAAGATACAGCAAACTTTGTTTTCAATAGCACCTAATGAACTGGAACTCTCGATAAAACGGCAAAAATTGTATACCTCAAATGTCATGGAGTTTACTGTATAATTCTGTCCAATTATTGTAATGTTTAATTTTTTGCTGCATTGTAAGTATACTTGTTCAATCAAATGGTCACACAAAGTATCAACAGTCCATTCAATTTCGAGTAACTTCATCCTCAAGTACTGCGATGTCCAAATAGTCAGTGCGAGTGAGAAAGTTCTCTGCTGGTAAGTTTTCTTTAGGGCAGAGTTGTTACTTGTGATTTATGCTGCAGAATAAAATACAGTCCACCTCATCGCTGGGCCTGGGCCAGGAGAAGACACCTTCCGCTGAAGTTGTTAAAAGAAGGTAAGGTACCAAACTAAAGTAATAATAAGTAAGCAAAATACAACAGTGATGTATATACCTGGGAATTATGTTTCTTTTGCTTAATGTGTGTTTTCACATTAATTATGTGGATCTCTTGATTATCTGGAATATTTGATCAACCAGCACACACCTGATCCCATAGGGTCAGATAATAAAAAGATTGCTGTATTAAGATCTTTAAATTAGAAAGAGAAGAGCTAATTAATAAACTAATTAAAATTCTAAAGGATAACATTCCTGGTGTATTTGGTTAACACATACACATATTTAAAAAAATCTAGTGAACCAGTAGTGTAAAAATAATCGTTTAATAGGATTCTAGCACCAGAGGTTTGGACAATTAATGGTATCGCAATGTTTAAAATGGAAATGAATCATATTCAAAGATCAATAGACCATTTAGCTTGAATTTGATACTTAAATTTGTTCTGTTGTGATCCAAGCTGTTGTTGATGTTGTAAAAAAGCAAAATCCAGGCAAAAATCTGGTTTGATGGATTTTTTTTATTTGTCAAGGTAGTCTTCTACCAAAACATGCAATGTAGCTGATTTGGTTTAAACAGTTTATTACTGAAAAGAAAACTTAAAATAGAAACAACCAAACTATTACATATGAAATAATTTGAAACACACAGTAAAAATACTGTTCCCAACACTGAAATAACAAGGTGTAGAGCTGGATGAACACGCTGGATGAAGCAGCATCAGAGGAGCTGGAAAGCTGATGTTTTGGGTCTAGACCCTTCTTCAGAAATGGGGGAGAGGAAGGGGATTCTGAAATAAATAGGGAGAGAGCGGGAGGCGAATATAGGATGGAGAAAGGAGAAGATAGGTGGAGAGGTGACAGACAGATCAAAGAGGTGGGGTTGGAGCCAGTAAAGGTGAGTGTAGGTGGAGAGTTAGGGAGGGGATAGGTCAGCCTAGGGAGGATGGACAGGTCAAGGAGGCAGGATGAGGCTGGCAGGTAGGAGATGGGGGTGGGGCTTGAGGTGGAAGGAGTGGATAGATGGGAGGAAAGACAGGCTGGGGAGGCGGGGACACGCTGGGCCGGTTTTGGGATGGCTTCGGATGTTTTCGGGGGAGGGGAGATTTTGAAGCTTGTGAAGTCCACATTGATACCATTGGGCTGCAGGGTTCCCAAGCAAAATATGAGATGCTGTTCCTGCAACCTTTGGGTGGCATCATTGTGGCACTGCAGGAGGCCCAGGATGGACATGTCATCGAAGCAGTGGGAGGGGGAATTGAAGTGGTTCGCAACTGAGACGTGCAGTCGTTTGTCACGAACCGGGCGTAAGTGTTTCATAACGCGGTCCCCTAGCCTCCACTTGGTTTCCCTGATTTAGAGGAGGCCACATCGGGAACAGCACATATAGTATATCACATTAGCAGATGTGCAGGTGAACATCTGTTTGATGTGGAAAGTCTTCTTGGGGCCTGGGATGGTGATGAGAGGGCAGGTGTAGTACTTCCTGCGGTTGCTTGGAAAAGTGCCGGGGGCGGTGGGGCTGGTGGGGAACGTGGAGCAGACAAGGGAGTCATGGACAGAGTGGTCCCTCTGGAAAGCAGATAAGGGTGGGGAGGGAAAAATGTCTTTGGTGGTGGGGTCAGATTGCAGATCGCGGAAGTGCCTGAGAATGATGCATTGGATCCGGGGTTTGGTGGGGCAGTACGTGAGGATGAGGGGGATTCTGTTTTGTGTATTATTGCAGGGAGGGGGTGTGAGGGATGAGTTGCGGGAAATGCAAGTGACACGGTTGAGCATTTTCGACCACTGTAGAGGGATAGTTGTGGTCCTTGAAAAACGAGAACATCTGGGATGTACGGGAGTGGAATGCCTCATCTCGGGAGCAGATGCAGCAGAGGCGAAGGAATTGGGAATGGGGGATGACATTTTTGCAGGAAGGTGGGTGAGAGAAGGTGTATTCTAGGTAGCTGGGGGAGTCGGTAGGCTTGAAATGGATATCAGTTTCCAGGTGGTTGCCAGATGGAAACAGAGACATCCAGGAAGGAGAAAGAGGTATCGGAAATGGCCCAGGTGAACTTAAGTTTTGGTGGAAGGTGTTAGTGAAGTCGATGAACTGTTCGAGCTCCTCATGGGATGACTTCATGCAGTCATCGGTGTAATGGAAGAAGAAGTGGGGTATAGGGCCAGTGTAGCTTTGGAAGAGGGATTGTTCCCCATATCCTACAAAGAGACAGGCATAGATTGGGCCCATGCAGGTACCCATAGCCACCCCCTTTGTCTGTAGGAAGTGGGTGGAATTGAAGGAGGAGTTAGTAAGGGTGTGGACAAGTTCAGCTAAGCAGATGAGGGTGTCAGTGGAGGGGGTCTGGTTGGACCTGCGGAATAGGAAGAAGCAGAGGGCCTTTAGACCATCTGCATGGAGAATGCAAGTGTATAGGGATTGGACATCCATGGTAAAGGTGAGGTGTAGGGACCAGGGAATCTGAAGTTTTGGAGGAGGTGGAGGGTATGGGTGGTGTCACTGACATAGGTGTGGAGTTCCTGGACCAAGGGGGAGAAAATGGAGTCGGGGTAAGTGGAGATAAGTTCCGTGGGCAAGAGCAGCCGGAGACAATGGGTCGACCAGGGCAGACAGGCATGTGGATTTTGGGAAGGAGAGAGAAATGGGCGGTGCAGGGATGGGAAACAAAAAGGTTGGAGGCTGTGGGTGAGAGGTCACCTGAAGTGATGAGGTTGTTGATGGTTTGGGAGATGATGTTCTGGTGGTCAGGCGTGAGGTCATGATCAAGGGGGCAGTAGGAGGATGTGCCAGAGAGCTGGTGCCTGGCCTCAGCAATGTAGAGGTCAGTGTGCCATACTATAACTGCACCTCCCTTGTCCGTGGGCTTTATGGTGAGGTTCGGATTGGAGCAGAGGGAGTGGAGGCCTGTACGTTCTGTGGGGGAAAGGTTGGCTGCATGTTCTGTATTACTTTACAGTGTTCAAACGCCAGAGAGAAGCCTTTACTATAGCACCTCCGTAGGTTTAAGTTAATGTTTCTGTCCATTCTCATTCTGAAGAGTTTGCTAGCTTTTTCCTTGATTATTCACACAACTAAGGTTAGATTTTCTCAACTACTAATTACTCAAACCAACCACGTCAAAGTCTGGAACTTCCAAACTAAAATCCTTACACTAAGCTAACCTATTTCCTAACAGTTCTTCAGGAGAAACTGTTTCACATATCTAGTCTCCTCCAGGATCTCTGCAAAGTGAAATCAAAAGTTTTCCAAGCTAAGAGTTTTCAGAAAGAAAACACAATCCTGAACCTTCTGAACAGAAAATAAGCCCCGACTGTCCTACTTGTTTAAGATAAAAGTTTCAAAATTCTGACAAGGTTATCACTAACCTCCTATATACACAAAGACCAAAACCCACATGTCACTAGTTCAAAACCCATACTCTAAAGTAAATGATATTGAAATATATATAAATGACACACCTTCCATCACAGTTCAAACTTTGTAGTTTATGGCCTAACAAAGCCATAAAAATGTATAGAGTACAGATGTTCATTCCGAGAGGGGTAGAATTAAGAAGCATGGAAAATTATGTTGACCTTGCTATGATAGAATACATCTCTTTAAATTTTGCCCTTGGGTTTTTAAAATGGGGCCCAGGCCCTAGTCAAAGGATTTTGGGAGGTGGGGGCCAGATCAATACATATGTCTGCATAACGTGAGTTGCAGTCACTTGCCTACATGACCCAGTGTGCGGTATGAAAGCCTGAATATAGCACATGGAAGCAACATGAAAGAGAGCCCTCATAACATTGAGTGTAGCGCAGACAAAGAAGAACATAAACTGAAACGCTGTCAATATCGCGGCACTTCTGAGGAGTCTAGAGTTCAGAGAAGCTAAATCAGCCTTTGATAGCTCAGTACCATTGAGGAGTTGGTACACAGTGAAAAACCTTCAGCAGCAATTGTTCCATGCTGCTGAAGAATTGAAGCACAGAGAAGCTAAAAATATTTTCCATCTCATTGAAGCTATATGCTCCATGAATATGTTGGAGCAGTTGGGTAAAGAAAGGTCCATGAACACTTGTTGTCTGTTAAAGAGCCAGGATCATGCTGGTGATTTGATTTTGACAGCCCTATAAACTCAGGGTGGCTGATGAGATTGATAAACTGGGTAGTGAGCAGTTGTTGGGATACTCTGAGTTGGAGCAGCAATTGAAGGGAAATCAGAGGTTATATCCTCCAACATTAGGGATACCAACCACACAGGGTTGAGTTTCCGTGAATGGAGTTAGGTTTCTATGATGTTGTTGGAGCTGTACTCATTCAGGCAGGTGGAGACTATTCAAATACTCCAGTGCCTTATTTGTGGACAGGCTTGAGGGAGTCAGAGGTGAGTTAGTCACCATGGAATTTGCAGCATCTGACCAGAGAAGATGACAGGTGTATAGCCAGGAGCACTATGAAAAAGCATTGTAGTACTTGCTGGAGTATTTCCCCACCATGAGGTCGTAGCTCTTGCCAGCTATAGAGCAACCCGATGAGGAGGAGGAAGAAAGGAGAAAGCAACCAACACAACCCATTTTTGGCCTGGCTGCCAATGGTCAACTCATACAACTGCCACACAAGTAAACATAATTTTGTAAATTGCTAAAGCAGGAAACAGGACTTAGTCTGAAATCACAATTCCATTGTCAATTTTTGGAGGGTATTGAACTTAGCGGTCTTAGAACAGTAAGCACAGTACAGGCCCTTCGGCCCACGATGTTGTGCTGAACTTTTACCCTAATCCTAAGGTCAACCTAACCTTCACCCCTACCTGTATTGTCATCCACACGCCTATCTAATAGCCGTTTAAATGTCCCTAATGAGGCCGACTCCACTACCCTCTCCAGCAATGCATTCCACGCTCCGACCACTCTCTGAGTAAAGAACTTACCTCAGACATCTCCCCTATATCTACCTCCACTCACTTTAAAACTATGCCCCCTCGTAATAGCTACCTCCACCCGAGGAAAAGGTCCCTGGCTCTCTACTCTATCTATACCTCTGATCATTTTGTACACCTCTATCAAGTCACCTCTCATCCTTCTTTGTTCTAAAGAGAAAAGCCCTAGGTCTCTCAGCCTTTCCTCATAAGACCTTCCCTCCATTCCAGGCAACATCCTAGTAAATCTCCTCTGCACTTTTTCCAATGCTTCCACATCTTTCCTGTAATGAGGCGACCAGAACTGAACACAATGCTCCAAATGTGGCTGAACCCGGCTTTTGTATAGCTGGAGCAGAACTTCACAGTTCTTGAACTCAATCCCTCTATTAATGAAAGCGAACACACCATACGCCTTCTTAACAACTCTATCCACCTGGGTGGCAGCTTTCAGGGAACTGTGGACATGAACCCCAAGATCCCACTGTTCCTCCACACTGCCAAGAATCTTTTCACTAACTCTGTATTCTGCTTTCAAGGTTGTCCTTCCAAAACGAATCATTTCACTCTTTTCAGAGTTAAACTCCATCTGCCACTTCTCAGCTCAGGTCTGCATCCTATCACTGTCCCTCTGTAACCTAATACAGCCGTCCGCACTGTCCACAACGTGACCCACCTTCATATCATCTGCGCACTTACTAATCCAGCCTTCCACTCCTACATCCAAATCATTTACAAAAATTACAAATAGAAGAGGACCCAGAACAGATCCTTGTGGTACACCACTCATAACTGAGCACCATGTTGAATATTTTCTGTCCACTACCACCCTTTGTCTTCTAAGGGTCAGCTAATTCTGAATCCAATCTGCCACATTTCCCCCAACCCATGCCTCCTTACCTTCTACATGAGCCTCCCATGGAGAACCTTATCAAACACTTTACTTAAATCCATGTATACCACATCCACAGCTCTACCTTCATCCATGTGTTTGGTCACCTCTTCAAAGAATTCACTAAGGTTTGTGAGGCATGAACTACCCCTCACAAATCCATTCTGACTATCATGAATCAAACTGCGCCTTTCCAAGTGATCATAAATCCTATCTCTCAGAGCCCTTTCCAGTAATTTGCCTGACATAAAACTAACTGGCCTGTAAATTTCTGGGGTTATCCCTGTTCCCTTTTTTGAACAAGGGAATGATGTTTGCCTCTCTCCAATCTTCCAGCACTATACCTGTGGACAGTGAGGATGAAAAGGTCATCGCCAAAGGCCCTGCGATCTCTTCCCTCGCTTCCCATGGAATCCTCGAATAAATAACATCAGGCCTGGAGGACTTATATATCTTCAACTTCCTCAAGATTCCTAGCACATCTTCCTTACTAACTTTGACCTCCTCTACCCTGCCAGCCTGTTTCACACTGTTATCCTATCCAACTAGGTCCCTCTCAGTTGTGAATACCAAAGAAAAGTATTCATTAAGGACCTCTCCTGTCTCTTTAGGCTCTGTGCACAAATTCCGTTTACAATCCTTGATTGGCCCTACCCTTTCTCTGGTCATTCTCTTATTCCTCACGAACGTGTAAAAAGCTTTGGAGTTTTCCTTGACCCTATCTGCTAAGGTTTTCTCATGCCCCCTTATAAGCCCTTTCTTCAGCTCCTTCCTGGATAACTTGTATCTCACTGGACCCTTTTCCGTTCCTTGTTTCCTAAACCTTACATAAGCATCTTTCTTCCTCTTAGCCAGTCATTCGACTTCTCTTGAAAACCAAGGCTCCCTCAATCAACTGCATCTTCCCTGCCTGCTAGGGACAAACATATCGAGCACACGCAGAATGCATTCCTTAAACAATCTCCACATTGCAATAGTGCTCATCTGTTCCAATTTTATGTTACCCAGCTCTTGCCTGACAGCATTGTAATTACCCTTCCCTCAGTTATAAACCATTATCTGCTGTATGTACCTATCCTTTTAAAGTAACAGAGTTATGATAGCTACCGCCAAAATGCTCTCCTACCTACAGATCTAACATTTGGCCTGGTTCATTGCAAAGCACCAAATCCAAAGTGGTCTCTCCTCGTGTTGGTCTATCTACATACTGTGTCAGGAATCCTTCCTGAACACACTGGATACTCCATCTAAACTATTAAAACTAAAATGCTTCCAATCAATATTTGGAAAGTTGAAGTCACTCATGATTACAACCCTGTGACTTCTGCACCTTTCCAGTATCTGCCTCCCAATCCGCTCCTGTACTCCTCTGCAGCTATGAGGAGGCCTGTAAAAAAAACTCAACAAAGTGACTGCTCCTTTCTTATTCCGGACCTCAACCCAAACTGACCCTGTAGACAGATCATTCTCAAACTGCCTTTGAGTAGCTGCTTTACTAGCCCTAACTAGCGATGCCACTCCCCCGCCTCTTTTTTCACCGTCCCTATTTCTTTTAAAGCATCCAAATCCCTGAACTTCCAACAACCGTTCCTGTCCCTGAGTTACCCAAGTTTCTGTATTGGCCACAACATCGTAATTCCAAGTACTGACCCATGCTGTAAGTTCATCTGCCTTACTTCTGATACTTCTAGCATTGAAGTATACACACCTCAGACCATCTGTGTGTCCACAATTACACTCTGTAGACTGCATTTCTTTATAAACAACCTCACTCCCTGCTGTGATAATGGGAACTGCAGATGCTGGAGAATCCAAGATAACAAAGTGTGGAGCTGGATGAACACAGCAGGCCAAGCAGCATCTCAGGAGCACAAAAGCTGACGTTTCGGGCCTAGATGAAGGGTCTCGGCCCAAAACGTCAGCTTTTGTGCTCCTGAGATGCTGCTTGGCCTCTGTGTTCATCCAGCTCCACACTTTGTTATCTCACTCCCTGCTGTGTCTGTTGGAAGGCTGAATACCTCATCCTCTGAATTACAAATCCAGTTCCCCACCCACAGCCAATCTGGTTTAAACCATCCCATATAGCCCATACTTCATACTATTTTGTATATAATTTTCTGAATACATGGTTTATTTTAATATAAGAAATATTTTCACTTTACTAAACTTAAAACTATTACCTCTGACCATATTTGCAGGTGTTTCTGAAATTATCCTCCATTGTTTCTCAGTATTCTTTACTTAGCTTTCAGCAGCTCATTAACATATAAAGGTGGAAACTAATCTGTAGCCCACACTTGTGCATTAAAAGCAAAAGCAAAAGAGGAAGTTATAGACAACACAGAATGGAGCTAGAGAAACACAGTAGGCCAGGCAGTGTGTTGACATTTGAGGGCAGGACTCCTCGTCAGAAAGGATGTTTTAAGGAAAGTTACAAATTATCATAGGATAGCTGTTGCTGTGTTGTTAAACAAATGCTTCATTCCACCAATTTCATAAGCAGTTAACTAACCATAGGAAAGAGTCAAAGATGGGCTTAATGCATCAGGTGGCTACGTACTGCTGGCTGTTATCAATATGCAGTAAAACCGGGTTTCAATGTGTGATTAGTGACATTACTCATAGGATCTAAAGCATTTGATTGTGCAGAAATAATTATTCGGTAGAAGTCACCAAACTGTGAAGGAGAACTAAGCTTGCACGAATGAAACTTCATTAATATGTATTTAAAGTATCTTGGCAAGTGAGCAGAAAACTTTGGCACACGTAAATAGTTGACATATGGTTACGACCTCCTTCCAGTTAAGGATTTAAACCAACATTCTTAGCATTTTCAGAGTCCTAAAGGGTAGCTATAAACACAACTCATTATTATTACAAGATGATGAATAAGGCAATGCATAGTCATTAAGAGAGGACAGGAAAAGTGCTGGACCAAGAGTGGTGAGGTACCACAAAAGGTCAGCAACCTTGTGCAATGAGGGAACAACAAGAGGTGAGAGACCATGGAACAGTAAGGGACTACAGATGGCGAGGGATTGCAGATGGTGAAGGATGTGAATGGTGACGGACCATGATAGGTGAGGGAACACGATGAGTGAGGGACTATGAGTAACCATAGGCAGTGAGAAACTGAGAGTGGTGAAGAATTAGAAATGGGTGAACGCAAAGTGTGATCATAGAGCAAGAGCAATGATGCACAAGGAGAAAATGAAGACCAGAAACCGGTGAGGACCAGGAGTTGTTTATGTAACTTAATGAGTGACTTTGAAGAGATATCTGTTGGTCATCAGTTCCCAGTGGGCTCCAACTGTTAGCTCTGGCTAGGTCTTGCCCAGAATTATCCAATAATTTTATGCATCACTCTGGTTCCAGCAATGGTATGAAGAAAAATGTCAAGAACAGTTTGCGGTATATCATCTAGGGCCAAATCCACGACTGCATAGTGTTTACATTACTTATTCAAGGGAAAGCACACTCACCCTTTTCAGCAAACACTGCACCTGTCAGCAGCTTCACTTCTCGATTTAACACGTCAGATGTGTTATAGTCCCTATGAATCGATCAAAATAACACCTCATTATTCTCTGTTGGTGTAAGCCATTGTAAATGTCATTTTTACATTCTTTTAGCTGTTGTATATGTATTCATATTCCTGAGTGTAAATGCAGAACTAATTGAAGGAAAGTTAATCTCGAATATGTAGATTTTTGAAATACTGTTTGCTATTGACATATTGGAGAAAATGTTTGCATAGTGAATAATCAGCACAGCTGAACTTTTGCCTCCTCAATTTTACTCTTCCTGAGTCTAATGTCTAATTAAAGACAGAACTTGCATTTATAGAGGGCGTTTTTCAACATTTGGATTTCACAAGGTGCTTCACAGCCATTTAAGTTACTTTGGGAATTAATCAAAGTGGGAGGCAAAGTCCCACAAATAGCAATGTGCTTTTATCATAAAGTTGTGATTTAATATACTTACACTTTTCAAGGGACATAGAATTGTAGAATCCTTACATACAGGGCAGGCAATTGGGCAAATCAAGTCCGCATCAATCCTTCAAAAAGTATCTCACCCAGACCCACACTCCTCCCCTATCCTAGTAACCCTGCATCTTCCATGGCTAATTCACCTAACTTACACATCCCTGGACAATATGGGCAATTTAGCCTGGCCAATCCACCTAACCTGCACATCTTCAGACTGTGGGAGGAAACTGCATATTTTAATCTAAATCATTTTAATACCTCAGGCCAGAATATGATGCATGAGACCAATGATCTGTTACTCAGTCCAAAGCATCAAGAATATAGGTCAGATGTTCTGTCCTTACCCCCAGATGAAAATGATCAGTTTCATCTACAAATAGATAGCCCACATTATTATTTCACCATTCCATGTGTGTGATTGATATGTTTATGTCTGAGAAAATAACATGACAGTAAAAGGGTAAGTTTGGCTGATAAATCAGGAAATTTCCCCATGTTTCTTCACATACTGCCTTTGATCTGTTAGATCCAGCTGAGGGGGCAGACAGGGTCTCAGTTTTACATGTGAAAGACAAAATCCCTAGCATAGCTATAGCTCCCCCCTTCAGTACTACCCTGCGAATGTCAACTGAGATGTCTACAATATAAGAGTCTGCAGTTGCTATCAGTAGCACAGGAAGTGTTGTGGGGAGGCAATTGGGGACCATTCCTACAAATTAACTGTTTGAATTGGGTTAGAGAAGGGGAGAGAAAATGGATGGAAGTGAAAGAGTGAATGGCACTGGATGAAAAATTGAATGACAAAGTCAAATAGGGAAGCGGGGAAACTAAGTGAACTTAGAGACAAGGGAAATGGGGAATTAAGAATGGGAGCGGCAACAATAACCCTGAGAGTTGTTGGGGTAGTAGTGGTGTCGCTGAGTATTGGGTGAGGTTGCAGCTTAAGTCATCATCACACTGCATTCACATTGAAAATAGTTGTTGCATGCTGCTGTAAGTTTCAGTTTTCTGTTCATATCAAACTTAATAATGCAATGCAATCTTAACTTTCTAACAGAATAAATATCAGGAGCATGAACTCTGACTAGTTTTGCTTTCCATAGTCAAAAGGCAATGGAGTCAGCTATAAGATTACAGACATTGTTTGCTGAGGCCAGTTGACACGACAAGATGGGCTATGAGGTTGAGATTTTCTGTTATTTCTCACATAGGACTGCACCTGATCTCTTTGCAAAAGGCCACCAGAGCAAATACCAGCCACAAAATCACTATCCAAGGACCTCAGAAAGTGCCTGAGCATGGGCTACAGCTAATGAGATTTGTGCTGCATTCAGTGTAACAGCCTGATGATGATGTTTATTTTGTCTCAGATTAAAGGATAGCCTGAAACATGACCTCCTAGATCGTATACTGGATGTGATTTGAAATAGAAAGAGCTATTAGATATGATATAACAATATAGAAGGATAGTTCTTACTTGAATCTTGTGTTTTATTACTCTGCTTAATGTGACAGTATAAATGGAACTTTGTCCTGCGCCTAACCTAAACTTAACCTGCTTGTGGAATGTTTAATAGAACAGTGTAGAATGAACGTTATTCCATATTTACCATCTGCTGAGTATAAGAATACAATGGGCAGGGAGGTGGGGTGGAATTCCTGAATGCAATCCATACAAAGATAAAAAGTTATTCACCTAGCAGAAACCAGTGGCTTTGAGGGAGACCATAAGACACTTGAGCAGAATTAGGCCATTTGGCCCATTGAGTCTGTACTACTATTTGATCGTGGCTGATATGTTTCTCAACCCCATTCTCCTACCTTCTCCCTGTAGCTCCTGGTTCCCTTATTAATCAAGAACATATCTGTCTCTGTCTTAAATTCACTCGATTGCCCTCTGCGGCAATGAGTGTCACAGATTAACCATCGTCTGGCTGAAGAAATTCCTCCTCATCTCAATCCCTTCACTCTGAGGCTGTGTCCTTGGGTCCTAGTCACTTTTAGTAGGGAAAACATCTTTTCCACATCCACTGTCTCCAGGCCTCTCAGTATTCTGTAACATTCAATCAGATCCCCTCTCATTCTTTTAAACTCCATTGACTGGAAAGAGTCCTCATCAGCTTCTCATATGAAAACCCCTTCATCCTGGGATCATTCTTGTAAACCTGTTCTGCATCTCTCAAATGCTAACACATTCTCTTTAAACACAGGTCCAAAACAGCTCATAATATTCCACATGCAGTCTGACCAGAGTCCTATACGGACTCAGCAGTACATTTCTGCTCATGTATTATAGTCCTCTTGAAATGAATGCTAACATTGTATTTGCCTTCCTACCTGCCAAATGAACCGGCCTGTTTGCCTGAGAGGAATCTTGAACTAGGACTCCCAAGTCCCTTTGTGCTTAAGATTTCTGAAGCCTTTCCCCATTTAGAAAATATTCCACACTTCTATTCTCCTTACCAAAGTACATAATCTCAGACGTTCCACATTGTGTTCCACCTGCCGCTTCTTTGCCCACTCTCCAGATCTAAGTTGTTCTGCAGTCTCCCTCCTTCCTCAACATACCTACCCCTCCAACTATCTTTATGTCATCTGCAAACTGAGCAAAAATATCTTCAGTTCCTTCCTTCAGACCATTAATGTATAAAGTGAATATTTGTTGTCCCAAAATGGACCCCTATGGAACTCTACTAGTGTCTGGCTGCCATCCTGATAAAGGCCCCTTTTTCCCTATTCTCTGCCTTCTGCCAGTCAGCCATTCTTCTATCCATACAAGTACCTTGCCCGTAACACCATGGGTGCTTATCTTATTTAGCAGCCTCCTATGTGGCACCTTGTCAAATATCTTCCAGATATCCAAATAGATTGTGTTCACTGGCTGTCCTTTGTCTAGGTTGCTTGTTATCTCCTCAAAAAATTCTAACTGATTTGTCAGGCATGACCTCCCACTGATGAAGCCATGCTGACTCAGCCCTATTTTACCCTGCACTTTCAAACACTCAGCAATCTTAGCCTCAATAATGGAGTCTAAAATCTTACCAATGGTCAGGCTAACCAGCCTATAGTTCTCTGACTTCTGCCTGCAACCCTTCTTAAACATGGGTGTTACGTTTGCCATTTTGCAGTCCTTTGGGACCCTACTTCACTCCAACGGTTCCTGAATGATTACCACCAATGCCTCTACGATGTACTCAGCCTGCTCCTTCAGAGCTTTGGAAAGTAGTCCATCTGGTCCAGGTGACTTATCCAGCTCAGACCATACAGCTTCTCTTGCATCTTCTTGGTATGGTCAC
This sequence comes from Stegostoma tigrinum, assembly GCF_030684315.1. NCBI lineage: Eukaryota > Metazoa > Chordata > Chondrichthyes > Orectolobiformes > Stegostomatidae > Stegostoma > Stegostoma tigrinum. The sequence goes on from NC_081369.1 coordinate 4,086,344, forward strand.
TACACTGACTTCTCTCCACCAGTTTATTGCTGGTGTCTTCTACCGTGAATATTGATGTAACGTACCTATTCAGTTCTTCCCCATTAGTACTTGTTCAGCCTCATTTTCAAGTGATCCATTATCTGCCCTTCTCTTACCTTTTAGATTTTTTTAAAAATCTTACAAATATTTCTAGCTAGCTTACTCTCATCTTGCATCTACCCCACCCTCTCCCCCAACCCTGCATTGCTTTTATAGTTCTCCTCTGTTGGTGTTTAACAGCCTTCTAATCCTTTGGCTTTCCACCAACCTTCACCACAACCTATGCTTTTGCTTTTGCTCTTATGCCGTCCCTAACTTCCATTGTAAGCTATTGTTGTTTCTTCTTCCTGGGATGAATTTCTGCTTTGCCTCCTGAATTACCTCCAGAATCTCCTGCTGTTGTTGTCTTCCTTTCTAATCAACTCTGGCCAGCTCATCCCTCATGTCTTCATAATTGCCTTTATTCAGTTGTAATGCTGGTACATTTGATTCCAGCTTTTCCATCTCAAACTACAGAGCGAATTCTATCATATTATGGTCACTGCCCCCTAGGGGTTCCTTCACTGTAAGCTCCCAAACCAAGTCTCTTATTGCACATTACCAAATCCAGAATCGTCTGCTCCCTAGTGGGGTCTACCACAAACTGCTCCAAAAAAACCATCTTGTAGACATTCCATGACTTTCTTTTCTTAGGGTCTGCTAGCAACATGATTTTCCCAGTGCACCTGCACATTGAAGTCCCCCACAACTGCAATAATAGTGCCTTTCTTACATGCCTTTTCTATCTCCTGGTTTATTTTCTTCTTCACATTCTCACTACTGCTGAAAGGCTTGTATATAATGCCCATCAGGCTCTTTTTTTTTCCCTTTGTGGTTCCATAACTCTACCCCACAGATAATCTATGGCCTCCCACTTTATATCACTTCATGCTATCAACTTAATTTCATTTCTCATTAGCAAGGCAACCCCACCCCCTCTGCCTACATGTTTGTCCTTTCGATAGGATGTGTATCCTTGGATGTTTTGTTCCCAGCCTTGATCCTCCTGCAGCCACGTCTCTCTGATACACAAACATTGTACTTAGCAATTTCAAATCTGCACTACAAGCTCATTGACCTTGATTCATATGCTGTGTGCATTTAAATACAACACCCTCAGTCCTGCATTGAGTGCTCCCCTTCTCATAGTTGTCTCCGTATCTGTTGTGCATGAAAATAGATTCATGACCTTTTCCATACTCGCAGTCCTATTACTTGTTCTGAGCACTTTAATAATCTCTCCTGAGTCCTCCATCCTTCAATTTCTTTCTATAATTTTACATGCAACTGAACCCACCCTCACACTGTTTAACTTAAAGTCCTATCCAGATCCCTAGTTACGCAATTCACCTGGACTCTGGTCCCATCATGATTCAGATGAAGCCCAGGCCATCGGAAAAGCTCCCTCCTTTCTCATTGCTGGTCTCAATGTCCCATGAATTAAACCTGTTTCTCCCATTACAATGGTTGAGTCACACATTTACCTTTTTAATCTTTTGGCCCATGTTCTAATTTACTCGTGGCTGAGGCAGTAATTTGGAGATTTTAATTTAACCCTTAGCTGCCGATATTCCCTCAGCAGATCCTCCATCCTGTTTCTACATATGCTTTTGGACCATAACAACTGGATCTTCCCCTCCAACTCCAAGTTCGACTGCAGTCCAGATGAGATGCTCCTGAACCTGGACACCAGACTAACAATAGCCTTCGGGACTGTCAATCCTGGCCACAAAGAACAGTATCTATTCTCCTGATTATATGATCCTCAATTAAACAATATTTCTCTTTTCTCCCCCTTCTTGAATGGCTTGCTGTGCCATGGTGCTGTGGTCAGTTTGCTCATCATCCCTACAGCCTCCTCTGTCATCCATACAGGGAGGAAGAATCTCTAGCCTGTTCGAAAAACTTTCAAGGGTTCAGGCTCCTCCTGGATCCCTCTACCTGTCTTTCTCATTGTCACACCCTCCTGTCCCTGACCACTGACCAAATTCAAGCTAGTTAATCTAAGGGGTGTGATTGCCTCCTGAAAAACAGCATCCAGGTAACTTGCCTCCTCCCTGATATGTTGCAGTTTTCAAGAGTGTAATTCCTTTATTCATTTACAGGATGAGGTTGTTGCTGGCTAGGCAGCATTTACTGCCCATCCCTAATTGTCCACAGTGCAGTTAAGAGTCAACCACATTACTGTGGGTCTGGAGTCACATGTCAGCATGACCAGGTAAGGATGGCAGTTTCCTTCCCTAAAGGGCATGTGTGAACCAGATGGGTTTTTCCTAACAATCGACAATGGGTTCATGGTCATCATTAGATTCTTAATTCCAGACATTTTATTGAGTTCAAATTCCACCATCTGACATGGTGGGATTCGAACCCAGGTCCCCCGAACATTATCTGGGTCTCTGGACTAACAGTCCAGTGATAATACCACTAGGCCATCGCCTCCCCATTGTAATACCTAAATTACAAAATTCTCCCAGGAAATTCTTTCAGAAAGATTAATATCAAGGGACAACTGATCATTAGCAATTCAGAGAATACTTTAGCATCAGGGATCTCACTTTCAAAAACTACAAATTTACACATATGAGAAGAAAGAGCATTAATAAAATTTGATTATGTAGCCTTGGGAGTACAAAGGGATCTGCACTTCTTTATGCATGAAACCTTCGACAGTCAATTTGCACATAGCAAGAGTAACATGAATCTCTTTTCTTAGCTTTTCCCATATTGTGTGGTTTTATACACAGGGGGAGGAAGAGGAATATTTTTCATAATTTTCTTTTTATTTTCTGTGCTTAAGCTGATTTTTTTTTTCAAAATTAAGTTTTCCTTTTGAAATAGCCTTTGGTGTGCATTCTCCAATCCTCAGATTGTGCAGTCCAATACAAAAATACCCTCAGGGAACTCCTTAGGGTAGACTGAAGTATGGTTTCCTCGTGCATTAAAACCTGGAGGATGATTGTCACAACACACACAAGCATAGAAGGAATTAAATATAGGAAATGAAAGAAGTTGTAAACATACAAAACAAGAATAGAAGTAGAGAGATAATGGGAACTGCAGATGCTTGAGAATCCAAGATAACAAAATGTGAGGCTGGATGAACACAGCAGGCCAAGCAGCATAGAATAGAAGTAGGCCATTCAACCTCTCAAGCCTGCTGTGCCATTCAATAAGATCGTGCTGTCTCAGATTCCTTGTTCCTATCTCTCCCAATGACATTTGATTCCCTTGCACAGAAAGAATCTATCTACCTCTTGTTACGACAGGTTCCTGGATAAGTGTCCTAAATTTCTTTACAATTCCAGACAGGATAACCCCAAATGATTATTATAGTGACTGTGATGAGGTTAGCCAAGTGGACCTCGTAGAATATGTATTCTTTGATTAGGGCTGTTAACCTGGTCCAATTAAGGAGCCCTGGCTGACAGATAAGGAGAGTCAGAGGCTCTCTTCATCTGAGAACTACCTCTGAGGAAGCTGGATCAGTGTCAAGGACTCCCCACATGCAAATAAAGGGTGATTTGGTGACGGGATACCAGCCTCGGTGCAGTTATTCCAGTTATACTTCCAGGTGAAGATGAACATATTGAGTAAAGAGTAACTCTTGTTCATTCAACACCTCTCTTATGTAAACACAACCTTAATTTCATTGAAAAATTATCCCTTCCATCATTTTCACTCTTCAAGAAAATGTATGTTTTCAGTCAGAGCCAATTTAACATGTCGTTCTTGACTTAAGGAAAAGGTGAGTTTTTCTGCAATTAACACAAGAATAGTTAACAAAACATACAAGTGCAGACAGATTAAAAGTAAGAGGTGAGCCCAAAAAGTAAAATATAATAACAGAATCGGTCTTTGGCCTATCTGTGACAAATTGACTGTGAAACGTTGCAGCCATAAATTTGGTAGTTGTTTGGAAATGCTTGATTCTGTAATCAGCTGAAAGGAGTTTGTCTAGTTTCCTTCAACAGTGAATTTTCTAATAACTAGTTTTCAGTGATAAAATCAGAGACATTTCCAAGGGTGGAAAGGTTAACTAGAAGAGGCCACAGGGGAGATGTGGAAGATTCAGGGACAAGTGCAGCAAAAAGTTTTCATGTAGCAGGTGGTGGGTGCCTGGAACACACTGCCAGTGGAGGTGGTGAAATCAGGTACATTAGCAATCTTTCAGGTGTATCTTGAAAAACACATGAATCGGAGGTGAACAAAGGGATAGAAACTGCAGATGGTCAATAAGTAGTAGGTCTAAGTAAGGATTAGGAATTGGTGCAGGCTTAGTTAGCCAAAGGGCTACATTGTATTATATTGTACTCTTGCATATAAGAATGACTTTATTTTGTTATCTGAACATGCTGGGGTTTCTAGAGGAAGTTCTCAGCTATTTCCATTCACAGCACACTTTGGCACAGTGGAGCTTAAACTGCAAACCAGCACACCATTTTACCCTTCCAGGAATGCACATGGAAGAGCGGCTAAAGACCAAACTGCACTCTAGCATACAGAGAGTAGTTAGTTTTTAACCCCTTGCCTTGTGTATTCCTGTAGGGATAAAATATAAACATCTTTCCTCCAAGACAGCCTTTCTTTCAAATCATATCATGCCTGCCATCTTCAGTAGAACCACGAGAAATCACAGTTCAGTTTTTAAATGGCATATCCTTCTTTGAAAGTTACTGTCTGAAGTTCCCTTGGCACTATTCAGATGTGACATTCCGTGATTCTGCTCAGGACTCATTGTAGTTCACACAGGCATTTTAGATAGTCACTGAATTAAATCCTTAGCCATCTTTTTGGTTGTTCATCCTCTAGGGGAATTCAAAACTAGAGGGCATAATTTTAAGGCGAGAGGAGAAAGATTTAAAAGGAACTGAGGAGAAAATCTTTCACACAGAGGATGGTGAGTATATGGAATGAACTGCCAGAGGAAGTGGTAGTTGCATGTATGGTTATAGCATTTAAAAGACATTTGGACAGGTACATGCGTGGAAAAGATTTAGAGGGAAATGGGCCAAACACAGGAAAATGGGACTAATTTAGGTTGGGAAACCTGGTCAGCATGGACGAATTGGACCGAAGGGTCTGTTTCTGTACTGTATGACTCTAGTTTCAGTAATGGTGGCCATGAATTATTGCAAAAATTTATCTGGTTCCTAAAATTCCTTTGGGGAAGGAAATCAGCCATCTTGATATGGTCTGGTCTACAAACCCACAGTAATGTGTTTGATACTCAACTATCCCAGCAAACCATTCAGTTTAAGGGAAATTAGGAATTAGCAACAAATGTTGGTCTTATCTGTAATACTCACATCCAGGGGAAGTCCCTGCTTAAAATTTAACTCTTTGACCAGACATTTGGTTACCTCACTTAACATCCCATAATTTTGTTTTATACTATGTTGGTGCAGTGCCTTAAATGTTTCACTGCTGTAAAGATGTGATATAAGTGTAGGTTTTTGGAGAGTGTGGACAAACAGAGAATTCCAATGTTTCCAATACTCTGAGCTGTAGCAAAACCAACCAACAGAATTTGTTTCAGAGATAATGGGAACTGCAGATGCTGGAGAATCCGAGATAACAAAGTGTGGAGCTGGATGAACACAGCAGGCCAAGCAGCATCTTAGGAGCACAAAAACTGACGTTTCGGGCCTAGACCTTTCATCAGAAAAGGAAACAATTTGTATTCTTTTCAGAAGAAGCATTGAATAAAAGAGATGAGAAGTTATGAAAAACTTGTTCCAAAAGATAGGGCCATTATGATAGAGGACTGCATAATAATGGGCACTCCATTGTTGAAATCATTGAAACCGAAGAGAAAATACAATGTATTTTTACCAGAATAAGAAAAAAAGCTGCAGAAAACAGAAACGCTGAACATAATGGGAACCACTTCTATTCAGCTACCAGAGGCAAATAGAAAATCTTGTAGAATCTTAGAGCACAGAAGGAGGTCATTCACCTTCTCATGCCAGTGTCACCCCCCTAAAAGAGCAATCCCTTTAGACCTATTCTCCTGCTCTTTTCCCATAGCCTTGTAAATGCTCCCTTTTCAAATATGTTGTTGAAGTATACACTTAATAGAACTTTTCTTTGAAATGAAGTGTTTTCGCGAGTTGAATAGGGGAGTATTATTTCCTCTGATTGGTGATGAGAGGTCACCAATTTAACTTTGGCAGCAAGAGGCCGAAAAGAAATTTCTTCAGAATGAGTTGTAGGAGTATGGAATGTTTTGCCATAGGGAGTAATTGAGTCTAAGGCCATCTGTTATGAGAACACTAGATCAGGATTTGAAGTAAAACAAGATAAAGAGCTATAAGTATAGAGTGTGGAGGACAGGGATTAGTTTTTTGAGTTGCTGCAGCAACAAACTAGCCTGGGCACCAGGGGCCGTATAGCCACTTTCCATCCACATAGTACACCTCTTTGATCTCAAAGGCCATCAAGAAAACACTGTAGGAAATAGAAGTGTTTACTGGTGTACTCTTCTGTGTTTGAGACTTTTAAAAGAATATCCCTATCAGTATATATTTGATCAGAAAATGATTAAAACATACTCAACAACTATGAAATACCATTCACCAATCACTCCAATGCTTGGTGGTTATATTGATTCCTGAAGATGTGTTGTACTAGCTCAATGCATTAACTTTTCTAATTCCAAACAAGAGAGGAAAGAAGCACCAATAATGTCATTGATATACCAAATAGAGAGTTGTGAGTGGGGCTTGAAGTTGGGGTGATACAAGAAATGTTCCATGTGTCCCACAAAGAGACTGGCATAACTGGGGTCCACATGACTGCCCATGGCCACCCCTTTGACCTGAAGAAAGTAGGAGAAGTTAAAGAAGTTGCTCAGGGTAAGGACAAGCTTGGCCAGGCAGTGGAGACTGGTGGTGGATGGGGACGGTTCAGGCCTTTTTTTCCAAGAAGAAGCTGAGAGCCCTGGGACCATCTTGATGGGGGATGGACCTGTGAAGGGATTGCACGTCCAGGGTAAACAGGAGGCACCTGCACCCCTTACCTGGAAACTCTGAAACTGACGTAAAGCATCTAAAGACTCACGGATGTAAGTGGGAAAGGACTGGACAAGGGGTGAAAAAGTTGAGTCAGGTTAGGAAGAGATGAGTTCTGTGGGGCAGGAGCAGTCAGAAACAACGGGTCTGCTCAGACAATCCTATTTGTGGATTTTGGGAAGGAGGTAGAAACAGACTATGCAGTGTCATATTTTTGGTCACAACTCCTCATACCTCCTTATATGGCTAAACATCAAATGTTGAACTATGTCGATGTTAAAAGCTTTATACAAATACTGAGAGTTGTGGTTCTGCTGAGGGTGCAGTATTCATCTCACCTGCAATACCCCAATTCTACCAAACCACCAGAGGGTGCTCTTGATCAAATTAGATCGTTGTCAGCTGTTCATGGAGATACAGGTTCATAGTTCTGGAGAAGAATCATTTTCAGAATCAGAAGAACTAACTTTGTTTCTGCCTCTACAGATGCTGCCAGACCGGTTGAGGTTTATCAATACTTTCAGTTTTTATTCATGGCTTGCAGCAGCTGGTAGCCAGGATAGTTCAGCATCAAGGTGTATTCAGCCCTCTAACAAGACAACAATTCGACAAGTTAATTTAATCATTTCCAAAACAAAATAGCAAGGGCGCCTCATTCCTGCGCACTAATTGGGCCTGGGTGCCAAATCCAATGACTAAATCATTCTCTGCAAACTTTGGCATGATCACCGTGAGACAGGAAGAAATTTAGCCAACAGCAATAATACGAAAAAATTACAAAATCTAACGCTTAAATGCATAGCTTTGCTACAAACATGTATGTAACAGGGCTTTGTGAGCAAACCTAGATTTTGAATGGGAAAACCTAGAAATAAGGATCAGGCCATATATATATATATATATATGGCCTGATCTTTATTTCTAGGTTTTCCCATTCTATATATATATATATATAATAGGAGGAGTAACACTGTTGGCAGTGATGAGAGCCTCAGTCGGTCCTCACAGACACATAGAAGCTATAGATTTGTATAAGAGTCAAGCTTGGGATCATGGTGGGAGAAGAGGAAGGAGGAGTAGAGAACATTTGGAGTTGGGATTTGAAGGAGCAGAGAACCCAACAATGGAAACATGAATGGACGTATGACTGCAGAGGATAAAGTAAAAAGCAAAGAGAGAATCAAGGTGATAGCCTCAAATGAAGGTACATCCAGTGAAAGAAACATTCTCCAAAAATACAGACAGGGAATTATAGAACATAAACATCCTTCACACTCACACATAGAGAAAGTGTACCCAAAGATATCGGCCAACTGTCAGAGGTATGCACATAAGTACAAAAATGTGCTCCCAAACACTGATACATAAAGTAAGGCCCCAACCTACTTATACTTTCTAAACAACCTGTTCAGACACAAAAAACAGAAATTTTTGGAAGCTCAGCAGGTCTGGCAGCATCTGTGAAGAAAAGGTCAGAGTTAACATTTTGGGTCTGATGACCCTTCCTCAGAACTGTTCAGAGAAATTATTACACACCTCTGGAGCAGACGGGACTTGAACCCAGCTCTCCTTGCTCAGAAGCAGGGATGCTCTTTGGATGGTCGATGAAGGCTTGATGAGTGAAATGTCTTTATCTGCCCTGTTGGAATTCTATGACACACATAGAAAAATGCATGGAGCAGATGATTGTGGCTGTCCTATGGCATTCTTTTGAGTTGCTAGGAACAGTCAAACTTTATGAGTCAACAGAGTGGATAGTGGTAATCAGAAAAACATAATTGTTGCCAGGAGTACTTTTGAAATGTGATACACAGACCACACGAAAGTCCTTTAAAATGTATAGTTTGGGTTTTGGTAGGCCGGAAAGTGATGATCTTTGAGGCCTAAGTAAAAGGTTGCATGTGTCCAAATTAGAACAAAAAGAAAACTTTTAAACAAGCACATGGGAAAATTGGATCACATCTCCCCATACATTTCACCTGACTTTAAAGTTTGGCTAAGCGATGGGGCAGGGAAGAGAGAAAGAATTTATTCCTTTCTTTTCCTGCAACAACCACTTCCTCCCACAGCTTGAGCAGTTTTGGCAGACAGGTCCCACAGATGACTTAGATTTTTTTTAAGATTAGATTCCCTACAGTGTGGAAACAGGCCCTTTGGCTCAACAAGTCCACACCACCCATTGAAGCATCCCACCCAGATCCATCCGCCATAACCCACACACCCCTGAACACTACGGGCAAATTAGCATGGCCAATCCACCTACACTGCACATCTTTGGACTGTGGGAGGAAACCCACGCAGACATGGGGACAATGTGCAAACTCCGCACAGACAGTCGCCCGAGGCTGGAATCGAACCCAGGTCCCTGGTGCTGTGAGGTTGCAGTGCTAACCACTGAGCCACTGTGCTTGGTAAGCAAGAGCCCTTAGTAAGAAGGAATGACACAAACTAAAACTTCCTTGTGTAGCATTCTAAGTCAAAGCCAGATCTCATTGGGTCACATCAGCAGCTCAGGCAAGTGGGTCTTATACCCTGGTTAATGATTACACAAGAAAAACTTATGCAGAAGAAACACTCCCTTGAATAAATGATGTTTGGCAACGTGTTATGACAGAGTCAATAAGCCAGACGAATCAATGAGATTCTTTGCATCACTATAATAATTAAACATCAAAACTACTTTGTTGACTGTAATCTATTTAGGTACATTCTGTGGTTGTGAAAGATGCCACAGAAATTGTATGTGGGTGGGGCAGGCACATCGGTGAAAATAGTAATCTGTGATAGAACAGTGTCCTCTGACGCTGAGAAGGTTACAGGAGGTTTAGTGGAGATGTTTGTAATTTAGAGGGTGTTTGACAAATAACAAGATGTTATCCTCACTGGCAGGAAGATTAGTAACTGGTCGATACAGATAGCGGATAAAGAGAGATTAACAGTAAGAAGTAAAATTTGGAGTTTTCATGCAGAAAGTTAAAATGACCTGGAAAACACTGCCTGGAAGGGTGGTGGAAGCAGATTAAATAGATTTCACAAAGGAACTGGATATATACAAGAAAAGGGGAAAATACAGTTGGACTAAGGATAGAGCAAAAGACAGGAGGGAGAGGGACTGATTGATTACTGAGTCAGCACTCGTGCCACATCAGCTGAATGTTTACTCCGTACACTTCAGAATTCTGTAATTATCCACTCAATTTCCTCTCTGAGCTAAAATGTTTGGCAAGTGAAAAATGATAACTTGGCCACTTTTTTTGTTCAAGATACAAAGAAACAGGCCTTTTGAACACATATATATAATGTAGATGACTTGGACAAAGATGTAGATGGGTGTGTTAGTAAGTTTGCAGACGATACAAAAATCAGTGGAGTTATGGATAGTGTAGAAGTTGTCAAAGGATACAGCAGGGTATAGATCAGTTGCAGGTAAAGGCAGAGAAATGACAGTCAGAGTTTAATCCGGATATGTGGGAGGTGCTGCACTTTGGGAGAACAAATGTTAAGGAAAAGAATACAGTTAATGGCAGGACCCTGAACAGCATTGATGTGCGAAGGGCTCTTGTGGTTCATGTCCATCGCTCCCTGAAAGTGGCCACACATGTGGACAGGGTAGTAGAGAAGGCTTATGGCATGCTTGCCTTTATTGGTTGGGAAATTGAATACAAGAGTCAGGATGTTATGTTGCAGCTTTATAAGACTGTAGTTAGGCCACACTTAGAGTATTGCATTGAATTCTGTTCACCACATTACAGGAAGGATGAAGAGATTTTGGAAAAGGTGAAGAAGAAGTTTACCAGGATGCTGCCTGGATTAGGGGGTATAAGCTATAAGGAGAGGCTAGAAAAATTTGGGTTGTTTTCTGTGGACCAGTGGAGGCCGAGGGAAGGCTTGATGAAAGTCTATAAAATAATGAGATGCATAGATAGGGTTGACAGTTGGAATCTTTTCCCCAGAATTGAAATGTCTAAAACTGGGGGCTATACATTTAACGTTGGGGGCGGGGGGGGAGTTCAAAGGAGATGTGAGGGGCAAGTTTTTCATGCAGAGAGTGGTAGGAGTCTGCATCACACTACCAGGGGTTGTGGTGGAGGCAGATATGACAGGGTCATTGAAGAGACTTTTAGATAAACACATGAATATACAAAGAATGGAGAGATATGGACCAAGGAGGGGCAGAAAGGATTAGTTTAATTTGGCTTCATGTTCAGCACAGCATTGCGGGCTAAAGGGCTCGTTCCTGTGCTATACAGTTCTACGTTCTAGAATAAACTCCATTTCATCAGCAACACCACAAGTTTTACCCTCCCCAATCATACAGTTACAGTAAGATCCAGAAAGAGAGGCAAATAAAAGTCTTACGAAAGTGATAATGGGAACTGCAGATGCTGGAGATTCCAAGATAATAAAATGTGAGGCTGGATGAACACAGCAGGCCAAGCAGCATCTCAGGAGCACAAAAGCTGACGTTTCGGGCCTAGACCCTTCATCAGAGAGGGGGATGGGGGGAGGGAACTGGAATAAATAGGGAGAGAGGGGGAGGCGGACCGAAGATGGAGAGTAAAGAAGATAGGTGGAGAGGGTGTAGGTGGGGAGGTAGGGAGGGGATAGGTCAGTCCAGGGAAGACGGACAGGTCAAGGAGGTGGGATGAGGTTAGTAGGTAGCTGGGGGTGCGGCTTGGGGTGGGAGGAAGGGATGGGTGAGAGGAAGAACCGGTTAGGGAGGCAGAGACAGGTTGGACTGGTTTTGGGATGCAGTGGGTGGGGGGGAAGAGCTGGGCTGGTTGTGTGGTGCAGTGGGGGGAGGGGATGAACTGGGCTGGTTTAGGGATGCAGTGGGGGAAGGGGAGATTTTGAAACTGGTGAAGTCCACATTGATACCATATGGCTGCAGGGTTCCCAGGCGGAATATGAGTTGCTGTTCCTGCAACCTTCGAGTGAGTGGCTCTCCGTGACTCCCTTGTTCGCTCCACACTGCCCTCCAACCCCACCACACCCGGCACCTTCCCCTGCAACCGCAGGAAATGCTACACTTGTCCCCACACCTCCTCCCTCACCCCCATCCCAGGCCCCAAGATGACATTCCACATTAAGCAGAGGTTCACCTGCACATCTGCCAATGTGGTATACTGCATCCACTGTACCCGGTGCGGCTTCCTCTACATTGGGGAAACCAAGCGGAGGCTTGGGGACCGCTTTGCAGAACACCTCCGCTCAGTTCGCAACAAACAACTGCACCTCCCAGTCGCAAACCATTTCCACTCCCCCTCCCATTCTCTTGATGACATGTCCATCATGGGCCTCCTGCACTGCCACAATGATGCCACCCGAAGGTTGCAGGAACAGCAACTCATATTCCGCCTGGGAACCCTGCAGCCATATGGTATCAATGTGGACTTCACCAGTTTCAAAATCTCCCCTTCCCCCACTGCATCCCTAAACCAGCCCAGTTCATCCCCTCCCCCCACTGCACCACACAACCAGCCCAGCTCTTCCCCCCCACCCACTGCATCCCAAAACCAGTCCAACCTGTCTCTGCCTCCCTAACCGGTTCTTCCTCTCACCCATCCCTTCCTCCCACCCCAAGCCGCACCCCCAGCTACCTACTAACCTCATCCCACCTCCTTGACCTGTCCGTCTTCCCTGGACTGACCTATCCCCTCCCTACCTCCCCACCTACACCCTCTCCACCTATCTTCTTTACTCTCCATCTTCGGTCCGCCTCCCCCTCTCTCCCTATTTATTCCAGTTCCCTCCCCCCATCCCCCTCTCTGATGAAGGGTCTAGGCCCGAAACGTCAGCTTTTGTGCTCCTGAGATGCTGCTTGGCCTGCTGTGTTCATCCAGCCTCACATTTTATTATCTTACGAAAGTGACCTGTTTCTAAACTGGAAAACTGGCCAGCCCTATACCATCCAGTGTTTAAATACTCACAACTGTGACATCTCGGAGCTCTCCCAGATGCTCTCCTCCTTCCAGATAAGGCAGAAAAGGGCATGTAAGTGCAGCAGGAGCTGTTTGCCTTCCCACTTGAATGCCTCAGCAGAGATACTGTCTGCTCCAACAGCAGCCACAATGGACTGCGCACAATATCCGCATGACTGACTTGAGACTCCCCAAGCAGGTGCTCTACTCGTGGCTCTGAAACGGTAGGTGAGCCCCAAGTGGACAGAGGAAGCACTTCAGAGATAACTTCAAAGCCTCACTGGCGAAGTGTGGCATCCCCAGCGATACCTGGTTATCACTGGCTCAAAATGATTCATATGGAGGCGGAGCATCCGGGGAGGAAGCAAGCACCTCGAGACTTGCTATCAGGATAAAATGGAAGCTGGGCAAACACAGCGAAAGGAGTATACTGCCACACCAATGCTGCATCCATCCCCTTCCCATGATCACCACACATCCCCAAGTGTGACAGAGCCTGCAGTAGCCACATCAGTCTGTACAGCCACCTACAGACTAGCCTGGAGAGTGAAAGAGAGTCATCCTCACATACAAAAGACCATGAATGAATGAATTAGTATTTAAAATAACAATGGGATGGCCCATTACGTAGTAATAATAAGAGACCACATTCGGTGGTGAGGGGGTTGGCAATGATGGAATATGAATGCAAAATTAAATACAAGCGGCCAGGACAGTAAGGAGTCAAACACAATTTTTGTTTGAAGTGTGGTGAGATAGCAATGCATTTCAAGATTTCCTTCTCATCAGATTTTTTCTGCACCAGATGGCCACGCAATGGATGAAATCCTAGTTGAGGTGTGCAGCACCAGCATTCAACAGTCCAGGATCTAGTACACCTCAGTGATAAGCAGAGTCAAACTCACACTCTTATGCCCGCAATCACTGAACAGCATTCCCTACAGAACTGAGACTCTTCTTTCATCCTCATCCCCAAACATAGAGATGCTACCACCTACAGAAGGCAGACTGAAATATTATTCAGTACTCAGCTGCAGACATTGATATTGAAGCTCCTCCATCAATAAGGCGTTTTCAGTTCCAAGAGAGAAAAGATTATCATTCCATCGTAGGTTCAAAGGCAATTTTTTTTTTACACTGACTAATGCTAAGTCACATGCTTGCAGGAAAATTTCTACACTAGAGCTGCAGTTCTGAAGCACATTGAACAGTGAACTGCAGAAATTTCACGTCTTCCTACTGCATGTGACAGAGCAATTAAGTAAAACTGCTCTAGTTCTAGGAAAGACACAATCCCTTCTCAGGCAGAGGTTCAAATCCAGTTGCTAATGGAATGAGGATCTCCTCAGCTTGCTAACAGCACCAAGGTGAACAGAGTTTACAAAGTTATGGATTCCATTTCTGACTACAAGGCTAAACACAAAACCATGAGGTTAGCTTTTCCCTCAGTTCAGCCCTATGGCAACAGAGGGAACAATCTTCTGAGATTGGCTTCCCTGGGAAAGTGGATCGGACAGTGCAAACGGAACTGAAACCCTAGACCTAACCCTCTGCTGTGGTTACCCTGTGTGTTTGCTTGGGTCGGTGTGGAGGGATCTTTACTTCCTAATTAATAGAGGGCACTTTACATCTAACCTTAGGATATTTTTGTTCTGGGAGTGTTTGATTTAAGACATTGTAGGAAGTGTTTGATGGAGGCAGTGTATGGAGAACTTTACTTACAGTTTAAAAGAGTAGTGGGAGCTTCACCTTCCATTTACTTCTAGTTTAAGAAATTAGGATTTTACTCTGTATCTAACTTTGCGCTGTCCCTCTCCTTCAAATGTTTTGATGGCAACAGTACAGAAAAAGCTTTACTCTCAGTTTGAGAGAGAGTAAGAGAGGATTACTCAACTTTAATCCTGTGTTGTACCCATCCTATAAGTGTTTGATGGGGACAGCGTGGAGGCAGCTTTACCCTGTTACTTTTAGTTTAAAGTAATAAGAGCATTACTTTCAACTCAAACGAGCAGGGGGAGATTTAATTTCAACTTAAGAGTATGACAAACTTTACTTTCAGTTTGGAGGATCCTCTACCTGTCCTGAGAGTTTTTGTCAGAGACAGTAGGAATGAAGTTTTACTTTCAGTTTAAAAGAGTGAAGATAATTTCACTCTACATCTTATCATGTATTGTCCCTGTTCTGGGATTGTTTGATGGGGACTACACAGACAGATTTAATTTCAATTTACTTTCAGTTTAAAAGAATAGAGGGAACTTTACTCTGTACCTAACCTTGTGCTGTCTCTGCCCTGGGACTGTTTGAGGGAGACAACGTAGAGAGACTTTTATTCTATATCTAAACCCATGCTGTATCTGTCCTAGCAGTATCTAATGGGTAAATATTTTCACTCCACAGAAGTGACTTCCCTCAATGTGACGGGAACAATAGTCACCAAAATACTTTCATTTTTCAGCACCTAAGGTGAATGATGGAACAGACACAAGAATACAAACATCTTGTTTGGTTTGAAGACCTTTAATTGTTCCCTGAACAAAAAAAGTTTGAAATTTATCTCAAACGTAAATTGTTGATCTTATGTGATTTCAATCAAGGAATAATTTCCAAAGTCTAACTAAATAGATAGTGAATTTGAAATCACATACAAAATAAAGTCACAATTCCTTGTTGTTTCATTTCTCAATTTCTCTGTAACAAAACAAAGTGCATAATCTCAATCCTGCATCATACAATGAACTGAAATAAAAAAATTATTTTTCAGGCCATTCTACATCTATTTGAGGCAATGAATTCTGTTATATGCCCATAATTGCTTTTGGTCCAGTAACTAACCATTTGTAGGGAAGGTTTTTAAAAAAAAAAGAATTCTTTAAAGGCACATTGTCTGTTTAAATTTCAGGAACCTATAAGTTTGCAAACAGATTAAATGCAGTTGGAAAAAGCAGAGAACTGAAACTAACCTGATTGGTTCTGAAAGCCAATATCAACATGATGGGCTGAATGGCTTCCTGTATCCTGTCTCTGGGACACTTAGATCAACATTACCACCACCATACTTGCTGGGAATGACCTACCTGTTCTAGGTTTAATCAAAGAACGAAGTTCATTCCTCTTCAGGTAAACAACATCCTACAAGCTCAGACTTCAAGATGTCTGACACACTCCTTCAGGCAACCTTCATGAGACATCTGGACTGCAGTGAGAGAAACTGTGATGCCTCCAAATCCATTAAATAATGATAAGTTTGTTATTCAGCTACAAAATAACCAGCTAATACATTCAGAACCCCAGCTCATCACTGACAGAGCTATTACAGGTTCACCAGCGTTAGCAATTCAAAAATCAGGAATCAGATGCAGTCGTGACTCAAAGATGCTGCAGAAATCTAAACCGTGCACCTTGGCTTAACTCTTCTATGTTCTCTGTTGTGACCAGACACCGACTGTTCCTAACGTATTATGATGGGAACAAAACATAAAAATACTTTCACTCTAAAATATACAATTTATACACATTATACACACAAAGAATTTAAATGCAGCAGTTCACTCTTCTGTATTGTGTCTGTATTTGACAAGAACATGAAGCAATGGTCAGCAGGACCTATATCCCTGAGATGTGCGCACGTGATTCTCACCTCCTCAGCACTGAGCCCAAAGATTGGAGTTTAAAATAAAAACAGAACCTGATAATGAATATGTTTAACACTGTGTGACAGACACGTGGCTCAGGTGATGGAAGAGCGAGGTGCTGGGTTTTTCAGCTGGTGCTTACAACAGCGTAACTTGTGGAAAGTCAACACCACCAAAAAGGCCTGGAAATTGCAACTAGTGAAGTAGCTGTGCAGACAGCCAGGGGTAACTCATCAGTTACTTAAGGTATTCTTCATTTAAATTCACACAAACCAAGGGAACTGTCAAGAACAGATCAGTACACTGCTCAACTGTCATACACAGGCTTTAAAATGCTGCTTCATCATTGTCCCGTTCTCTATCATCATGCTGCAGTTCCACAAACACAACCTCTGACAGGGGTGGGATTACTGCCACTTTGAGCAACGAGCGCTGTGTTTTGGGCCCAGTGTATGAAAGAAACCTGGTCAGAGTTGCATGCTGCTGGAGGGAGAGAGCTGTGAACGCCTTGAAGAACAGTGAGTTCCAAGCAGGCCATTCAACCCAGAGCGTTGTTGTTTTTGTTTTGTCCAAAGGACATCGTTTTAGAAGATGGCAGCTTTACAATGGACGTACAGCAGTCAAGTAGAAAGGATGGGCAACAAGGAGGGAAGAGGTCAGGAATGGACAGGGAGCACAAACAATGTGCAGTCCAGTCCACCAGCTGGCAGTGACATGTAACATGCTCCGTCACCCAGGAAGGAGCACTCAATAAATGGCTACAAGAGCAAACTAGCAGCAAATGCTGAATGACAGGGATACTAGGCAGTGAGGAACATTCATGTGAAATGCAGTCAGACAAAGTTGGTGGTGAGCAGGCCAATTCCAACTCACTGGTCTCTACGTGACCTTGGTGAGCCTGGCGACCTGGGCCTTAGGGGCAACCAAATTTTAAATCAGAATCCACAACATCTGTGGTTAGAGATTTTGACAAATTGTTGATAGTGGGGAATTGAGCATCCACAGGGAAGGGGAAACACAGCTCTCCCTCCCTCTCAACCCCTCCAGCAATATACAATTCATAGCAGTCGCCAGGTTTCTCTTGCACACTGGGCCCAAAACACAACACTTGATGCTCAAAGAGGCAGTAATCCCATCACTATCAGATGTCCTGTTTGTGTGAATGGTGCCAGGATTTCTATATACTCATGGTGCACCTTTACTCTTTGCTGTGATACAGGGGAAAGCCCGACCCCATTACAACATAAGCAAAGGAATCAAAGGCAGGAAAATAAGACAAAAGGGAAGGCAGCAATGAATCTCTCAAGCCGCATTTAAACAAAAACTGACAGCTGTGGACTGGCGTCTCAGCAATAATCTCAAAATTAATTTTATAAAGTGTCCTGTGACAAACAATGATGATGTGGCTGGTAAGGTCAGAGGGAATCTCTGGTATAAACCCTTCACACAGGCTGCATCTGAGCTTTCTGGTAGGCTGGTCAGTATTTAAAATATGAACAGCCCAGTGAGAAAGAACAATCTAAATGAGCTTCAACTCCATCAACAATCATTCAACTCCATCACCATCACTGTAGAACAGCGTCCTCAGATGGCACTGTCAGCAACTTGCCACAGCAGGTTTCCCCAATGTGACTGCAAGGCACCAAACTAATTACAGTTTCAAAGTGAGAATGCGCCAATTTTTCCCGGCACTTCAGCTGGTTAAGTGAGTCTCTCACTTGGAGCAGTGACTACATTGAGAGATCAACAGAGGGATGAATCTCGATGGAGTATGTCTGGTGCTTACTCCTTGCACTGCTCTTACAGGGCTGATTGAGCTCTTCAAGGGGACTGTCTATCCTTGAGAGCTATTGAGTGGCATGTCCTTCAGTCCTGCCTAGGAACTGGACAGTGCTGGCTGTGACACCAGTGACAGGACAATACTAGAAAGCTCCAGCCTACGAACTGGATAGTGCTTGTTTATTTTGTGCTCTGGACGAGCAGGTGAAGCCTCTGTTTTGAGACGGCACTATTCAGCATGTCAAGGAACCTCGGCAGGTCTCCCCTAAGCAGCAGCTCCATTGGCACAAACTGCAGGACCTGCAGAGGCTGATCGGGCTCGTACTCCCGGAGTTGACACATGTGGTCGCTCAGCCTCGCCAGGAACGTCGTGATGTCAGCAGTCGGGCGACAAAAGCCAGCGCACAGCAACACAGCGAGGGTTCCAAGGGCGTCCGATGAGGTGGGGCAAACAAAGTCCAGCGTTTGAAAGCAGTGCTGCAGCACAAATATCAGGCCAGCTGTAAAACGGGTGAAGGATGAGAGGATGGGGAGGACGAGCGCACCACCGTCTTTACAGTCCTTGACTGCATGGATCACATCATCAAGCAGACACTGCTGGTACGAGAGCTCTCCATCATGAAGGATGGTGCACCGAGTGGGAAGCAGGGACGTAGCCTTCTGGTACCAGACATATAAGCCGCTGATCTGCCTTGGGCTTCGGAGGGGCTGCAGCCTCGTTATCACAAGGCAATCCACTGGCTGACCACGGTGGGTACAGAATATCCCCTTCTGCTCCGCCACCAGGGCGGCGAGTTCAGACAGCACCAGCTCTTCAGTATAGACAGTGCAGGAGTCACAAGGAGGCGTAACTGTGCCACGTGCTGCACCACATTCCAGCATGGCCTCCTCCACATTCCGCTGGAGCTCCACATCGCAGAACGGAGAGCTGACCAGCCTGCTCAGCCTCCTGCCTTCCAAGATGTACCAGGACTGGCAGTCAGCATGACCCTGTGCGTCCCTCAGGGTGCAGTCAGCCCCCCGACTGGCAGGGCAGTGCTGGTCCACCTCAGGGCCGAGAAGGCCCTTGCACATCCTTTCTCGCCAGGCCAGGCAGGCCAGGTCCATCCTGTCATTGTATGAGCCGGAGTGCAGTTTCTTCTTCTTGTGCGCAGACAGTCGGCCAGCCAGGCCCCAGCCAGCCTGCGACCTCTTCACCAACCAGTCATCCCGGGCCAGGCGACGCAATTGGAATCGCCGCAGGTAAAAGTCAGCAGCGCAGTCCCGCTTCTTCTCCAGCTCTCTGACCTCTTCCTCACCCATCTTCCCAAACAGCCGAAGGTTCTCCCTGATAGTGTCAGTCTGACACTTGTGAAAGAAAAAGCAGCATTCCTCCAGCTGCTTTAAGAAGGACTCTGGGACAGCAGCTCGGACAAAGTCAGCCTTCTGGATAACATCCGGCCCAAAGCTCATCTCCAGCTGGTCAAGGTGCTTTCCCAGAGCATCCTTGCCCTTGAATCTGAGGCAGACCACATAGACTTCAGAATTTCCTGACTTGCTGGTGCCTGGCTTAAAGACACTGACTTCGCAAAAACAGCAGTTGAGCAGGTAAAGCAGGCAGACAGAGGAGCGCTCAAACAGGGTGAACATCTTCAACACGTAGGAGCCCTTTGGGCTGAGGAGCGTCAAGGCAGCAATGGTCTCACAGTAGTGCAAGGGAGACACCAGAGTTTCCTGCTCTCCGGGGTTGTCCTGGCAATCAAAGCTCCCATCTGCCGTCACCAGGTGGACCTTCACGTTCTGAGTTAATTCCTTTAACCCCTGAAGGCAATCATGGGCCATGATGTCCCCAGTGTTATCAGGGCCAAAGTACCACCAGGGCAGTGTTGCAGCAATGAGCCGGTCGTCCATTATCATCATGCCAGTGTCATTGCCTTCGTAGTAGGGGTTGAGGGTACTGGCGATCCAATTCCAGTCACATGGGATGCGATTGGACTTGAGGTAGTGGTTCAGACTGGCAATAAACGCACCAGGGGCCTCACAAAGGTGGACAGAGTTCAGCTCCCCATTCTGGAGTGCCTCAAGTGGGAGCAAGGAAAACGTGCACAAGATCTCATGAAACTTGCACCAGGCCTGCGTGCACAACTCAGCATTCACGGTGCTCCGTACCACTGGGATGACCTTCCCTGCTCGGTTGGTAAAGGCAGTGTGCTCATGCCACTTCTCCAGTTCCTTGTCACTTAATTCGTTCTTAACATTGTTGAGAGACTCCTTCAGAGCCTGCAGCCTCTTGGACTCCCTTGTACAAACCCCCTCAGCATCAGGTAGACACCAGGGTTGGTCAGCGAGCTTCTCAAAGGTGAATCTCTTGTTGAAAAGTTTCTTGATCTCATCAGGAACAGCGAGGCTCATCTCAGAGAGGTCCACCATATGCTCCACATGGGGCCGTTTCCGACTTGCCCTCTTCCTCACTTTACTGGGCTCCATTGATCTGCAAGAGTGGAGATTAGAAATTTTGCCATGAGTTTAATCTTTGCACCATGTCTTTCTCCACTTTCTAGACCCACGTCAGCGAACAATAATTCCTGCCAAAAGACTTTGTTTCCAGTATCTCCAACAATGCACCCCTCCCTCAAATTCAGAATCCAAGTAGTCTTTTTGTTTCCTTAATGAATTTTGGACATTTATCAACTGATTAATATTCCTAGATGAGTTTTCACATGTGAAAAATGACAGGCTGTTTGAACATATGGAGCAGGGCAACTGAATCTTACTGTGTCTTCACCACACTTGTACACGGGGATTTCCAACTCATGTGGTGGGTGTAGTGGCCCTTCAGAATGAATCCTTTTAGCCCCACATCCCCTCAGAACCATGAGCACTGCAGCGCTTACCAGATACCCCTCACCTAATAAATAACTCCTATCCCCCCCCAAACAGGGTCATCGTGTGACAGACAGGCAAAGGGATGAGTACAGCAGGCAAACAGGAGGCTGGAAGGACAGACTACTCCTTTCCTCCAGATGCTGACTGGCCTGCCGTGTTCACCTGGGATTCCAGCATCTGCAGTATTTTTTAAATCTCTAAAAGGCTGAGAAAGTCAGGCAGGGAGTAAGAAGACGTGGGGGGGGGGGCGCGGTGTGGAGGAGAGTTGGGGGATTATCTGGTTGGGCTGGGAGCATGTCTGGAGGAGGGGTACCCCAGATGGGAAGGTGAGGGGTTTAACTCAGTGAACAGGGTTACAAAGGAACACGGGTATGTGGGGTGGGGCATATCCCAGGGAAAGGGGGAGTGAAGGGTGACTCCCAGGGTGTCCCCGGTGAAGGGGGGGGGGGGTTGAGGTGTCCCGAGCAAACGGTCTCGAGTCGCAGTAGTTGAACGCGGCGAGCCCCGGGCTGCCGGCTTGGAGATGCAGCCCCGGCCTCACCCTCGGCTCCGGCGCCGGGACTCCCAGTGTCCGCCGAATAACCAGGCCGCCGGTGTCACGGAAAGGACTTCCGGACGGAAACAAGGGCTCGGAGCAAACCACAGCTCAGGGAACAACCCTCAACAGACACGTCCCACCGCGCACAGCCACCAACCCAAACACACACACAAACCGCGCCCCCCAATAACCTGCCCCCGGCACAGGGACACCGCCCCCGGCACAGGGTATACCCCTTCACCGCGGGATGAGCTAAGTGAACTTTCTCTGAACCGCATCTAATACAAATATGCCCATCCTGAAATAAAACGCAAGACAAAGTGTACTCGGTGTTCTTACCAATACCCTTCAATATTCCATTCGCCTTACAACAAGCACTCACATTACATTTGCCCTGTTGCACCTGCTTACTAACTAATTGTGATTCATTCAGCGACACACCCAGATTCCTCTGCACCTCAAGAGTTCTGCAATATTTCTCAATTTAAATAAAGTGTTTTCATTTTCTGTTTTTCCTGCCAGAGCAGACAAGTTCACAGTTTTCTATATTATTTCTCCGTCTGCTAGCCATTCTCGACAAACTGGCAGCCCTCACCCAATTCTCAGCCTCAAACTCACGGACCACCCCAAGAACCCAGAGCCCTCCCCCCTCCCATTCAGGGCCCTCCCCAGATTCCCCCACAGTGGTGAGAAGATGGTCCTGAGAAGACAGCGCCACTTCAGTGTTCACCTTACCCATACCACTCACGACAACACATTGCCGTGAAGACAAACTTAATGGTACTAATGACAGTGATGGGACCTTGCTCCACAAGTCTCTCCAAACAATACCCAGTGCCATCAATAGCAGACAATTGTGCCAATTCCAACTGCAAGGTCTTTTGGTAAACGTATAAGCTACACTCTGAATGTCCCTGGAGTTGTCACGTGATCAAAAGTGGACTGTGGAGTTGTGAATCAGATGTGTCTAGAGGGATCATCCCCAAAGTCTGCCCAAAGGCACTGTGCCCTACTGACAGCACCACATGACATCCTAAAGCTAGCTTTGAACAAAGGTGGACGATTAAACCATTTGGTTTTACCCTTCCACAATAATGAATCTACAATCATCCCATTGCAACAGCTTGCATATGAACAGCACTTTTAATGTAGTAAAATATTCCAAGCTGATTCATGGGAGCATTATCAAACAATGCTTACAACAGAGTCACAAAAGGACTTGTTGGAACAGATGTCAGAAATCTTGGTCAAAGAATTACATTTGAAGGGACATCACAGAAGATGCAAATAGAGAATTCTTAGAGCTTTAGGCCAAAACAGTTGAAGGCACAGCCACAAATGTTAGAACAATAAAGATCAGAGTTGCACAAAAGACCAGGTGGGGTCAAGGACAGAGATATTATAGAGTATATAGAGGGGTGGACGCTAGGAAGTTGTTTCCGTTAGGCGGGGAGACTAGGACCCGTGGGCACAGCCTTAAAATTGGAGGGGGTAAATTTAAAACTGAAATGAGATGACATTTCTTCAGCCAGAGAGTGGTGGGCTTGTGGAATTCATTGCCAAGGAGTGCAGTAGAGGCTGGGACATTGGATGCCTTTAAGGCAGAGATTGACAAATTCTTGATCTCAGAAGGAATCAAGGGCTACGGGGAGACTGCAGGGAAGTGGAGTTGAGATGCCCATCAGCCATGACTTAAATGGCGGAGTGGACTTGATGGGCTGAATGGCCTTACTTCCATTCCTATGTCTTATGGTCTTATATTGTAGAGAACCTACACAGACCAAAATCAATCATTTGGCTCCTCAACACTGCCCACCATTCACTAAGATTACAGTCAGTCAATCATCCACCTCAATTCCCATTGTTCACCACATCTCTTTATTTCTTGAGATCAAAGATTTGACTGTGCCAGCTTTAAATACCCTCAAAATTCACAATCCTCCAGGGTAAAGAATGAAAAAAATCACAACTCTCTGAGCTAAGAAAGTTCAATTTATTCCCATCAGAAATGGTCAGCCCCTATCCTGAAGCTGTGCTCCCATGTTGTAGATTCCCAAGCCAGGAGGAATGGACTCTAAGTATTTATCCTTTCAAACGCCTTCATAACCCTGGAAGTGAAAATGAGATTAGCTTTCAATCTTCTAATCCCCAAAGTGGCTAATCCAATTGAACTTTTCATTGCCAAAAATCATTCAACAGCATCTTCTAAATCCATGACCATTCCGTCTAGAGCAGTAAGGACAGCAGATACATGGAAACACCACTACCTGCAATTTCCCATCCAGGCCAGTCATCATCCTGACTTGTTAATATATCACCATTCCTTCACTGCTGTTGGGTCAAAATCTTGGAATTCTTTCCCTAATGGCATTGTGGGTGCATCTATAGAATATGTACAACACGGTTCACTGTCAATTTCTCAAGGGGAAACAAGGGACAGGCAATAAATGCTAGCCCAACCAGTGGTATCCATGTCCCACAAATGAATACAAGTTTAGAAAAGGACAAACTCTTCATCCCAGGGACCACGTGGAACCATTCTTGTACCACATCCAGCTTCCTTAAATATGGAGACCAAAAGACAGGGATAAGTCAAAAACAGTCAAAATAGTTTTGTTAGGAGGAACGGCATCTCTGACCGACTTGATCGAATGTTTCTGACAAGTAGCCAGGTGTACAGATGGGGGCAATACTTTTGATGTAGTCGACATGGACTTCAGCAAGGCTTTTGATAAGGTCCTGCCTGGGAGACTGATAACGCAGGTGAGAGCCCATGGAAATTTGACTAATTGGATCCACAGTTGGCTGAGTGGCAGCAAGCAGAGAGTGATGGCCTTTTATGGTTTCTATGACCGCGAGCGTGTGTTCATTGGGGTCCTGCAGGGATCAGTGTTGGGTTGATGTTTGCGGCATGTGTAAATCATTTAGACTGGAATGTAGGAGGGTTGACCAGTAAGTTTGCAAATGACACTAAACTTATGATATTAAGTAATGAGAAGGAAAGCTTTAAATTATAGGATGATATGGATGGGCTGATCGGTGGCAAATGGAAGTCAAACCGGATAAATGTGAGGTGATGCAATTGGGCAGGACAAACAAGGAAAGGGAATACATGATGAACAATAGGATCCCATGAAGCATCAAAGGTCAGAGGGATCTTTGTGGGAGTGTCCACTGGTCCCTTGAGCTTGTAAAATAGGTAGATAAAGTGGCGACGATGGCATATGGGATGCTTGCCTTTATTAACCGAAGCTTAGGGCTTAAGAACAGGGAGGTTGCATTAGAACGGTATAAAATGTTGGTTTGGCCACAGCTACAGTATAGTGTGCAGTCCTGGAATCCACATTATAGGAGGGATGTGATGGCCTGGGTTGGAGAGTCTCATTTGTGAAATGAGATTGGATAGACTGGGGTTATTTTCCTTCAAGCAGAGGAAATTGAGAGAGGGCGTGATTGAGATGTATAAAATTATGAGTGGCATTTTCCTCTTGATGGAAGGATCACTGACCTGGGCCATAGATTGAAGGTAAGTGACGGAAGGTTGAGAGGAAAAGATTTTCATCCAAAGTGTGGCGAGAATCCTGAGCTCACTGCCTGTAAACATGGCAGATGCTGAAATCCGCATAATGTTTCAGAAGTATTCAGGTTTGCACTTGTGATACCAAAGCACACAAGGCTATGGGCCAAGTGCTGGAAAATGGGATTAGAATAGTTAGTTAGTTGTTTTTGACCAGCACAGACTCGATAATCCAAAAGGTCTTTTTCTGTACTATACACCTGTATGACTCTATAACTGTGCATTATCGTTCAGGTACAGTCTCATCAGATATCAGTGTGAAGGCAGAACTTTGTCTTTACAGATTTGATGTAGTCACTCTTACTGATACTGTCATGGATAGATGCATCTGCAGCTGGTAGATTGTCAGGATGAGATCAAGTGCGTATTTCCCTCTTGGTTCCCTCAACACCTGCCACAGACCCACCCAGCAGCTATGTCCTTTAAGACCCGAACAACTTCGATCAGTAATCCTGCTGTCGAGCCACCCTTAACGATAGACACTGACGTCTCACAAACTAAGCGCATCCTGCGCCCTTGCCAACCTCAGTGCTTCCTGTCAGTGTTGTTCAACATGAAGGAGTACTGCTTGAACAGCTGAAGAAGGATGGTACATGGGAATTAGCAGGAGGTTACCTAGCCCTTGAAGTGCTATGGCACCAAGCAAACATGGGGTCTGGAGTCAACATTGAGGGCAACTCCCTCCTCACTGTATACCACTGTGCTGCCACTCAGAGGGTCCGCATATATCAGTCAACACAACAGAGCAAAAATGAGAGGGAACATGGATCCAAGGTGTTTGCTGAATGTGCACTGACATTTGGGTAGAATAGTATAATCTCAGAATCTGAGCGATGTGGGCTATAGTGAAATTTGTGGCAGAATCAGATGAGAGGTCCAGCGAGGTTTATTTTGACATCATCTGCTCCAGCTTTTATGCTTTTGACAAGCACCGTGGCAATTTTCTTGCTAAGCAGCAGTAAGTTGCCAACCCTAAGGGTTGCTCATGAAGTGCTTTGCTGATGGCCCAACTCACCTCACTAATATTCAGCTTCGTCACTTACCAGATAAGCTAGACATTGAGAAGTTGCGACATGGAAGTCAGAGCAGGTCCCAGACAAATTCGGCTCGCTGCTCGTTCTGGAAGATCTCCATGTTGGACATCAGGCACCAACATTTCAGCACACATTCTGTGGGCACTGGTCACACGTGTCCACATCCTCAGACATGAGCAGGCATATGTGCCAACCTCTGAGAACCCTCATGGTACCTCTCCGATCCACTGACTAAGCACTTCTGAACTTTAGTGCTGCATCTCGGGCTACACCAGCAATTCTCATTGTAACACTACAGCAAGGACACTGTGTGCTTGGGGGGGGCACCCCCAGCTCAGGGGCTGGACCAGGCTGGATCTTTACCTGCTGTCATCGCACTCACTCACTCTGAACCGACCTGGATACACTCAGCATCCCCTGCCTTGACTTTCCGCGCTTGACCTCAGCAGTGAGAGATACCAGCTCATCTTCCTTCTCACACAGGTGGCAACCCTGGATCGGGCTGGGTTGTGGCCTCCATGGTTGATCCTGGGGGAAGAGGAAATGCCGTCTGTGCACCACACCTACAGCAAGACCCCCAGGGCCCTTCCCACAAAGCATGACCTGCCCCCTATCTGCCATGCCTGGGGTGCAAGGAATGGCCATGAATTCTGTGATATCCCCTGAGTGGTGAGTTGTTCCAGGCACAGGGTCAGATGGCATTGCAGTAGAATGCGAAGGACACCATTGGGGTAGGGTAGGTAGTTAAGGAGGAGCTTTTGGTGAGATCTAGTTAGAAAACTCACAAGTCCTCATGTCATAAATCAGTCGAAAAAAGACAAATGCAATGTGAACTTAGTCAAAAAGACATATAATTCAGCCCCATGCACAGACTTACAAGTTTCAGAAACATGTTTTGTGTGAGCTGACTTTCTGGGCAGCATTTAGCATTACTCTAGGTGGCACATAGGTACCAGGGAGCCACTGCGACACTTGGCTTTGTGCTCTGAAATATTACTGCCCGGGTTAGCTCACCAGCCAGCCATGGGTGGCACGGTGGATCAATGGTTAGCACTGTGCCTCACAGCTGCAGGGACTCAGATTCAGTTCCAGCATTGGCACACTGTCTGTGTGGAGCCCATACATTCTCCTTCAGTCTGTGTGCACTTCCTCCCCCGGTCCAGGGATTTGCAGGCTTCATGGTTTGGCCATGGGAAATGCGGGTTTACGGGAATAGGAGGCTAGGCACGGATGTGATGCTCTTTGGAGGGTCGGTGCAGACTCGATGGGATAAATGGTCTCATCACATACTGTAGGGATCCTATGATTCTAGAAGGACCACAGCCTTTATGGAGCAAAGGACTTTTATATTCACTGGAAGGTTCCAGATGGTGACATCGGGCATCGAGTCTTCAGTGTCAGCTTTGTATTCCCTTGAATGCAGCAGATGGCATTCATCTTTTAAACATGATTGAGCTACAAAAGGAGGCCAGGATTTATGCAGAGAGGATGCAGAAATAATCAGACACTGTCAGAACCAATGTTTGTCAAATCACTTCCACCTCACAGCAAAAGGGAGTCTGTAAGATAGGAAATCCCTCAAACAAACCACTGTGGATTTTTCAAATATCCACAATGATCTGTGCCGGGAGCTAATTTATTGATGAAGCCCCTTTAATTGAAACCCATTTCTTCTCCCCCTGTCCCCACGCCCCAACCATCACTCCACTACAGTTTGGAGTTTTGCCAAAAGAACACTTCCCTCATTCTCCCCTCCCCCAAACAAACTCACAGCATTAGGACAGAGAGACACCCTGAAGCTGAAATATCATCCCGACTGGCTGTATCAGATTTTTAAAATTCGTTTTGTGGAATGTGGGCATCTTTGCCTCGCCCGTCCCTAGTTGCCCTTGCAAAGGTGGTGGTGAGTTGCCTTCTTGACTGCAGCAGTCCGCCAGCTATGGGTTGACCCACAATGCTTTTTGGGAGGGAATTCCAGGATTTTGACCCAGCGACAGTGAAGGAACGGTGATATATTTTCAGGTCAGGATGGTGAGTGGCTTGGGGGAGAAATTGCATGTGGTGGTGTTCCCATCCATCCCAGATGGAAGTGGTCACAGATTTGGAAGATGCAGTCTGAGGATCTGTGGTGAATTTCTGCAGGGCATCTTGTACATAGCGCACACTGCTGCTTCTGAGCATTGGTAGTGCAGGGGTGGATGCTTGTGGATGTGGTGCCAATCAAGCGGGCTTCTTTGTCCTGGATTGTGTCAACCTTTTTGAGTGCTGTTCGAGCTGCACCCGCCCAGGCAAATGGGGAGTATTCCACCACACTCTTTATTGTGCCTTGTGGATGATAGACAGCTTTGGGGAGTCAGGAGGTGAGTTACTCGCTGCAGCTTTCCCAGCCTCTGACCTGTTCTTGTAGGTGCTGTGTTTATGTGGCGAGCCCAGTTGGGTTTCTGGTCAATGGTAACCCCCGAATGTTGATAATGGGGGATTCAATTATGGTAACCCTATTGACTGTCAGGGATGGTGGTTAGATTATCTCTTATTGGTGATGGCTGTAGCCTGGCATTTGTGTGGTACAAATTTTACTTGCAATCTGTCAGCACAAGACTGGATATTGTCCAGATCTTGTCACATTTGAACAGGGACTACGTCGCTAAACTTCTGCCAAAAATTTCATCCTCACAGTGTGGATGTGCTGTCAGAACTAGCCTTGTTTATATTGTGGCTATGCAGTCTGGGTGTACATTGCTGTCGTTCATGGACTTCCTACAGTGCGGAAACATGCCCCTCGGCCCAAGAAGTTCACACCGAACCTCAGAGCATCCCACTAGACCCATCCAACCTACAAATTCCTGAACACGATGGGCAATTTAGCATGGCCATCCACCCAGACTTGCACATCTTTGGGCTGTGGGAGGAAACCATAGCACCTGGAGGAAACCCACACAGACACGGGGAGCAGTACTAGAGGATGTACGGATGATACAGGGTAATGCCAGATTTAACACTCTGTCCCCTGCTCAGAGCTGTCGTTAGAAGAGATAGGACCCTCCTAGCTGCAGCTGATGCTGAAAGCAAGTGGAAACACTGTTTTATTATCCACACTTACACATCCGTTTTCAAAGAGATATTCCTGAGTGCATCCTGGAAAAAAGGTAACTTGATTTGTGTCAGGCGATTGTAATCCCATTATCTGCCTTGGTAATGGTTCACTTCAGTAATTTGCACCTTATTTCTTATTGGGAATTCTTATCTCAACTGGATAGTGGGAGTATTTTAAAAGTGGTAGAGTGAGATTTCAGAGCCATTGTGTTCTTCTAAGAGTGAAGGGTAAGGGCAGGAAGTCCAGGGTACCCTGGCTGTCAAGGGATACCTCAAGTTTTATCAAGAAAAGGAAGGAAGCACTGTTCTTGTGTTGGAGATAAGAGGAACTGCAGATGCTGGAGAATCCAAGATAACAAGGTGTGGAGCATCTTAGGAGCAGGAAAGCTGATGTTTCAGGCCTAGGCCCTAGATGCTTTAATAGGCTCAAAGGTGCATGAATCCCCAGGATCTGATGAGATGTATCCCAGGCTGCTGTGGGAGGCAGGGAAGGAGATTGCTGGGGCCCTGGCAGAGATATTTAATGTTTCAATAGCTACAGCTGAAGTGCCAGATAACTGGGACATGATTGATATGGTTCCTTTTATCAAACGGGCAGCAGGCAAAAGCCAGCTAATTACATACCAAGCAGTATCAGAGGAGCAGGAAGGTTGACGTTTCAGGCTGAGACATTTCTTCATTTCTGCGGAAGTGTCTCGGCCCGAAACGCCAGCCTTCCTGCTCCTCTGGTGCTGCTTGGCCTGCTGTGTTCATCGAGCTCTTCACCTTGTTATCTCAGATTCTCCAGCATCTGCAGTTCCTACTATCTCTAATTATATACCAGTTAGTCTGACATCAGTGATAAGGAAATTATTGGAAAAAATTCTGAAGAACAGGATTAATCAACATTTGCAAAGGAAGAGATTGATCGGGGACACTCAGCACGCATTTGTTAGAGGGAGTTCCTGTCTGACTAATTTAATTGGGTTTTTTGAAAAGATTGTGAAATATTTAATGCGAGTTCTGCAATTGATGTGCGGCGATATACCACGGGGATCAGTGCTGGGACCTTTGCTGCTTGCTATGTACTTGATGTGAGTTTAGACGGTATAATTAGTAAGTTTGCAGATGACATGAAATTTGGTGCTGTTGTTGATAGTGAGGAGGATGTTCTCAGGCTACAGTCTGATATTGATCAGCTGGTGAATTGGGCAGAGCAATGGCAGATGGAATTTAATCCAGATAAATGTGAGGTGGTGCATTTTGGAGGGGTCGAATAAGAGAAAGATATACACAATGAATAATAGAACATTAAGGAGTACTAAGGAAAGGGACCTTGGTGTACAGGTCCATCAATCCCTGGAAGTGTCAGCACGGGTAGATAGGATGGTGAAGAAGGCATATGAGATGTTTGCCTTCATTAGGCAGGCTGTAGAATAAAGGAGCAAAGAAGTCTTGTTGCAACTTTATAAAACATTAGTTAAGCCATAGATGAAATATTGCCTGCCGTTCCAACTGCCACGCTATCGGAAGGACATGATTGCACTCCAGAGGGTGCAGAGACATTGACCGAGATATTGTCTGGGATGGAAAGGCTCCACTATGAGGAGAGTCTGGATAGGCTGGGCTTGTTTTCCTTGGAGCAGAGGGGGTATTCAGTTGAGGTAAACAAAATAATGAGATGCACAGACAGGACAGATTGTGAGAATCTTTTTGCCATGGCAGATGTGTTTAAGGTCAGAGGGTATAAGTTTAAGATGAGGAATAAGTGTTTTAGAGGAGATGTGAGGAAACATTTATTCACCCAGAGAGTGATAGAAATATGAAATGTGCTGCCTGAGAGGATGGTGGAGGCATTACACAGCATTAAGAAGCATCTGGATGAGCACTTACAATGCCAGGGCATAGTAGTTTATGGACTAAGTGCAGGAAAAGGGGATTCGTGTAATTTGGTTTTATTGGTCTGCATGGACATGGTGGGCCAAAAGGCCTGTTTGTGTGCAAACTGACTGTATGACATCTCTATGAAGATAGCAATATGGGAATAGGAACATGCCATTCTATCCTTTTGGTCTGTTCTGCCATTCAACAAGAGCCTAATGATCTGCATCCAAACTCCATCTGCTGGCCTTGGTTCCATATCCCTTCCTATTTTGGACAATCAATTGAGCTCAGATTTAGAATTATGAACTGAGTTAGCTACTTTTTCTTTGTTGTGGCAGACTGTTCCCTCTTCTGTTAGTCTTTGTACGAAGAAACATGGAGCTGTACCAGACAGTTCTCAACCTTGGCACTTATTTTGACCCAATCACAAAAGCACTCCATCACCAAGACCATCATCCTTCTCCCCCCGTAACATCCCTCTGTTGTGCCTCCATTAGTCTCTAGCTTTGGTTTTTCCAACCTGTACTGTCATCCTATCTTTCATTTTCCATAATGCTAAGCTCATTTAAAACTCTTCTGTCCACACTCCAACTCTTGCCAAGTCTTGTTCAGCTATCAATCCTTCTTTACCAACTACACTGAGTCCGTGTTGGTTAAATTCTTGTCCTTGTTTTCAAAATCTTCCACAGCTTTACTCTTCCTTATCTCTGTATCTTCTTCCAGCTCGTAACTCTCCAAGACCCATACACCCCACTACATTTTGGCCACTCTGTTCAACTATCATCAGATAGTAGCAGATGGAATATGTAACTCCAGCTGATGGAGACTTAATTATGGAGGACTGTATCATCTCTGCGCAAAGGGATGAACAACATGTTATCACGGACCTGGCAGTGGCTGCACTTCCCAGAGGAACTACCAGTATTCGGAACTACCAGTATTCAGAACTGAAAATTGTTTAGAGAGTGAGATGTCCTGAGGAGTGTTTTCCCTCACCCTGCCATAACTGTCTAGCTGTCACACGTTCCTCCTCTGCCTGTACACTCTTATGTTGTGCAATGACCACATTCAGAAATGTGCTCATGCATAGCCTCAGCTTCGTGAACTGACCAGTGTGACACCAACTACCGCTCAAGACCCAAAACATGTGTTCCTCCAGCTTGCCACACTCCCTGCATCAGGTTGTCGGGGACACCAGAAGCATTCCAGAGTTCCCACATAGAATCCCTAGTGTGGAAACAGGCCTTTCAGCCCAACATGTCCACACCGACCCACAGAGCATCCCACCCAGATCCAGTGTGTTAGGTTTTATTGGTAGAGGGATTGAGTTTCGGAACCATGAGGTCATGTTGCAGCTGTACAAAACTTGGAGTATTGCGTGCAGCTCTGGCCACCGCATTATAAGAAGGACGTGGAAGCATTGGAAAGGGTGCAGAGGAGATTTACCAGGATGTTGCCTGGTATGGAGGGAAGGTCTTATGAGGAAAGGCTGAGGGACTTGAGGCTGTTTTCATTAGAGAGAAGAAGGTTAAGAGGCGACTTAATAGAGACACACAAGATGATCAGAGGATTAGATAGGGTGGAGAGTGAGAGCCTTTTTCCTAGGATGGTGATGGCTAGCACGAGGGTACATAGCTTTAAATTGACGGGTGATAGATATAGGACAGATGTCAGAGGTAGGTTCTTTACTCAGAGAGTAGTAAGGGCGTGGAATGTCCTGCCTGCAACAGTAGTCGACTCGCCAACTTTCAGGGCACTTAAATGGTCATTGGATAAACATAGGGATGATAATGGAATAGTGTACGTTAGATGGGCTTCAGATTGGTTTCACAGGTCGGCGCAACATTGAGGGCCGAAGGCCCAGTACTGTGCTGTAACATTCTATGTTCTATGTTCTGTCCCCCTATAACCCATCTAAGCTACACATCCCTGAACACTACAGGCAATTTAGCACGGCCAATCCACCCAGCCTGCAAATTTTTGGACTGTGGGAGGAAACCAGAGCACCAGGAGGAAACCCACACGGACACGGGGAAAATTCCACTGGTTTCTCGTGAGAGTCCTAAGGAGTGTGAGGTAAAAAAACTTCCAAATATGTTCTTTTGTCCTGCAATCCCCAAAAACGAATATGTAATTTATCACTCCAGCCCTCGTTGTGAACTGACACCGTCCTCATTTTGTATTTACTGTAATTTCACTGCTGACGTTCTTTGATAATTCTGTTTGCAGTTTCTGTTTAAGCGTCAGGCCCCTTCCTGTAGCTCTGTGCTGCCTGACCCTTCCCACGTGCCCTCCTCTTATCTCCGTCAGTGTCAGTCACTGATCTTGCTCTCATTTTTTTTAATCACTCAAATGATCAAAGCTGGTGGAAGGAGCCAGTAAATATGAGTAGGATTTTTGTCTGCCCTCCGCGAGTAATGGAGATTGAGATAATGGGAACTGCAGATGCTGGAGAATCCAAAATAATAAAATGTGAGGCTGGATGAACACAGCAGGCCAAGCAGCATCTCAGGAGCACAAAAGGTGACGTTTCGGGCCTAGACCCTTCGTCAGAGAGGGGGATGGGGAGAGGGAACTGGAATAAATAGGGAGAGAGGGGGAGGCGGACCGAAGATGGAGAGAAAAGAAGATAGGTAGATGGGGGTGCGGCTTGGGGTGGGAGGAAGGGATGGGTGAGAGGAAGAACAGGTTAGGGAGGCAGAGACAGGTTGGACTGGTTTTGGGATGCAGTGGGTGGGGGGGAAGAGCTGGGCTGGTTGTGTGGTGCAGTGGGGGGAGGGGGCGAATTGGGCTGGTTTAGGGATGCAGTTGGGGAAGGGGAGATTTTGAAACTGGTGAAGTCCACATTGATACCATTAGGCTGCAGGGTTCCCAGGCGGAATATGAGTTGCTGTTCCTGCAACCTTCGGGTGGCATCATTGTGGCACTGCAGGAGGCCCATGATGGACACGTCATCTAAAGAATGGGAGGGGGAGTGGAAGTGGTTGGCGACTGGGAGGTGCAGTAGTTTGTTGCGAACTGAGCGGAGGTGTTCTGCAAAGCGGTCCCCAAGCCTCCGCTTGGTTTCCCCAATGTAGAGGTAGCCACACCGGGTACAGTGGATGCAGTATACCACATTGGCAGATGTGCAGGTGAACCTCTGCTTAATATGGAAAGTCATCTTGGGGCCTGGGATAGGGGTGAGGGAGGAGGTGTGGGGGCAAGTGTAGCATTTCCTGCGGTTGCAGGGGAAGGTGCCGGGTGTGGTGGGGTTGGAGGGCAGTGTGGAGTGAACAAGGGAGTCACGGAGAGAGTGGTCTCTCTGGAAAGCAGACAGGGGTGGGGATGGAAAAATGCCTTGGGTGGTGGGGTCGGATTGTAGATGGCGGAAGTGTCGGAGAATGATGCGTTGTATCCGGAGGTTGGTGGGGTGGTGTGTGAGAATGAGGGGGATCCTCTTTGGGCGGTTGTGGCGGGGGCGGGGTGTGAGGGATGTGTTGCGGGAAATACAGGAGACACGGTCAAGGGCGTTCTCGATCACTGTGGGGGGAAAGTTGCGGTCCTTGAAGAACTTGGACATCTGGGATGTGCGGGAGTGGAATGTCTTATCGTGGGAGCAGATGCGGCAGAGGCGGAGGAATTGGGAATAGGGGATGAATTTTTGCAGGAGGGTGGGTGGGAGGAGGTGTAGAACACCTTTGCAGAACGCTTTGCAGAACACCTCCGCTCAGTTCGCAACAAACAACTGCACCTCCCAGTCGCCAACCACTTCCACTCCCCCTCCCATTCTTTAGATGACATGTCCATCATGGGCCTCCTGCACTGCCACAATGATGCCACCCGAAGGTTGCAGGAACAGCAACTCATATTCCGCCTGGGAACCCTGCAGCCTAATGGTATCAATGTGGACTTCACCAGTTTCAAAATCTCCCCTTCCCCCACCGCATCCCTAAACCAGCCCAATTTGTCCCCTCCCCCCACCGCACCACACAACCAGCCCAGCTCTTCCCCTCCACCCACTGCATCCCAAAACCAGTCCAACCTGTCTCTGCCTCCCTAACCTGTTCTTCCTCTCACCCATCCCCTCCTCCCACCCCAAGCCACACCCCCATCTACCTATCTTCTTTTCTCTCCATCTTCGGTCCGCCTCCCCCTCTCTCCCTATTTATTCCAGAACCCTCACCCCATCCCCCTCTCTGACGAAGGGTCTAGGCCCGAAACATCAGCTTTTGTGCTCCTGAGATGCTGCTTGGCCTGCTGTGTTCATCCAGCCTCACATTTTATTATCTTAGTAATGGAGACTGCTTGTGTGTCTCGGGTTACACACCCACAGTCAGATCCAGCCAGGCTGCATTCCACCTGTGCTAAAATTTCCATGGCAACAAAACAGATCTGCGGAATATCTGATCACCTGCCCATAACATGCCTCAAAATTCAAATGCATCCTCCTTTAATCCAGAATAACGCCTTAAAATGTAGAAGCAGGAGTAGGCCATTCAACCTATTGAGTCTCCTCTGCCGTTCAATGTTTTTCTGGTTGACCTGACAATCCTTAACTTCACCTTCCTGTCTTTTCACTGTTAACCTGGAATCCCCTTCCTGATTAAAAACCTGTCCATCTCAGCCTTGGAAATACTTAACGACCTCTAAGGTTTTGCAGTAGATCTGTAGCTCGGGTTGTGGCTGTTGAGGTTGGTTGGCTCACCAAGCTGGTTTGCTGTTCCACAGACGTTTCGTTACCGTGCTGGGTAACATCCTCAGTGCAGCCTCTGATGGAGTGTAGGTGTGTTTTCCCGCCTGGTTTTTAAACTCCGGGGTCTGTTGAGATGGATTGCCTCACTTCCGGGTTTCCTTCATAGTGGAATGTACATGGGGTCAAGTTCAATGTGTTTATTAACAGCATGCTTCGTGGAGTACAGGCTTCTAGGAATTCCCGTGTCTGTCTCTGCTTTGCTTGTGCCAGGGTTTTGGTGTTGTCCCAGTCAAACTGGTGGTTCTCCACGTGGATTGAGATGAGTGAGTATTGGCCGTGTCTTTTTGTAGCCAGTTGGTGTTCCTGTATTCTTGTTGTTAGTTTTTTCCTGTTTGTCCGATTATAGTGTTTCTCACAGTCTCTGCAGGGGATCTTATAGATGACATTGGCCCTGTCCATGGCAGGGACTGGGTCTTTAGTTCGGGTGAACAGTTGTTGTAGGGTTGATGCAGGCATCTTCTGACCCATTCCAACACTCACAAACGAAGCTGCATGCGAACACTATTTAAACAGGCAACAATACACTACAGCAACACAGGACTACACTAAGAAGAAGAAGAATGCCTCTTCCAGGTTTTCAAGGATAACGGGTATCCAAAAAACATGGGTCAGAAGATGCTTACACGAACAACATCAGGAAGATACTACACACCCTGACACACTCATCACACTGCCCTACATCAGGAACACATTGGAACTCACCACAAGACTCCTACGACCGCTGGGCATCAGAGTGGCACACAAGCCTACATCAACCCTATGACAAGTGCTCACCCGAACTAAAGACCCGCTCCCCGCCATGGAGAGGACCAATGACATCTACAAGATCCCCTGCAGAGACTGTGAGAAACACTATAATCGGACAAACAGGAAAAAACTAACAACAAGAATACAGGAACACCAACTGGCTACAAAAAGACACGACCAATACTCACTCATCTCCATCCACATGGAGAACCACCAATTTGCCCGGGACAACACCAAAACCTTGGGACAAGCAAAGCAGAGACAAGCACGGGAGTTCCTAGAAGCCTGGTACTCCACGAAGAAAGCCATCAGTAAACATATAGAGCTCGACCCCATATACACCCCACTGCGAAGGAAAGTGAGGCAATCCAGCTCAGCGGGCTCCTGAGTTTAAAAACCAGACGGAAAAACACACCAGCTGCTCATCAGAGGCTGCACTGCATTCTGCCCACTTCACTATTCAAAATGTCACAGATGACCTTCTGTCTCAATGCCACACTCCCATTCTCTTCCTTAACCCCATATAGGAAATTAGGGACATAGAAGGAGGAGTAGGCCATTCAGCCCATCCAGCCTGTTCCACCGTTCAATGAGATCCTGGCTGATCTGTGGCCTAACTCCTTATACCTACCGTTGACACATTTCCCTCATTACCTTTGCAAAGGTAAAACGTATCCATCTCAAATTTAAAATCAACACTGATCCAGCATTCACTGCCATTTGTGGAAGCAAAATTCTAAACATCTGGAGCTGTTGGAGCTGGGGGTAGACCCAGTCTGGAGCTTCCATGAGGCTGAGGATGTCATGGATAGCACATTTCATGAGCTGGTCACATCGCAAGTAAGGCTTACACAGGCAGAAAAGTGTTGGGTAAACAGCAGGAAGTAATGGGCAGGAGTAATCGATGGCCATCCACCTCTCAAAATTGTTGGATAATGTTGCGGGGATGGCCTCTCATGGGAAAGCAATGGCCAAGGTTATAGCACAACTCCATGGCAGAGGAGAGAAAAGACTGGGAGAGCTTTAGTGATAGGGAAGTCGATGGTGAGGGGAATTGAGAGGTGGTTCTGTGGCAGCAAAAAACATTCTCTATGGTATGTTGCCTCCCTGATGCCAGGATCAAGGATGTCTTAAGAGTGGTACATGTCAGTATCACCAACATGGGTGAAAAAATGAATGAGGTCCTGTGACAGGAATTTAGCGTGCTAGATTATAGATTAAAGAGAGGGGCTACTAAAGTTACATTTACTCCAATTACTTCCAGTGCCACATTGCTGCTGTGTATGTGAATAAGAAGATAGGTCAGATGAATGTATGGCTAAAGGGATGGTGTAAATGAGTGGGCTTTAGATTTTTGTGTTATTGGGCCAGCTTCTGGGGTAGGTGTACAAGCCGGATGGATTGCACCTGAACCAGAATGGGCCCAATATCCTTTCTGGGAGAACAAGGTGTAGAGCTGGATGAACACAGCAGGCCAAGCAGCATCAGGGGGGCAGGAAGGCTAACGTCAGCTTTCCTGATCCTGATCTCTGAATCCTTTCTGGGAGTTTTGCTTGTGCTGTTGGGGAGGCTTTGAACTAATTTAGCAGGGGGTGGGGCACAGGTCGATGAAAAGTCAGAAGCAAAGTTCAATTAGATGTGGCAAGGAATACAAGAACAGTCCAGTAGGTACAGAAGCATTATAACGCACATGGAAGGTCTACTTTAATGCAAGGAACCTGACTGGCATGGGAAGTGAACTTAAAGCATTGATCAGCACCTGGGAGAATGACATTATTACAACCACTGAGGTATGGTTGAAGGAAGGAAAGGGCTGACAGCTCAACATTCCAGGGTATAGAGGTTTCAAGCATGATAGAGTGGGGATGTAAGAAACTGGGGGCATTACTGATAAAGGAATCCATCGCTGCAGGGATGGGGGGACAGTGTCTTCGAAGGCTCTTTAAATGAGACCATCTGGGGGTACAGCCTAGAAATGAACAGGGAATGATCACTTGGCTGGGATTATACTACAGGCCTGCTAACAAATCACAGAGAGGTGTAACAGGAATAGGGTTATTTCAGTTTGGGATTTCTATTGCTAACATTAACTAGGATCGTTGTAGGTGATATTAATGAGGTCAGCCAGCTGAACCTCAAAGAGTATGAGTTCCCTGTTTCGGGCTGTTGATCTGGTCCCATCAGGGAACCCTGGCTGACAGATATAAACAGGAGGGTCAGGGGTTCTGTTCACTCTCAGAATTGGCTCTGAGGGATCCAGATCAGTGTCAAGGACTCTCCATGTGTAAATAAAGAATGACACGATGACTGGATACCAGCCTCTGTCAAGTTATTTTAATTGTCTTCATCTGAAAGGATTAGACGGAGTGGAGTTTTATGAAGTGCATCCAGGAGTACTATTTGTGCCAGTACATAGACGGTCCTGCTAGAGCCTTAGGGACTGAATCCGATCGAGTGGTTAAAGTGTCAGTGATTGACCATTTTGGGGATAATAACCATCAGTTTCCAAATCACTTTGGAAAGGGACAAGCATAGTGTAGACGTTGTGTCTAACTTGGGTGTGGGCTGATTTCAATCTCGTTAAAGAGGATTTGACAGCTGTTAGAATGCTTATTCTAACGTACATTTTGCTAGAAACCACAGTGAAAAGTTTCCAGTGCCATCTTAAATTATAGAATAGACCAAAACGTAGACTATAAAGGGAGAAAAATAAAGAAACAAAGAAATCGTGTTCAACTTTGCAGTCCTTCTTGTTAAGTGCTGCGCCATTGGCTGTGGGCCTGGTGACCAGCCAGGAATCCCTTCACCATGCTGCCCCTGGAATGAGAGTCACCACTCTTCGGCACCATCCTGCCTCTATTGACACCCTCGCCACCGTGAGTGCTCACCAGATGTCACTAATGCAAACCCCATTGATGCCATCGGTTGCTGCAGCTACTTGCAGGTAAATGTACATTTTGGAAGATGGGAGCCTTTTAAAAGTAGTGCGGTATCAATTCGGGGTCAACGCTTTCCTCCAGGAGTGAAGGGCAAGGACAGCAATTCTAGAGGGTCCTGGATATCAAGGGATATTGATGAGTTTGATAATGAAAAAGAAGAAAGTGTAGTTAGGTACAGTGCTTTAAAACAAGGGAGGCACCTCAAGTGTGTGGAGAGTGTGGGGATTTGTCTGAAAATAGCATTTAAGAGGGCAAAAATGGGCACAAAATACCTTTGGCAGATGATTAAAGAAAACCCTCAAGGCATTTTATGAACACTTTAAGAGAAAGGGGATTAACAGGGAAGGTGTAGGATCTATGAGAGACCAAAAGGACAATTTGTG
Organism: Stegostoma tigrinum; assembly: GCF_030684315.1. Taxonomy (NCBI): domain Eukaryota; kingdom Metazoa; phylum Chordata; class Chondrichthyes; order Orectolobiformes; family Stegostomatidae; genus Stegostoma; species Stegostoma tigrinum. Next base: position 4,126,520 of record NC_081369.1, read on the forward strand.
CTTGGAGGTAGAGGATGTGGGTGAGGTCATAAATGACTATTTCTCAACAGTATTCAGAGGTGAAGGACATTGTAGCTGGAGATTTCAGTTGGAATGGTCAATTCTAGGGCATGTTAAGATTACTAAGGCAGAAGTATTAAATATTTTAGTGAGCATACAGGTGCATAAATTCCCAGGACCTGATGAGGCGTATCCTCGGCTGCAATTGGACGCAAGGGAACAGATTGGTGCGTACACTAACTCAGTGGTTAGCACTGCTGCATCACAGCACCAGGGACCCAGGTTTAATTCCACCCTCAGACAATTGCGTGTGTGGAGTTTGCACATTCTCCCTGTGTCTGCGTGGGTTTCCTCCGGATGGTCTGGTTTCATTCCGCCGTCCAAAGATATGCAGGTTCGGTGGATTAGCCATGGGAAATACAGTGTTATAGAGTAGGAGGTGGGTCTGAGTGGGCTGCTCTTAGAGGGTTGGAGTAGACTCAATGGGCCAAATGGCCTGCTTCCACCCCATACAGAATGCATTCTATGATTGCTGGGACCCTAGAAAAGATATTTAATACTTTGCTGCCTCAGGTGAAGTGCCAGATGGTGAGGGATAGCTAATGTGGTTCCTTTGTTCAAGAAAGGCAGACCTGGTAATTACTGACCAGTTAGTCTGATGTAAGAAAAAACATTCTGAGGGTCAGGATGAATCAAGATTTGGAAAAGGGCAGGGAATGATCAGGGTCAGGCTTTAAGGACTTGTTAGAGGGAGATCCTGTCTGACAAATTTAATTAAGCTTTTTGATAAGATTATAAAATACATTGATTTGGGTAGTGCTTTTGATGTGGTTTTTATGGCCTACAGGCAGGTCTTTGACAAGGTCCAACACAGAAGGCTGGTCCAAAATGTACAAGGCAATAGAATCCAAGGCAAGTTGGCAAATTGGATCCAAACTTGGCTTGCAAACATGTGGCAAAGGGTGACAGTGGATGGTTGATTATGCAATTGGTAACCTGTGACCAGCATTGTACCAAAGGGATCAATGCTGGAACCCTTGCTGTTTGTTCTGTGTATTAATGACTTGGATGTGAATGTAGACAGGTTAGTTAGTAGGTTTGCAGATGACATGAAAATCGGTGGTGTTATTTACAGTGGAGAGGATGGCCTCAGGCTAGTCTGATATTGATCATTTGGCAAATTGGGCCGAGCACTGGGAGATGGAATTTAATTCCAATAAATGTGAGGTGAATGGTAGATCCCTCGCAAATATTGAGGAATAAAGGAGCCTTGATGTACAGGTCCATAGATCCCTGGAGGTGTCAGCACAGGTCGACAGGGTGGTGAAGAAAGTGCACGGGATGCTTACCTTCATTAGACGGGTCATAGAATATAGGAGCAGGGAAGTCTTGTTGCAACTTTAGAAAACTTTGGTTAGGCTACAGATGGAATACGGTTTGCCCTTCTGGTCAGTACACTAGAGGAATGGCATGATTGCACTGGAGAGGCTGTGGAGGAGATTCACCAGGATGGGGTTGGCCTGGGATGAATAGTCTTAGTTATGAGGTGAGACAGCATAGGCTAGGTTTGTTTTCCTTGGAGCAGAGGAGGCTGAGAGGGGATCTGATTGAGGTGCACAAAATAGTTAGAGGCATAGAGAGGGTAGACCATGAGAATATTTTCCCATGGCAGACCAGAGAGCATAAGTTTAAGGTGAGGAGTAAGTGGCTTAGAGGAGTTTTGCTGGAAGGTTTTCTTTTCACTCAGAGTGGGTAAAAATATGGAATGTGCTGCCTGAGAGGGTGGAGGAGGCAGGATCTCTTGCAACATTTAAGAAGCATCTTGATGAGTAATTAAATTGCCAGGGCACAGTAGGCTATAGATCAATTGCAGGTAAATGGGGATTAGTGTAATGTTTGTTGGGTTGACATAGACATGGTGGGACAAAGGTGTAGTAGATCTATGCTGCCTGACTCTGTTTACCATCTGCTGTGCAGAAGTGCTTCCTGAATCATAGAATCCCGACAGTGCAGGAGGAGGCTGTTGTACCATCAAGTCTGCGCTGACCCTTCAAAGAACACCTCGGCCCATCCCCGTAACCTGCCTTGGGATGTTTACCATGGCTAACCCACCTAACCTGCACATCTTTGGACAGTGGGAGGAAATTGGAGGACCCAGAAGAAACCCCCGCAGACAGGGGGAGAATATACAAACTCCCCACTGACAGTTGCCCGAGGGTGGAATTGATCCTGGGTCCCTGGTGCTGCGAGGCTAACCATTGAGCCACTGTGCTGCCCTGAATGGTCTGGCCCCCATTCTCAGACCATGCCTCCAGGTTCCCCAGCCAGTGGAAATAATTTATCTTTATCAACCCTGTCTTTTCCTGTTAATACCTTGATGACTTTTATCAGATCACCCCTTAACCTTCTAAATTCTAGAGAAAACGGGTCTAATTTGTACAACACCTTATAACCGAACCCTTGAAGCCCAGGTATCATTCTTGTAAACCTATGCTGTACTCCCTCCAAGGCCAATACATTCATCCTAAGGTGTGGTTCTCAGATCTGTTCACCAACTCCAAGTCGAGGTTAACCAGAGTTTTGCACAAGTGCAACACAGCTTCTGCATCCTTCTACACCAGTCCTTGATACTGTGCCTTCTACAAATCTACCTATTTCTTTGTTAAATATTTTCAGTAACTGCCTCCACACAACTTTGTGTGGTAGAGATTATCGCAGGCTCACCTCCCTCTAAGTGAAGAAAATTCCTCCTCTTCTTGGTCCCTGCACCCAGTCTGTCCAGCCCGGTTAGAATTGTAAATGTTTCAATGAGGTCCGCTCTCATTCTTCTCAATGCCAGTAAATACAGGTCCAGTCAACCCAATCTGTCGTCCTCCAATGGATGCATCTACCAGCCCAGGAATCAATCTGGTGAATCTTCTCTGCGCTCTCTCAATGGCAAGTTTACTTTTCCATCAGGAGCTCCTTGGTCTAGAACTACAAACCCCTTCGTGAGTTCTTAATTTTACTACTTCTCAAAGTTGGTAGAGGTATTGAGTTGAGTTCCTGGAGGAATTTGAAGGATTCAAATGGGGGAATGCAGTTGGAATTCAGCAATCTGAGCAGCAAATAGAGGTGAAACTCTGTGAGGAGGGATGAAATGGAGGGCTCCTCTTAGAAGGTTTCACCTTGTTTGGGATTTCCAGGGGCATAAGTCCCAGTCTGGGGTGAGCCAGGAGAAATCTCAGAAGATTCTGCTTTGCTACAGAGGTGATGATGAAGTAGTGTTGCTTCTTTCGGTGGCTCAGCTAGGGTGAGGATAACCATCCCAATGTCAGTGAAGATCACAATTGCTCATTCCTTCTATACAATCAGCTCCTTCCAGAGATGGTGATGTTAGCAACACCCCAGAGTTCACTGTCCACAAATATATTTGAGAGATGTCAAAAATCTCTTGACAGCAGGAGAGAGGGTCTTCACACTCCTCTTCTCAGAGAAGACCAGGGTGAAAGGGCATTTGTGCTCACTGGACTATTGAGCATTCCAATGGCAAGGGCCACATCTCGCTTTGCAATGCCTCTCACATAACAGGAAATGACAGTGCAACCAACAAAGGCTTTCATGCACAGAACATACAAGAAATTCCTCTTGGTGAAGGTCCTGGCAACACCTTGGTGCTTTAACGCTCTGCTCTACCTACCATCTTCAAGTCTCCAAGACAAACCGTGACAACTCAGATTGTAGCTCAGAGCCAAGCAGCTTTTTCTCCATTTAATCTCCTCGTGACCTTCTTACACCCCACCACAGAGGTCAGGGAATCTTTAATAAAAGCCATGGATGCACACTACAGACCTGGTGCTAATCATTGGGCAGAGATAGGGATGCTTGGATCTCTTGGGGGAATCTCTGCAATTGATGAAAGAATTGCTGCATATTTTGCTGCGCCCTTCATAACCCCACAATTATGAGGCAAGGTTACATCATGGGGTTAGATATAAAATAAAGAACACTTGACAATGTCCCTGTCAAATAATCCCAGGACAGGTACAGCACTGGGTTTGATACAGATTAAAACTTCCTCTACTCTTCTCAACTGAAATTATAGCTCCCATGACACTGTACCCTTCAAACATTCCCAGGACAGAAATATCGCAGGGTTGGATGCAGAGTAAATGTCGCTCGAGTCTTTTAAACTGAAAGTAAAGCTCTCTTTATTCTTTTGAACTGAACTTAAAGTTCATTCGATACTGTCCTCATCAAACACTCCCCAGTTAGATATGGGGTTAGATACAGAGTAAAGCTCTCCACTCTTTTAAGCTAAAAATGAAGCTCGCTCTGTTCTTTTAAACTGGAAGTTCTGAGGTCCTGAGGAAGGGTCACTGGATCCGAAATGTTAACTGTTTTCTCTTTCACAGAAGCTGCCAGACCTGCTGAGCTTTTCAAGCAACTTTGTTTTTGTTCCTAAACTTCCCCCTAAATTGTTCTTGTTAGACAATCCCAGGATAGTTACAGTATGGAGTTACTTACAGAATAAAGCTCTTTATTTCAAATAAGATAGTTATGAGTTGAATTGACTAAAATGCAGTCGATATTTGTATCCATCTCCCAGATGGAGGTTAACCAGGGTTTTGCACAAGCTGTCGCTCTCTGGGTTTTCCTCACATTTTAATTTTGAAACAATAGAAGACAGAATATGTGTCACTGTCAGGAACATAACAGTGCTGTATCATCACAATGAAAACTATGTCTGCACATAAATAATTCACATATGTTGTACCTGTTTTCTGCCACAGATTCTGTTTAATGTGGTTAAGAAAATAAAGTTTTGACAGCATTTCGGACTGCATGGATCATTTGGAGGGGCAGTTAGAGGTAATAAGGAGTTTAGAAGACCAAGGTAGGGGTGTGATCGGCGGCAGTTTCAGGAAGGTGGAGAACCGCAGACACTGTCAGGCAGGTGGTTGACCACTGGGAAAGATAGGAGAGGTAGCCAGGTAGTGCACGTGTCTTCTGTGGCTATCCCATTTCAAACAGGTGTGTCGTTTTGGATACTGTAATTGGGGATTGCCTCTCAGGGGAGTATAGCACTGACAGCCAGGTTTCTGATACCACGACTGGCTCTAATGTAATGAGGGGTATGTCAGGTGCCAAGCAATCGATTGTGATGGGGGACTGTTTAGTCACGAGTACAGACGGACATATCTGCAGTTTTCAGGCAGACATCAGAATGATGTGTTACCTCCCTGGTGCCAGGATCACGAATGTCTCGGAGAGGGTGCAAAATATTCCAAAAGGGGAGAGGGATCAGCAGGAGATCATTGTGCGCATTGGTACCAATAACATAGGTAAGGGAAGGGATATGGTTCTGCAGACAGAATACAGGAAGCTAGGCAGGGGGTTAAAAAGTAGGTCCTCAAGGGTATTAATATCTGGATTACTCATGGTGCCAGGTGCGAGACAGAGTAGGAATAGGAAGATAGAGCAGATGAATGTGTGAAATGTGTGGCTGAGAAGCTGATGCAGGGGGCAAGGATTCACACTTTTGCATCATTGGTATCTCTTCTGAGTTAGAAGTGACCTGTGCAGGAAGGACAGGTTCCACCTGAATTATGGAAGGGTGCTAATATCCTTGCAGGGAAATTTGCTAATGCACTGAGGAAGGGTCACCGGACCCGAAATGTTAACTCTGTTTTCTCCTCCTCAGATGCTGCCAGACCTGCTGAGCTTTTCCAGCAACTTTGTTTTTGTTCCTGTTTTACAGCATCCGCAGTTCTTTTGGTTTTTAAATTTGCTAATGCTTCTTGGGAGGCTATAAACCAGTAAGACCAGGATTGGGGTTGGGTGTGGGGGGAGGTTGTGGGAACCAAAGTGATAGTGAGAAAAGAGGAAAGGCTGAGGTTGGTACAATAGACAAGGGGAGTAAATGAAACAGTCTAGACAAACAAAAGCTTGGCAAAGAACGAGGTAGGAATGATAAATTACACTGCATTTACTTCAATGGCCAAAGGCTTGACAGGTAAGGCAGGTGACCTCAGGGCATGGTTGGAAACATGGGACTGGGATATCATAGCTATTACAGAAACATGGCTGAGGGGTGGACAGGACTGGCAGTTTGAGGTAACAAAGTGTGGAGCTGGAGGAACACAACAGGCCAGGCAGTATCAGAGGAGCAGGAAAGCTGACATTTCAGGTCTGGACCATTCTTCAGAAAAATTTGTTCCTCCAGCTCCACACCCAAACTGCCAGTCAAGAGAGAGAATAGGGCCCCTTAAAGATCAACAAGGCCATCTGTGTGTGGAACCACAGGAGATGGGTGAGATACTAAACAAGTAGTTCACATCAATATTTACTTTACAGAAGGACATGGAAGCTGCAGAACTTGGGGAAATAAACAGTGATACCATGAAAAAGTGTCCACGTTAGAGAAGAGGACGTGCTGAGGTCTTAAAATGCATAAAGGTGGTTAAATCCCCAGGACATGAACAAGTGTTTCCCAGAACTTCATGGAAAGCTAGGGAAGGGATTTCTGGGCCTCTTGCTGCGATATTTGTATCATCAATAGCTACAGGTGAGGTGCCAGAAGACTGGAGGTTGGCTAATGTGATGCCATTATTTAAGAAAGGTGGTAAGGAAAAACTAGGGAGCTATAGATTGGTGAGACTTACATCAGTGGTGTGAAGTTGTTGGAGGGGATTCTGAGGGGCAGAATTTATGTGCATGTTTGAAAGACAAGAACTGATTAAGGATAACAGTATGGCTGTATGCGTGGGAAGTCATGTCTCACTAACTTGATAGAGTTTTTTGAAGAGGTGACAAACCAGATTGACAAATACAGATTGGTAGACATTATCTACATGGATTTTAATAAAGTATTCAACGAAGTTTCCTATTGTGGACTGGTAAGTAAGGTTAGGTCACATGGGAATTTAGCTATTTGGATACAAAATTGGCTTGAAGGTAGGAGACAAAGGGTGGCGTTGGAGGGATGTTTTTCAGACCGGAGGTCTGTGACCAGCGGTGTGCCACAAGGATCAATGCTGGGTCCAATGCTTTTCATCATATATATAAATGATTCAGATTTAATAGAGAAGGTTTGGTTAGTAAGTTTGCAGATGACACCAAAATAGGTGGACAGTGAAGAAGGTTATCTCAGAGTAAATGAGGACCAGGACTTGATGGGCCAATGAGTCAAGGAGTTGCAGATGGAGTTTAATTTAGATAAATGTGAGGTGTTGCATTTTGGCAAGGCAAACCAGGGCCAGAGCTTATGCAGTAAATAGTAGGGCCCTAAGGTGTGTTGCCAAACAAAGACACCTAGGGGTGCAGGTACATAGTTCCTTGAAAGCGAAATCCCAGACAGACAGGGTGGTGAAGAAGGGGTTTGACACTTCATCAGAGGCTGCACTGATGATGTTACCCAGCAGGGTAATGAAACATCTGCAGAACAATGAACTTGCTCGGTGAGCCAGCCAACCTGAACATCCACAACCCGAGTTACAAATCTACTCTAAAATCTTATTTGGCAGCTTACCTTAATTGGTATAATATTGTGTAGAAGTTGGACGTTATGTTGGGTATGCCATGTACAGGACATTTGTGAGGTCACTTTTAGAATTCTGCGTTCAATTCTGGTTGTCCTTTAATAGGGAGGATGATGTTAAACTTGAGAGGGAGCAGAAAAGGATTACAAGGATGTTGCCAGGACTGGAGGGTTTGAGATATAAGGAGAGGCTGAATAGGCTGGGGCTATTTTCCCTGGAGCATCAGAGACTGAGGGGGTGACCTAGTGGAGGTTCATAAAAATCATGAGGCGCATGGATAGGGTGAATAGCCAAGGTCTTTTTCCTAGGGTGGGAGAGTCCAAAACCAGGGGGCATAGGTTTAAGGTGAAAGGGTAAAAATTTAAAAAGGACCAAAGGGGCAACTTTTTCATGCAGAGGCTGGTGCACATATGGAACAAGCTGCCAGAGGAGGTGTTGGAGGCTGGTACAATTGCAACATTTAAAGGGCATTTGGATCGGAACATGAATAGGAACGGTTTAGAGGGATATGGGCCAAATGCTGGCAAATGGGACTAGGTCACATTAGGATTATATTCGGCATGACGAGTCAGACTGAAGAGTCTGTTTCTGTGCTGCATGACTCTTGACTCATTAGGTCCTCAGGACATCTCATAAAATGGTTCGTGTTCAGCCAAGTATTCTTTGAAGTGTTGCCATTTCTGTAGAGTAAGGAAATGATGTCAGTCTGCACACAGCAATCTCTCACAACCGAAAGATAAATAATGAATGACAGGAAATGACCCTCTGATCACATAATTGTGGTATCCCAATGAAGACTGTCTCACTCCCACCTGAAACCATGTGCTCTACTGAAGGAAGCAGAGATTCCTAGCTATCTTAAGGAAAAGGACTTCCAGGATCCCTCTGTTCAATTGGAGGTCACCACTTGATTGGTCCTGACACCAGAACCACATCTTCAGAAGCTTGATGTTGCGCTCATCTATTGTCCTACCAAGCTGGGGACATTGTTCGTATTGGGACTGTCTGGAGCTCCTGTACCTGGGTTAAAAGCTGCCTCCTCAAGTCACATTCCTTGTCCTAAAGGATCCATCCACAGTTTGAGGTTGCAATGAAGATCTGCAACTGCTTGAACTGCTGGAGAATGACTGTGTCATGCCGGCGACCAGGAATGCAGGTATATGTGGAAGAAATGCTAAGTGGGTTGGTTGAACAGAATGAGTGTAGGCCCTTCCTATTGGTTAATCTCACTGGTTCACCACTGGGCATACAGATGACCACATGAATGCCATGGATGATGCCTTGCATCTGAGGGCATTAAGTGATGGCATAAAGTCTTTTGTCCTCTGTCTTTGTGAGGAGGCATCTGATGCTAAATGAGTGTGATTATCCATCAGTAACATATGGAATGTCAAGCTGCTAAGGAGATGCAGTATCAAGAATGGATGGAATGTACGAACATAATAGATCATCAGACAATAAAGTCAGAGTTGGGACAATACAAAAAGACAGGTGCTTTATTTGAATGCACACAGTATTCCCAACAAAGTGGATGAATTAATAGAAATGAATGAGAATTATATGATAGCCATTGCATTGATGTGGTTATAAGGTGACCAAAGCTTATGTCAAGATAATTTGACATCCAAGAAGGGCAGGAAGAAATTGTGGCTTGGCTACGTTAACCAAGAATGAGAAGTGATCTTAATTTAATAAGTCAAGGCATAGTCTCAGTTTGAATGGAGATAAGTGACAAGGAATGTGAGACATTGTCAGGAACAGTTGATAGAAGGTACATAGTAGGACAGAATATACATTGAGAAATAATGAGAAGTTGTAAGAAAGATGATGCAAGCATTGTGGACAATTTAACTTTTCAGTTACATTGAACAAAACAAACTGGCAATGTTAGCCTGGAGATTAAATGCATTTGGGATAACTTTTTAGATGCATTCTCATAGCAACCAGCAAGCAAGCTATTTTAGACTTAGTAATTTTGAAAACAGAGATAGGATTAATTATTGACCCCACAGTTAAATATGTTCTCAGCACGAATGCACATAACTTGATGAAATTTTTCATTGCATTTGAGGATGAGAAATGTGAGTCCAAAACTAGAATCTTAAAATTAAATAAAAGCAATTACAAGGATATAAAGACAGAATTAGCTAAAGCAGGCTGAATAAATAGGTTAAAAGGGCAGATGGTAGCGGATTAGTTGCAGACGTTCATGGATGTATCTCATGACTCTCAACAAAGATAAATAGCATTAAAGAGAAAACTGTCAAGGATGAACTATGTGTGGTTCACTAAGGAAATTAAGAAAGTTTTGGTTTCAAACTAAGAGCAATCTCTGCAAAGATTCTTTGTAGCTCATGAAATTGGAAACATTTTAGAAACCAACTAAGGCTGATGAAAAATACAAATACAGCAGGAGAAATTGGGGTGGAAAGGAAAACTAACAGGAAATATATTTTAAAAGACAATAAAGCATTTACAAGTATATAAAAAGGAAGAAAATAGCTAAAGTAAATGTTAGACAACAAAGTGTGGGGCTGGATGAACACAGCAGGCCAAGCAGCATCTCAGGAGCACAAAAGCTGATGTTTCGGGCCTGGACCCTTCATCAGAGAGGGGGATGGGGAGAGGGTTCTGGAATAAATAGGGAGCGAGGGGGAGGCGGATCGAAGATGGAGAGAAAAGAAGATAGGTGGAGAGGAGAGTATAGGTGGGGAGGTAGGGAGGGGATAGGTCAGTCCAGGGAAGATGGACAGGTCAAGGAGGCGGGATGAGGTGGTAGGTAGGAAATGGAGGTGCGGCTTGAGGTGGGAGAAAGGGATGGGTGAGAGGAAGAACAGGTTAGGAAAGGGGAGACAGGCTGAGCTGGTTTTGGGATGCAGTGGGGGGAGGGGAAAAACTGGGCTAGTTTTGCGATGCATCATTGTGGCACTGCAGGAGGCCCATGATGGACATGTCGTCTGAGGAATGGGAGGGGGAGTTAAAATGTATCTGGGACTGGGAGGTGCAGTTGTTTGTTGTGAACCGAGCGGAGGTGTTCTGCAAAGCGGTCCCCCCAAGCCTCCGCTTGGTTTCCCCGATGTAGAGGAAGCCACACCTGATACAATGGATACAATATACCACATTGGCAGATGTGCAGGTGAACATCTGCTTGTTATGGAAGGACATCTTGGGGCCTGGGATAGGGGTGAGGGAGGAGGTGTGGGGGCAAGTGTAGCACTTCCTGCGGTTGCAGGGGAAGGTGCCAGGTGTGGTGGGGTTGGAGGGGAGTGTGGAGCGGACAAGGGAGTCGCGGAGAGAGTGGTCTCTCGGGAAGGCAGACAAGGGTGGGGTTGGAAAAATAGCTTGGGTGGTGGGGTCGGATTGTAGATGGCGTAAGTGTCAGAGGATGATACGTTGTATCCGGAGGTTGGTGGGGTGGTATGTGAGAGCCGGGGGATCCTCTGGGGGCGGTTGTGGCGGGGGTGGGGTGTGAGGGATGTGTTGCGGGAAATGCGGGAGACGTGGTCAAGGGCGTTCTCGACCACTGCGGGCGTAAGGTTGTGGTCCTTGAAGAACATGGACATCTGGGATGTACGGGAGTGGAATGCCTCATCCTCGGAGCAGATGCAGTGGAGGCGGAGGAATTGGGAAGAGGGGATGGAATTTTTGCAGGAGGGTGTGTGGGAGGAGGTATATTCTAGGTAGCTGTGGGAGTCAGTGGGCTTGAAATGGACATCAGTTTCTAGCTGGTTGCCTGAGATGGAGAGACTGAGAGGTCCAGGAAGGTGAGGGATGTGTTGGAGATGGCCCAGGTGAACTGAAGGTTGGGGTGGAAGGTGTTGGTGAAGTGGATGAACTGTTCGAGCTCCTCTGGGGAGCAAGATGCAGCGCTGATACAGTCAACAATGTAACGGAGGAAGAGATGGGGTTTGGGGCCTGTGTAGGTGCGCAAGAGGGACTGTTCCACATAACCAACAAAGAGGCAGGCGTAGCTTGGGCCCAATCGGGTACCCATGGCCACCCGCTTTGTCTGTAGGAAGTGGGAGGAATCGAAAGAGAAGTTGTTGAGGGTGAGGACGAGTTTGGTTAGGCAGATGAGGGTGTCGGTGGAGGGGGACTGGTCGGGCCTGTGGGACAGGAAGAAGCGGAGGGCCTTGAGGCCATCTGCATGAGGAATACAGGTGTATAGGGACTGGATGTCCATGGTGAAAATGAGGTGTTGGGGGCCAGGGAATTAGAAGTCCTGGAGGAGGTGGAGGGCGTGGGTGGTGTCACGGATGTAAGTAGGGAGTTGCTGGACCAAAGGGGAGAAAATGGAGTCCAGATAGGTGGAGATGAGTTCGGTGGGGCAGGAACAGGCTGAGACAATGGGTCAACCAGGGCAGGCAGGTTTGTGGATTTTGGGAAGGAGATAGAAACGGGCCATGCGGGGTTGGGGAACAATGAGGTTGGAGGCTGTGGGTGGGAGGTCCCCTGAGGTGATGAGGTCATGGATGGTGTTGGAGATGATGGTTTGGTGCTTGGGGCTGGGGTCATGGTCAAGGGGGCGGTAGGAGGTGGTGTCGGAGAGTTGGCGTTTGGCCTCGGCGATGTAGAGGTCAGTGCACCATCGGAACCCTACCCACAGCCGATGACCACATCGCTCCGCCCACAACCTCCACAGCCAGCAACCCCAGAGAAGACAGCCACACTGAGCCCTGCCGCATCTTCACCTTCCCCCCAGACCTCCCACTGACTGAGGACGAACGGTCAGTCCTAAGCAAGGGGCTCACGTTTGTCCCCCTACAACCACACATCAACGAATACCGTCACGTTTGGACATCGAGCAGTTTTTCCGCCGTCTTCGTCTCCATGCTTACTTCTTCAACCGGGAACCGAACCCTCCCTCCACTGACCCCTTCACCCATCTCCAACACAAGTCCTCTTCCTGGACACTACCCCCAGGCCTCCTACCCTCCCTCGACCTCCTCATCTCCAACTGCCGTTGAGACATCAACCACCTCAACCTCTCCACCCCTCTCACCCACTCCAACCTCTCCCCCGCAGAACAGGCAGCCCTCCGCTCCCTCCGCTCCAACCCCAACCTCACCATCAAACCTGCAGACAAGGGTGGCGCAGTGGTAGTACGGCGCACTGACCTCTACATCGCTGAGGCCACCCCACCGAACTCATCTCCACCTATCTGGACTCCATTTTCTCCCCTTTGGTCCAGGAACTCCCTACTTACGTCCGTGACACCACTCACACCCTCCACCTCCTCCAGGACTTCCAATTCCCTGGCCCCCAACACCTCATTTTCACCATGGACGTCCAGTCCCTAAATACCTGTATTCCTCATGCAGATGGGGTCTCGGCCCTGCGCTTTGTCCTGTCCCACAGGCCCGACCAATCCCCCTCCACTGACACCCTCATCCGCCTAACCAAACTCGTCCTCACCCTCAACAACTTCTCTTTCGATTCCTCCCACTTCCTACAGACAAAGCGGGTGGCCATGGGTACCCGCATGGGCCCCAGCTATACCTGCCTCTTTGTAGGTTACGTGGAACAGTCCCTCTTCCGCACTTACTCAGGCCCCAAACCCCACCTCTTCCTCCGTTACATTGATGACTGTATCGGCACTGCCTCTTGCTCCCCAGAGGAGCTCGAACAGTTCATCCTCTTCAGCAACACCTTCCACCCCAACCTCAAGTTCACCTGGACCATCTCCAACACATCCTTCACCTTCGTGGGCCTCTCAGACTCCATCTCAGGTAACCAGCTAGAAACTGATGTCCACTTCAAGCCCACCGACTCCCACAGCTACCTAGAATACATCTCCTCCCACCCACCCTCCTGCAAAAATTCCATCCCTATTCCCAATTCCTCCGCCTCTGCTGCATCTGTTCCCAGGATTAGGCACTCCACTCCCGTACATCCCAGATGTCCTAAGAGGTGAGACTGACCAATTAATAATGTGAAACAAGGAAACAGTAGAGTCTTTGAACAAGTACTTCAAGTCTATCTTCACAACAGAAGACAGAAAATATGTCCCACGAATAATAAAAAGGGGTTAAAAGGAAGACACAAACTTAAAACAATCATTAGCACTACAGAAACTGTACCAGAAAACTAAAGGGACTGAAGTCTGGAAGTGCACTGGGCTGGGAGAAGAAGTGACTACAAAAATAATGTATGCATTGGTTGCAATCTTCCAAATTTCCTACTCAATAGTTGATAGAGGGTGTGATACAATAGCAGGGATTGGGTAACAATCAGCAAACAGGGAGTTGAAATAAATGCTTTCTTTCAGGTTGTAGAACGAACTGGTGAACTGCCAGAGTGGTCAGTGCTCAGATCTCAACAACTTACCATCTACATCAATGACTTGGATGGAGGGACTGACCATATGGCAGCCAAGGTTGCAGATGATTCAAATCTCAGTTGCAAAACAAGCCGTGAAGAGGAGACACAGAATCAAGAAAGAGCTACAAAGAGTATAAAAGTACAACCAAAAATTTGGCAGATGGAGTGGGAAATGTGAGGTTGTCCACTTTGGCTGGAAGAATAGAGAAGCGGAATATTTCTGAATGGAGAGAGAGTGCAGAATGCTGCAAAACAGAGGGATCAGGGTGTCCTTGTGCTTGAAATACCGTGTTATTGTGGAGGTAGCACAAGTAATTGGCAAGGCGAATGGAATGTTGACCTTTACGATAAGAATGGTGAAATATAAAAGTAGTGCAAACCGTTGAACTCAAGAAAGGCAGCAGCTGACAATGGGAGGAAGATTCATGGAGTTTGGGCACAGTGATTACGAGCAGTGGCATCTTCCACAGGAGAGTCAGAGACCCTGCCATCTGGAGGGTAGAGAGGACTGAGGGGGCAGGAAGACCATAGGAGACATATTCTCAACACAGGCTGTGAGAAACAGGAACTGGAGCAGGCCATATGGCCCACTGAGAATCATGACCCTCGTTGCTCTCCCTGGCCTTAGCTGGGATTACCCTCGCAGTTGTGCCCATTCTGCTCCTGCCATTGCAATGCCAGCTGGATGGCGACCTCGAACTGCCTATTGTGTTGTCCAGAGATAATTGGATGCTGGAGAATCCGAGATAATAAAGTGTGGAGCTGGATGAACACAGTAGGCCAAGCTTTTGTGCTGCTAAAATGCTGTTTGGCCTGCTGTGTTCATCCAGCTCCACATTTTCTTATTGTGTTACCCACTCTGGCTGCCACCCACTAAGCGCCCAGAGGCGTGTTCTCTCTCTCTCCAGAGGTGCTCAGACCTGTTGTGTATTTGCAGTATTTCCTGTTTCTATATTGCTGAGTTGCCGGTTTACATTTTTTTTCCACATCCGATATTTCAGGTCAACGGCGTTTCCTACAAAAATGAAGAGGCACTCGTGAACCTTCCACCCAAAGCGTAAAGGGCAGTTCACAGTTTGCGGCTGGGGTCGACAGAACAAAAAATGATTTCTGATTTCATTGTAGTCCTGCAAAACGGTGAAGGATGGCGTTACCTTCGGACTGTTTTCCCCTGAGGATAGCCGGGATGCTGTTATCCCCGATTCCAATCACATAACCCACAGCAAAACTGAGTGAGATCCTGCTTTTGTGTGCCTGACCCATCCCCCGCACCAGACGTCAGCCCCGGCTGCTTAATTCCTAGAAGCAGGGAGGGTTGGAGGGCGGAACAGGGAGCCCGGTGTAGAAGTGTGCATTCTGCTTGGAGCTGCGCTGTACCCATGGCTGAGAAAGGTGGCAGGTAAGGAGGGTCTCTTCCACACCCCGTCTCCAAACGCTGGCTCCCCACCCACTGCTCAGGTAGTAACCAACATCTGTGTCAATTTCACTGCGCGATCCCCATGGAGACGGCGCGAGATGCTCCTGCCTGTGCTTCCTTGAAACCAGGAGGGGCTGTATGTGTGTGTCTCTGTCTGTGTGTGTGTGTGTGTGTGTGTGTGTGGGGGGGGGGGTGATGAATAGTGTGTGCGCGTACCTTCACCGCTGCCATGTGCTTTCCCTTGCATTGCGATTGATCCGTATCCAAATCCGAATGTTATTCGGTTTTTTTTTTAACAGATTAACGAGGCAGTCATTTTTACAAACTAACTTTTTCCTCGTTGTCTTGTGCAAATGAAGGGATGACTCCTGGGGCCTTTGTTGTTTAGAAATCTGAGTCTCTGTGATTGCAGGCACAGTCAACGGGGTCTTGGGGGTACTCTCTCCCATACCCAACATTTGGCTCCAATTACTGATTCTCTGGAAGCTGGGAACTCAAGTCCGAAGCTCAGCTCCACTTTCTATTCTTTTTTGAGATCCCGGTGTTACTGGCATTTGTTGTCTGTCCCAAATTACCCCTGAACTGGATGGTTTGTTGGGTCATTTCAGAGGACAGTTGGAGTCATATGTCGGTCAGACCAGGAATGGTGATATATCCTTCTCTAGTAGGAGTTACAGCAGTCAGAATTAGTTTCATGGTCACCATTGTTGAGACAAAGGTGAGATTACAGATGCAGTGGAGGAATTTGAACCCATGTTCCGTGTTCCCAGACCACTATCCTGGCCTCTTGATTATTGGTCCAGTGGCATCACCTCAATGTCATTATACCCGCAAGCTTGGGCGCAATTAACTCAACACCAGGTACCCCCAAAATTCAGGAGACAATGCTGGAGATTTCTGGATTTATTCTGTTTGCCCGTTTTTTTTGCATATATTGTTCTGTATTGAAATAGGCCATTCAGCCCAGCTGGTCAATACAGCTGTTTGTTTTTTACACAAGCCTCTGACTGCCCTTAACCTCAGTGGATCCCACATCCTTCTATTCCTTTCTCCCTTATATACTTATTCAAGGAAAGAGGAAAGGACGAAACAGAGAGCTTTAGCCCAGTCAGAAAACACTGGAGTCTATCATTAAAGAAGTCTTAACAAGGCACTTAGAAAATTATAATAGGACATGACAACGTCAGCATGGTTTTCTGAAAGGGAAATTGTGTTTGACGAGTTTATTTGATTTTGAGTATATAGGAAGTCAGGTAAATAATGGAGAGCTAGTAGATGTTGCATGCTTAGACTTCCAAAACACATTCAATAGAGTATGACACCAGAGGTTAATTTGCAAGATAACGTTTCTTGGAATATTGAGTAATATATTACTACAGATCGGTTAACAAACAAGGAACAGGGATATCTGGTGCACTTTCAGTTGGCAGGCAATGTGGCAAGGATCAGTGGTGAGACCTCAATTATTTATAATCTAAATTAATGACTCATGAAGAAACTGAGGGTGATGCACCTTAAATTGCCTACAATACAGAGCTTGATGGCAGTGGAACCTCTGCATGGAATGCAGAAGCTGTAAAGAAATAGGCAGTTTAGCAAATGGGCAGCAAATTAGTAGATGGAGTTAATTTGAGGACT
The DNA here is from genome assembly GCF_030684315.1 of Stegostoma tigrinum. Taxonomy (NCBI): domain Eukaryota; kingdom Metazoa; phylum Chordata; class Chondrichthyes; order Orectolobiformes; family Stegostomatidae; genus Stegostoma; species Stegostoma tigrinum. The sequence goes on from NC_081369.1 coordinate 4,143,416, forward strand.
GAGGGATGACTCAATTTGATCATGACAATCATAAAGCAGAAGAAATTTTTAAAAATGTGGAACTTCTAAGTATTGATGCTCAGAGGTTGTACTCATACAAGTAACAAAGGAAATTGGCATGCAAGTGCAGCAAACAGTGGGGAAGGCAAATATCATATTGGCCTTTATTGCGGGGCAAATGTATAATTTCAGAAGGATATTGATAGACTAGGTGAATGGACAAAACTGTGGCAGATAGATTTCAATGTAAACAAGTGTATCCATTTTGGACCAAATAAAAATGATAGATCAGGGTATTTTCTAGATGATGTGAAGTTAAACGCAATGAATATCCAGAGACTCGGGGTTCAGATGCATGGATCCTTAAAATGCCACAAGCAGAAAATATCTAATGCAACAGGCCTTTATATCTAGAGGACTGGAGTACAAGAAGTGTAAGGTTATGCTTTAGTTATACAAAACCCTGGTTAGACTCCACATGGAGTACTATTAGCAGATCTGGGCACCACACCTTAGGGAGGATAGATCAGCCTGTGTAGGTTCACAGGAATGTTACCTGGACTTCAGGGGCCAAGTTATGGGGAGAGATTTTACAAACTGGCACCATTTTCTCTAAAAATTAAAACGGTGATCTGATCAAAGTCTTTGAGATATTGACCAGAAAAGACAGGATAGATAAAGATAAACTACTTTCACGGACTGGGGATTCTAGAACTAGGGGGCATAGCTTAAATTTGATTTGATTTGATTTATTATTGTCACATGCACCTAGACACAGTGAAAAGTTCTGTTTTGTGTTTAGTACAGGCAGATCATACTGTACAATGTACATTAGGGCAATAGAACAGAGCAAGGAATACAATGTTACAGCTGCAGAGAAGGTGCACAGACCACAAGATCAACATTAACCTTAAAATTTGAGAGGCCCATGCAGAAGTCTAATAACGGCGGGGAAGAAGCTGTTCTTGAATCTGTTGGTACTTGTGTTTAAGCTTTTGTATCTTCGGCCTGATGGAAGAGACGGGAAGAGCTGAAAACAGGGTGGGAGAGGGCTTTGATTACATTGTCTGCCTTCCCAAGGCCGTGGGAAGAGTAGATGGAATCAATGGATGGATGTTAGGCTTGCCTAACAGACTGGGCTGTGTTCACAAATCTCTCTAGTTTCTTATGGGTCCTGGACAGAGCAGTTGCCATTGCCAAGCCATGATGCAATGGCAATGATTCCTTTGGTGCACCTAAAAAATTGGTAAGAGTCTTCATGGGCATGCCGAAAAGTAGAGAGAGATGTTAGGGAGCACGTCTACACACAAAGAGTAGGAGAAGTTTGGAACTCTTTTCTACAAATGGCAATTGATACTTAGATCAGTTGTTAATTTTAAGTCTGAAACAGATTTTTTTGCTTAGCAAAGGTATTAAGAGATATGGGCCAAAGGCAGGTATATGGAGTTAGGCCCGAGATAGCTATGATTTCAATATATAGATGAATAGTTTTGAGGGGCTGAATGGCCTACTGTGTTCCTATGTTTCTTATTGCCTTGGAGATGGTACAGTGAAGGTTTGCTAGAGTGATCCCCAGGATATGGGGATTGTCCTATGATGGGAGACTGAGTAAATCAAGCCAAATCCTCGGGAAGTTTGAAAAATTAGAATAAATTTCATTGAAACAGTCAAGAACCTGAAGGTTCATGACAGGGTAGACATTGTGAGGTTGTTTATCTGACTCAGAAATCGTGAACAAGCGGAGCACAGTTTCAGGCTAAGGAGTGAATCATATCAATATGAGATCAGGAGAAATTTCATCAGAGCGTTGTGAATATTTGGATGTTTGCTGAGGTGCTTGGCTTCCCTTAAACTATCCTGAAAACATTTCTACTCTAAAATAAACTAAAACTTGCTTCTGAACTCTGGTATTTTCTGAACTTAAACAGGAAAAAGCTTGCTTCTGAATTCAACGCTTGATTCTTCTGAAGTGAGCTGGAAACAAAGCTGATTGCCTTAACTGTGTTTACCCGATCTGTCACAATCCCAATTGTATAAACGGGTGTTTAGTCACATGCTTTCTGAGCACTGTTAGGTTTAAATCACTATTCCATAATGCATTAGAGTCATAGGGTCATAGAGATATATAGCAAGGAAACAGATACTTCAGCACAACTTGTCAATGCCAACCAGATATCCTAAATTAATCTAGTACCATTTACCACCATTTGGTCGATATCCCTCTGAACCCTTCCTATTCACATTACTATCCAGATGCCTTTTAAATGCTGTAATTGTACCAGCCTCCACCACTTCCTCTGGCAGCTCATTCCACACATGCTCCACCCTCTGAGTGAAAAGATTGCCCCTTGGGTGCCTTTTAAATCTCCCCCCAGCACCCCCTCACCTTAAACTCATGCCCTCTAGCTTTGGACTCTCCTACCTGGGGAAAAGACCTTGGCTATTCAAACTATCTGTGCCCCTTGTGATTTTATAAATTCCTGCAAGGTCATCTCTCAGTCTCTGACGCTCCAGGGTAAATAGCCCCAGACTATTCAGCCTCTCCCTTTAGCTCAAACCCTTCAACTCCGGCAACATCCTTATAAATCTTTTCTGCACTCTTTCAAATTTGACAACATCCTACTGACCTTACAAAAATACCTTCACAACAGTAACCAAAATCCACTGGCCTCTCTTTCCTTTTAAAAAAACAATCTAAATCCCAAAAGTGATAATAATATCGGGTGGAATGGTGGCTCAGTGGTTAGCACTGCAGCCTCACAGCACCAGGGACCTGGGTTCGATTCCAGCCTTGGGCGACTGTGTGGAGTTTGCACATTCTCCTCGTGTCTGCATGGGTTTCCTCCGGGTGCTCCGGTTTCCTCCCACAGTCCAAAGATGTACAGGCTAGGTGGATTGGCCATGCTAAATTGCCCATAGGGTTCAGGGGTGTGTGGGTTATAGGGGGATGGGTCTGGGTGAGATGCTGCAAGGGGCGGTGTGGACTTGTTGGGCCAAAGGGCCTGTTTCCACACTTTGGGGAATCTAATCTAAAATATCAGTTATACATCTTTCAGGATAAAAGAGAGTGGTCAATATTGGAACCAGTTCATCAGCAGCTATCTTAAAGATCCAGAGAGGCAGTTAACTGTGAACTGGAGCTTTGTTAAGATTTCTTTCTTGCAATATTTTAATATTCTGTCTTTTGGTTATAAATAGTTTTACTGTGTCTAATATGAATCACTGTGTATGATTGTCATGTGAGTTCAATCTTTTCTAGAAAATGACTGGAAAACTGATCTCTTAGTGCTTTGGTTTTGCCTTTAGAATCAACTATAACTGAGTTGTTTATTGTAAAGGTTCTTGCAATGTATTTTTGTGTGTACAATGTTTATTGCCTATCCCTAGTTACCCTAAGAACATCAAGTGGGATTCACATTGTGTCATGACCATTGCTCCTTATTGTCTGACTGAGGTACCCCACTTCATAAAGGTCAGCATATCCTGAGAAAAGAAAAGCTCCTTTTTCTGCCTATCTGAGAAGGTCACCGAGAAATGATGGTATTCTGGGCATCGTGAGATAGGTGGGAAATAAAAGTGGAAATTGCTAGAAAAACTCAGCAGGTCTGGCAGCAGCTATGAAGAGAAATCAGAGATGACATTTTAGGTCTGGTGACCCTTTTTCAGAACTGGATGTAGCTGGGAAAAGAGATAATGGGAACTGCAGGTGCTGGAGAATCCGAGATAATAAAGTATGGAGCTGGATGAACACAGCAGGCCAAGGATGCTGCTTAGCCTGCTGTGTTCATCCAGCTCCACACTTTGTAGCTAGGAAAAGTTTGGTATTTAGGCTGAAGAAGGTGGAGGGGGTGGTTGAGTAAACGATAGGTGGCGAGAGAGAGAGAAATAGTTGAGCAGTCAAAGGGCTGGGTAAAGGTCAGCCTGGGAGAATGAATAGCAGCTAATAGGTAGCATTATGGTTGGCAACAGTTCGTTTGTGGTAGCAGCTCCTATGATGCCAAGATCTGGTGTTTGGGGCTTAGGGTAAGGACATTGCAGAAGACGCTCAAACCTCGATATTGAACTCAATATTGAGTCCTGAAGGCTGCGGAGTTTCCAAGCAAGTTCAAGCTGCTTCCTCATTACCATGGATGTGCAATCCCTTTACACATCCATCCCTCACAGGTTGGTCTCAGGACTCTCCACATTTTACTGGAAAAATGGCCTGAACCGTTGTCATCCACCACCAGCCTTCTCTGCTTGGCCAAGCTCGTCCTCACTCTGAACAACTTCTCTTTTAACTCCTCCCACTTTCTTCAGGTCAGAGGTGTGGCCATGTGTAAGCACATGGTCTCCAGTTACACCTATCCCTTTGTGGGGTATGTGGAATATTTCTTGTTCCAACTCTAGCCCCCACCCACAACTCTTTCTCCATTGTATCAATGACATCAGCCATGCTGCTTCTGCCCATCTCTCATCTGGAATTGGAAACATTTATCAATTATATTTCAATTTCCACCTCGCTCTCACCTTTGCCTGGTCCATTTCTGACTCCTCCCTTCCCTTCCTCGCCACCTGTCTTTCTATTTCTGGGGATAAGCTAGCCACCAATATCCACTGACAAGGGGACCCCTGAAATGTCCACCTTCTCCCTCAACCAAGGGTCCCCCACCACCCTGATTGACAGGGACCTCAGCGTGTCTGACCCATCTCCCGCACTTCAGCCCTCATCTCTTCTCTTCTGTCCCACAACAGCGATAGGGATCCTCTGTCCTCTCTTACCACCCCACCAGCATCCCTATCCAGAGGATCATTAGCTGTCATTTCCACCACCTCCAATGGGATGTCACCCCACCAGACACAAATTCCCGTCCCTTCCCTTGTCAGCCTTCCGCAGGGACCGATTTCTCCAGGACACCCTGTTCCACTCCTAACCCCTCCCCAAGGTCCCATGACACCTTTTTGTCCCATAGAAGAAGTTGTAATTCCTGCCCATTTACTTCCTCCCTCCTGACTATCCAAGGCCTAAACATACCTTCCAAGTGAAGCGGCACTTTCCCTGCATTTCACTCAATCTAGCCTACTGCATTCGCTGTTCACATTGTTGCCTCCTCTACATTGGGAGATGACACAGACTGGGTGATCGCTTCATAGGACACCTATGTTCGGTCTGAAAAATGACCCTGAGCTTTCAGTTGCCTGCCACTTCAACTAACCTCCATGTTCCCTGGCCAACATCTCTGTCTCAGGCTTGCTGCAGTGTTCCAGTGAAGCTCAGTGCAGGCTGGAAGAACTGAACCTCATTTTCCACTTGGGGACCCTGCAGTCTTCAGGACTCAGTATTGAGATCAATAATTTTGGGGTGTAAGCACCTTCCCTCATCTCCTTACCCCAACCCCTATGCATCAGGCCTTGCCATCACATTGGCTGCTAACACAAACATCCTATTGTCGGCCGTTAAGGGTCCCACTTAGCAACTATTCATTCTCCCAGGCTGACCTTTACCCGTTCGTTTGCCTCCCCAACTGTCTGTCTCTGTCTCTGGTCTTCATCTCCGCCTATTGTATATGCCTCCCCTCTGTGCCCACCGCTTCTCCAGTATACATCCCAACCTATTCTTAGCTGCCATCAGTTCTCAAGAAATGTTAAGCCTGCTTTCCTGAAACGTTAACTCTGCAGAAGTTGAATGGCCTTCTGCTGTTCTGACAGTGCTTCCTTTCTAAAAATCTCTTCTGTGATGTGAAGCTAATGACTCTTTGTTCCTGGTTGGACACAGTGCTTTTCTGCATGCACTGTTGGTGCTGAGTACATGTTTAGCCACCTTCATCTGGACATCTAATCCCTCTGGAGGCAGAAGCTGTTGCCAGTTCTGCTCTTTTTGTTATGTTTCTGTATACCATCTTGACTCCACCTTCAGCAGATTTCAATTTCCTGCTCCAAGTATCCCCTCAGAGTCACCAAACTGAAACAGTCAATTCGAGGTGCACCAATTCAACTAGACAGTCAATGGACTCCAGTGCGACCATCTAGAGTGAATTTACTCTTCATTTTCACAAACTGCAGAGAATCTTTCTTATAGCTTTGTGGTTGATGAAGGCCATTGTAAACTTCAATATTGTGTGAAATTTTGTTATGATAATTTGGGGAAAACTGTTTCTTCTGTTAATGGAAGGGCAAAATTTTACTGCCATTTGTGTATGAAGAGTTATTACTGCAGTCATTGGTGGAATGGATGTGTGGTACATAGAGATACCAGCAGAAATGAGTTACACTGAATGGTCTGCTCTATATTCTGCCCACTGTTTGACTATTCTTTTAAATCTGTCCATAGTTTCATTCCTGTCTAACAATTTTGCAATCCTCCCAGATATCAGAGCTCCATTATCTTTCGCTTATTGCTTTCCTGATCTTAATCACTCCTCCGTTGGCAGCATGCTTTCAGTTCCCTCAGCCCTAGGCTCTGGAGTTTTGTCTAGCAATCTCACTGCCTGTCTACTCCCATTCCTCGTGGGAGGTACTCCTTAAAATTTACCTCTTTGAATAAGTTTGTGGGCGAGTGCTAACATGCCTGTCAGTGTCAAAAATTTGCTCAATTGTATGGCTCTGCATTTTGGTTTGACGCATGTTCACTAGATTGAAGGTGTTCCCACAAATGGAGGTTGTGCTGATGAGAAAGTTTTGTTGAACAGTCAGTTCAGTATGGGCCGTTGGGTTGATGCCAAGCTGTACCATGATGGCTGAATAGGGCCCAGTGCCACAGATTGCTCACTGTGATTCAGAGGGAATGCCTGAGTGAGTGTTACAAGTACATCACTTAATCAGAATGCAGGTCTCAACTTAAGCATGTGCAAGATCAACATTGTTCTCAAGACAAAATAAAAAATCTGGGAACAAGGTTTAGAAAACGTTTCTTTGAAAGGGGAAGAGACAACTTAGAAACTGGCCTGCAGAGAGAAAGCATTTTACGAATTCACATGTTCCTCTATGGTATCTGTTACTAACAATAAACTTCAACTGCCTGTCAAACCACAGGTTTGTCCTGACCAGTTAGATCTCTTCACCTCAACGATATCTCCAAAGTCTTTTGCTGAAGGGGTTTGTGGTAGGTGCAGGATTGGAGAGAGACACAAGAAGAGCTAGTAGTTTTTTAGTTGTCTGGGAGAAAGCACCTGCAGTTATTCACACTTTACAATGAATGTGAGTGAGAGTGACCACCGACTAAATGCAAGGTAGTGAGTATCTGAGTTCTAAATGCACATCCCTTATCCTCTCTTCCCTGTCTTTGACCTCATTTTATTTCCTGTCAAAGCTGATGTTTATGAATTTGAAAGTGCTTTTGCTGCTTTTGTGTAGAATTACACAGAATTTACAGCATAGAAATAGACCACTCAGCCCAATGATCTATGCCTGTTTTTAGTCTTCAAACAACTGACCCATTCTGCCCTGGATGGTGAATTGCACAAATTTCCCGGTTGGAATTACAATAATTTCTTCAATGTCCTTGGAAATTCCAGGGAGCCACATTCATGATTGAACCCCTTCCCTACATTTTATGCTGCCCAAGTGACCTTGATATTAGCATCTCTAAGATCCCTTCTCTGAGTGAAGAACTGATAACCAGTTGTTAGTTATTCTTAGATTGTAATAACTAAGCTCTCAAGATTTCGTCAGCAATAGTTAGGTTGTTTTCTGTGTTAAAAGGAGGTTTTCATCACTACAGCAAACTTTGGCCAACTCTCTGTGCACTATTGATGAATTTTGATGTTTTCTATATCTGTTTCTGATTAACTTGTTTGAATTTGCTCATTGTGTCAACTCAATTTCTTCATGAAAATTAACTTCATGTTATGTAACCCACCAACAGTTGCTTTAAACAATGCATTTGCTGTTGTTTGCAGGTTGCCAGTGTTACTGATGTTGCATTGAAATGAATCTGTCACGTGATATTCGTCAATGGATTCATACATCTGAATAATATGTTAGAGGCCCCTGCTTCTCCTTTTCTTGGATTCCCTTCTTCTTTGTCAGTTATATCAGCAGGAGACAAGGCATTATGTAATTAGTGCATATTGTCATAACTGTCCACTGTGTCAAGTAACCTAGAGAGTTTTGGAAAATTAACACCACTGCATTCCTAGCTCATTGATAATCTCTTTTAAGATACATTAAAACTCGCTCTTTAATTTTTAAAATCCCTGTAGAAAACTCTTCTTGTTAATTTTCACATCCTGGCACGCATCCTCTGAAACTCCAGTTCCTTCCTTCTGATTACCCTTTTCTTCATTCATTCATATATTCTGACCAATCATCTGACCTGCCTCTGTACTTCACATATCTAGATCAAGACAGGATGTTTCCCGTTCTGGTGCAATCTAGAATGAGAGGTCATGGTTTTAGGCTAAAGTTTGGCAGATTCAAAAAGAGAGGTGAGAAGGAATTATATGTCTCAAAGAGTTGTGAATCAGTGGAAGTGAGTAGTGGACACTGGGACATTGAATAAATTTAAGGAGGAGATCCGCAGAATTTTAATTAGTAATAAGTTAACGGGTGATAGAGTGTGGACAGGAAAGTGGAATTGAGGCCAAGATTTGAGCAGCCATAACCATATCAAATAGCGGAGCAGACTCAAGAAACAGGATAGCTTCATCCTGCTCCTAGTTCTTACATTCTTATAGGTTTTCTCCATGAGTTTTATGCTTTCCCTAACCTCTGTAGTGAATTAGGGATGATGGGTCCTCCCTTTGGGACTTTTCTTTACAGTAGGAATATACTTATTCAGTATAGTTTGGAACATTCTCTTAAATGTCTGCCGCTCTATCTATATTGATCAATCACCAGCCTCGTGAGCCTATTCATGTCAGGTACCTCAGTTTTCATGCCCAAATGGTTTTCCTTATGTAGCTTCAGAATACCAGTATTAGACCCTTCTCTTTTCAAACTAGATGTAAAATTCAATCATACCGGGGTCAATGCTGCCCAGACTTGCCTTTATTCTGGAGATTATTAATTATCCTCTAATGTTACACAATCTCAATTCTAATATAACTTGCTCTCTGGTCACTGCCACAATGTGCTGCTCGAAGAAACTATCTCAGAAGCATTCTATAAACTCCTCATCCAGGCTACTACTGCCAATGTGATTTTTTTCTGTTTCAAGTCACCCGTGATTATTGCTGTCCCTTTATCACAAGCACCCAATATTTCTTCCTGTATACTTTGTCCAACAATGTGGTTGTTGTTAGGGCATCTGTAGACCATTCCACTCTTCTTTCCCCTGCTGCTCTTCATCTCCACCTAAACCAATTTTACATCCTAATCATAGGAACTAAGGACATCTCTAATTCTTGCACAAATGTCATCCTCGGTGAACAGTGCTACCTCTCTCTTTACCTAGCTTCTTGAATGTCAAATGCCCCTCAATATTCAGAACTCAATCCTGGCCATCCTATAGCCATGCCTCTATATTAGCTGCAAAATTGTATGTATGTACTTCAATGGGTGATATCTATATGTTTCCTTTGTATTGAATGCTCTGTGCATTCAAACACAGAGCCTTCAGTGTTGTCTTTTTGTTATCTTTGTAATATCTTGATTTGATTGTTGGTGTATCCTTAGGTTTTCCTGTATTACAATATTCCTCTCCTGCATTGTTGCTACTCTTTTTTATCCCACATCTTTCCATATTTGATCCCTTGCTCGACACTACTGAGTTTAAAACCCTTGCTATTTCTCTCTTTATGCAGTTTACAAGAATACACAGTTAAGGTACAGACCACCCTAATGGTTTCACCCCCACTTTCTCATTACTGCTACAAGTGGCCCATGAAGTGGAACTCACTTTTCACACACCACTCTTTCAGCCTCTTATTCATTACTGTAATTTTATGTACTCTGCCCCAATTAGCACATGGCTCAGAGATTTAAGCCTTTGAGGTTCTGCTTTTTAAATAATTTTGCTGGCAAGTGGACTTCTGGTTGGCACTGATGAGTTGGACAGGAGGGTCTGTTTCCATGCTGTATAACTCAATGACTCTGTGACCTAGCTCCTCATACTCTCTAGGCAGAATGTCTTTGCTAGTTCTATCTGTGTCATTGGTTCTCACATGGGCCACGACCACTGGATCTTCCCTTCCCACCGCATGTTCCTATCTAGCCCTTTTTAGATATTTCAAACACTGGCACTGGGCAGGCAGTACTGCAGCCGGGTTCTCAGTCTTTACTGTCAGTCTCTCTCACAACAATTACTGTTACTTATTCCTTCCTGCTGCCCTGACTTGAATGACTTCCTGTACGACAATCAGCTCAGCCACCCTTGCTTTCATTAAAAAGGCTGAGGGAACCTAGTGAATAATTGGAGAGTCTGACACTCCAGCACACATATTCTCAGAGACCCCATACCTGCTTTGCTCACAATCACATCATCATGTCGCTGACCATTCAGAAGACTATCTCTGTGGTGTGACTGTCACTGGGCACAATGAATGCAGGTAACTTTGCTCTTGTCACCATGGCATTGGCGGAGAATTTCCAATCTCTCATGGTTGTCTTCCCATCTGTACCTTCTTTGTTTTGTGGATTTCTTTTACTGTCTTGCTCTCAAGGGAATGAATAGATTCCACAGAACTCCTGGACAAGGGCTTTGGCCCCTCTTCTGAGGATTAGTTTCTTCAGCTTCTCTTTCCAAACGAATGGCTTTTTCTAGAATGAGGTCTTCTTTTAGAGTCATGCAGCACGGAAACATGCCCTTCAGCCCAACTCATCTGTGCTAACTATAATCCCAATCTGACCTAGTCCCATTTGCCAGCATTTGACCCATATCCCTCTAAACCCTTCCTATTGATATACCAACCCAGATGCCTTTTAAATGTTGTAATTGTACCAGCCTCCACTACCTCCTCCGGCAACTTGTTCCAGACATGCGTCACCTTCTGTGTGAAAAAGTTGCCCATCGGGTCCTTTTTAAATCTTTCCCCTCTCATCTTAAACCAATGCCATCTAAGGTCACCCCTCAGCCTCCGACATCAGGGAAAATAGCACCTGCCTATTCAGCCTCTCCCTATAATGCAAAGTGGTTAGCACAGCTGCCTCACAGCGCCATGACTATCTTTGTGAAGTTTGCACATTCTCCCCGTGTCTGCGTGGGTTTCCTCCGGGTGCTCCAGTTTCCTCCCACAGTCCAAAGATGTGCACATTAGGTGGATTGGCCATGTTACATTGCCTGCAGTGTCTCGGGATGTGTAGATTAGTGGAGTGGCCATGGGAAATACAGGGTTACAGGGAAAAGGGTGGGAAATGTGAATCACTGTGGGATGCTCTTCAGAGAGTTGGTGTGGACTTGATGGGCTGAATGGCCCGTTTCTACACAGTAGGGATTCTAAGATTCTATGAACTCAAACCCTACAACCCTGACAACACTCTTGCTATGCGTTTCTGCACCGTTTCAAGTTTAATTTTGGGGAAATCCCCCTTTGTGTGCACACAGTTATATTGCTGATGTCAGCACACTGTGTGTGTGAACCACGATGTTTCTGCTCCGTAAACACAACAACAAGAATGTGCAGGAAAGTTACTGACAGGGCAGTAAAGCAATCGAAGGGTTTGGGTGGCATTATAAAGAGGAAATCTGGAATGCAGGAGATTAAATTATTGAAACCCCATGATCATTATTTTAAAACGCAACTCATTCAATTAATGCAAACATGCTTTTTTTCATTTTCTGCCAATTTTGAGCTAATTTGTGCTTGATACAGTTGACAGTCAGACAGGAATGAGAGGAAGGAATTCAGGCCCTCGAGCCTGTTCCATAAAATCATATTCTCTGGAATAAATTTGACAAAGACCCATCAGCAGATCCAAAACTCTACAGTCTCTGATCAACACTTCAGTCCTTAAATCCTCTATTCACATTTCTTACTGATCTGTGGAGATCATTGATAAAATCAACAATTATTTCGCCAACATTCAGGACTTTAATTAAATCCAGTTCTTCCCAGAATTTCATTCGCTCTGAGATTGAAGCCTTTGTTTGGAAAGAAAAATAGACCATCTGATGCCATGAGCCAGTTTTCTGTCGTGCGATAAGGTCATACATGATTTGTTTGTATTTCCAGACAACTCCCAATTACCCTTGATTCCCCAGCCTTACAAAAATTTATCTGCCTCTGCCTTAGAAATATTTAATAACCTCACCTCCACCACCTTCCGAGGCAAGGAGTTCCAAACTCTCTCCAACACACAACCGTCCGAGAGAAAAATATTCTTCTCATCTCTCTCATAAAATGCTGAACCCTAGTTTTATAACAGTGCGTGTAGATCTGCACTGGTCTGCCAGAGGAAGATGCATTTCAATGTGCACCTTATCAAGACCATTCAAGATCTTATCCATTTTAATCACTCACACCTCACTCTTCTAATATCCACTGGAAACACGTACTGTGCAAAGTACCCTCATAAGACAGTGCATTCATTCCAGGTATCGTGGACCCTCAGTGGTTAGCACTGCTGCCTCACAGCACCAGGCTTTTATTCCAGCCTCGGGTGACTGTCTGTCTGTGTGGACTTTGTGCATTCTCCCGTCCTGTGTGCAAAACCTTCCAAGTGCTGCGGTTTCCTCCCACAGTCCAAAGATGTGCAGATTAGTTGGATTGTTAGAAATGCAGGGTTTTGGGGATAAGGTGGGTCTGGGTAGAATGCTCTTTGGAGTCTCAGCATGGGCTGAGTGGCCTGCTTGGAGGTAGCAAGAACTGCAGACTCAGGAAATCAGAGTTGATGCAGTGTGGAGGTGGAGGAACACAGCAGGTCAGGCAGTACCAGAGGAACAGGAAAGCCAACGTTTTGGAGCAAGCCTCTTCATCAATGGCCTGGTTCCCTACTGTAGGAATTCTATGATCAATCTAGTATCAAGCTACTCTGAAAGGCCTCCAACCCATCTACATCTTTCCTTAAAATTAGAGGCCAAAACATAGTATTCGAGATGTAGTCTCGCCGATGCCCAGTATAACTGAAGCATAATGTCCTCATTCTGATGTTCAGTTTCTCTTGTTATGAAGTTTTGGCTTCCTGCTTGCCTCATTATTATTCATCTCAATCACTCCAGGGGTACACTTTGTTCGCTGGAGAAAGAAGGCTTTGTCACGGCAGAGATCACATGTGAGGGATTAAGTGTTCCTCACCATAGGGAGAACAACTTTCTATCTGAATCTTTGCCAAGTTAGAACAGTGTCTCATGCAACTTTCTGACAATGTTTAGTCATCAAAACTTTCCCATTTCTAAAACAAAAGCCCAAATAATATTGTAAATTTGAAGACTATTTTTTCGCTCTTCTTTTACAATATGTTTGTATGCTTTTCAATTCATTTTCACAAATAGTAAGTCATATCCTCTTGATCCATTTCTGCCTTTTATTTTCCCCTGCCCAGATAAGGTTTGTTAAAAGGCAGGAATTTCTGCTGAGTAGTTTATTGGCACTAGTAGCTTGCATCTGTGTAACACCTGAATTAAACATTACTTGACTCTGGTCCTCACCTCCTGAAACTGTCATGCACAGCATTTGTTTTCTGGAACCTTGACAGTTCCGTTACCTGTGCCCCATTGTCTCACTGTCATAAACCTGTGGTCATCCAAACCTTTGCTGTCTGTTTGTGTCCTGACTCTCACCAGGTTACATTGCCCCATCACCTCTGTTTGGTTTCCAGTCAAGAAAGGAGCTGATTCTTCAAAATCCCTGTTTTGAAATTCCTCCGAGGCTTCACTCTCTCTGTGTCTGTAAACACTTTCATCCTGACAACCTTGCAAGTTCTCCAAAATCCCGCAGTTTTGAGCATCCCAGATTTTGATCACCCACCGCTGGCAGCCGTTCCTGTGCCTGCCAATGAATTAAGCTCTGGAATTCCCTCCCTAGACCTCTCCCCCTCTCTACCTCACCTTCCTCCGTTATAATTCTCAATCACATCAGTCGTGGGGAATCTGTTGGAGAAAATACTGGAGAAGAAAATTAATCTCCAGATAAAGAGGCAAGGTTTGGCCAGGGATGGGCAGCATGGGCTTTGTCAGAGGGAGGCCACACCTAACAGATCTGGCAGAATTTTTTGAGGAGGTGAGCAATTGGATAAGGGTATGGCAGTTCATGTAGTTTGGACAGATTCAGCAAGACCTTTGAGAAGGGAAGCTAATAAAGGTCAAACTCATGGGATTCAGGGTAACTTGGCCAACGCCGATCCGAAATTGGATCAGTGACAGAAGACAGTGACTGGTGGCAGAAGGCTGTCGGTGTGACTGGAATTTGGTGTGAAGCAGTAAATCACAGGGCTCACTGCTGGGTCCCATATCCTAGCCCCCTACCCCACACACCAGACCTTGTCATCACATAGCCTGCCATTACACACTACTTACTGCTAGCTACTAACAGCTTCCATTAACAGCTGTTTACCCTCCAAGCCAAATTGTTATCAACTCCTTTGTCTGTCTAACTGTTTTTCTCTCTCTTTGGGCTCTATTCCACCTTACAATTTACTCCTTACCCCCTCCTCCCATCTGATTTTCTGCTTATTTTTAGATACCATCAGTTCTGAGGAAATGTCACTAGACGTCAGATGCTGCCACACGCATTGACCATTTCCAGAAAATTCTGTTTTTGTTTCTGATTTACAGCATCTGCAGTCCTTTCAGTTTTAAATAGAAATCAATAGGTTCTTGGTTAGTAAGAGGACCGAGGGTAACGGGGTAAAGGCAGGAGCATGGAGCTGAGGAACATATCAGTTATGATCGAATAGCAAAGCACACTCAATGGGTCGAATGCCCTAATTCTGCTCCTCTATCTTCTGGTCATCGCTGAGGCAGACTTTTGGTAAGTGCCGTTGGTGAAAACTCACCAGCAAAATTGGGCATGAGTCTGAAATTTTCCTATCTTCCTTGTTTTGAGACAAAGTTCTGGGAAGGATCTTTTCAAGTTCTGAAATGTACATTATTTTGTAAACACAGTTCCTTTTATTTAGGAAACCTTTCCCTTCGATTAGATTTGTATATGTCATAAACCTCATTCCATTTAGTCTGCCTGTATATTTTTTTCCTTTTATTCATTAACAGGATGAGGGTGTCACTGCCCAAGTAGCATTTATTGCCCCATCCCTAATCGCCCAGAGGGCAGTTTAAGAGTCAACCACATTGCTGTGGGTCTGGAGTCACATGCAGGCCAGACCAAGTGAGGATGGCAGTTTCCTTCTCTAAAGGACATTATTGAACCAGATGAGTTTTTCCTCCCTGATACTAGGCAATAGGTTCACAGTCATCAGTAGATGCTTAATTCCAGATTGTTTTCTCCTCCTGAACTGAATTCACATTCCACCACCAGCTGTGGTGGGATTTGACCCCGGGTCCCCAGAACATTATCTGGGTCTCTAGATTAATAGACCAGTGATAATACCACTAGGCCATTGCTTCCCCCAACATTTTTATCTCTCTGTGTGTATATTCTCCAGGTGTGTGAGTGAGTGTGTGTGTGAGAGGAGATAATGGGAACTGCAGATGCTGGAGAATCCAAGATAACAAAGTGTGGAGCTGGATGAACACAGCAGGCCAAGCAGCATCTCAGGAGCACAAAAGCTGATGTTTCGGGCCTAGACCCTTCATCAGAGGCTCTGATGAAGGGTCTAGGCCTGAAATGTCAGCTTTTGTGCCCCTGAGATGCTGCTGGGCCTGCTGTGTTCATCCAGCTTCACACTTTGTTATTGTGAGAGTGCGTCTATGTATGTGAATGAGTGAGTGTGTGTGAGTGAGTGTGTCTTTGTCTCTACCTGTATCTGACCTCATTGTATTCTCTGTCTTGCCTGTCTGGTTACTGAATGACAGCCTGAAATGCTGTCTAAATTTAACTGAGGTATAATTTTTTTCCCCTGATGGTTGCCAAGGCAACTAGAAAGTCGGCAGACTGAGCTCACAGTGTTTGAGCAAGCTTCACAGGTTCTCTGACTTATTGTCAGCAGCAGAGGGAGATAAAATGGAAGAACATGCAAATAATGTTCATTTCTTGTTAAATTGTGTCAGCCTCGGAGAAGGTTACAAATGTCAATTTGACTCCCAAATGCAGGCCTTATCTTCTGGGCTTCCACAGCAACAAGAATTTCTGAGAACAGAATATTACAGCAGACCCACACCATCACAAAACATCCAATCATTGCTCTGGAGCAGTGAACAGAGGTGTCTTGTGAAAAGCTTTATACAAGGCTCCTCCATTCTGCAAACTATTGGGCTATGCCTTTGGGGACCACTGTCAGTCTCCACGCCCACCCCGCTCCTTGTTATCCCCAGCTCCTTTTCAGAGCCTTCTTAAAGACTCCCAACTTGACACAGGTTTTGGTTGTCTCGTAGCGGGGCTCAGTGTCGCTTTGATTCTGATTACAATCCTGAAACACACACTTAAGAGTTGCACTACATGAAAGGTTCTGCATAAATGAAAGCTGTTGTTAACAGGGGTGTGACTGATGCTAGAAATGTTACTTGAGATAGTACCAGCCTTAGAAACAGGTGTTCTTTATTATGCTTTGAGTCAAGGTCCCAGTTTGAATAATGTAAACACAAGCTGAAGGCCCCGCTCCATTTTCTACCTGTGAAAAGCCGTGTAACAGCAGAGGGCCGGATAATTCCACACTTTCACTCTGAGGGTGGACCAGTTGCACAGGCATAAGTACATGGGTTGGAACTCCATCCCGGTCCATTTTTTTGGAGCATATTTGTGGTCTGATCCTGGGTATTGCCTTTTTAAATGCATTCATGGGATGAGGCTGTTGCTTACTGGGCCAACATTTATTGCCCCATCGCTAGTTACCTTTTAGGGAGTGGTGGTGAGCTGCCTTCTTGACCACAGTAATCCATTCGGTGAGGGTGGATCCGCAATGTTTTTAAGGGAGGAATTCCTGGATTTTAACCCAGCAACACAGTGAAGGAACAGTGATACATTTCCAAGTCAGAATGGTGAGTGGTTTGGAGGGGAGCTTGCAGGCAATGCTGTTCCCATGTATCTGCTGCCCTTGTCTTTCTAGATGGAAGCTGTCACGGGTTTGGAAGGAGCTATCTGAGGATCTAGGGTGAATTTCCGCAGTGCACATTGTACACAAGGTGATACACGTAGCTACTACTGAACATCACTGGTTGAAGAATGTGTGTGATTGTGTTGCTAATCAACCGGGCTGCTTTGTCCTAGATGGTGTCAAGCTTCTCAAGTGTTACTGGAACTGCACTCATCCAGATAAGTGGGGAGTATTCCATTGCACTCCTGACTTCGGTCTTATTGATGGTGGACAGGCTTTGGGGAGTCAGGAGGTGCAGTATTCCTAGCCTCTGTCCTGCCCTTGTCGCAATTGTGTTTATATGGTGAGTCCAGTTGAGTTTCTGGTCAGTGGTCACCACCCAGGATGTTGATAGTGGGGCATTCAGTGATGGCCATGCCATTGAATGTCAAGGAGTAGTGGTTAGATTGTCTCTTATCGGTGATGGTCATAGCCTGGCAATTATGTGGCACAAATGTGACCTACTACTTTGTCACTCCAAGCCTGGATATTGTCCAGATCTTGTTGCATTTGAACGTGGACTGCTTCAGTATCTGAGGAGTCACGGATCATCAGCAAACATCCCCACTTCCGACCTTGTGATGGAGGGAAGGTCATTGCTGAAGCAGTGGGTGTTCATCCAAGAGAAAGGCAAACCTGGTGCTGCCCTCATCTTGTTCTGATTACGGTGTTAGTCAGAGGGGTGAGCCTGCGGGTCCAGCTCTTCAGCTGGGAGATTCTGCAGCTTGCCCTGATGGCACAAGGTAAAGCCAGGCTGTCCCTTTTACAAGCAGGGTCAACGATGAGATACTGCTACCACTGACCTGCACTGGCTCAGGGTGCATGTAGGAACTGCAGAAATGGAACATTGAGGCAGTGAGAAAGTGAGGTCCCAGGTTCACAGATATAACACAACAGGCATTAGTCATAGGGTGGATAGGGGGAGAAAAGTCATGTTTCTGAGGAGGGGTTTTGTGGGGTGGGGAGGGGCATGTAGAATGGAAGGTCACCGTGCTATAGGAAGGATGTTATTAAATTGGAAAGGGTGCAGAAAATGTTTGGGGGACTGGAAGGTTGAAATTATAAGGAGAGGCTGGATAAGTTGGAACTATTGTCCCAGGAGTATAGGAGATTGAAGGATGACCTTTATAGAGGTTTATAAAATCATGAAGGGTATGGATAGGGTGAATAGCCAAGATCTTTTTTTCCCAGGGTAGAGATGTCCAAAACTAGAGGGCAAGGTGAGATGGGAAAGATATAAAGGGGACCTGAAGGACAATGTTTGCACAATGGGGCTGGTGTGTACGTGGAATGATCTGCCAGTGGAATTGGTAGTTACATGTACAGTTACAACATTTAAAAGATGGAAAAGGTTTTGGGGGATGGGCCAAATGCAGGCAAATAGAACTAGTTTAGTTTGGGATTATGGTCGGCATGGACTAGTTGGATCGAAGGGAGTGTTTCCATGTTGTATGACTCTATGAATGGGAGCATATGTTCAGAGAGGTCAATGTAAGTATCTGGCCCCAAAGGTCTGGCTGAAAGAAGTTGAATGACCTCACCCGTACAGCCAAGGTGTATGAATGCACCTTCAAAGTCCATATACCAACCACAGCCCGGAGCTGTCACTTTGCTCAATGTACCATGCCCTCATCACTCGCCCACCAGTATAGTCTAGCAGTCACCCCGAACACTTAGATAGTCCACCTCACCCTCACACACCCACCAATGCTGGCAGCATCACATCCAGCTCCAAGGCTTTCTCCAACAATTCAACGGAGATCGGCCCGTTATCCGAACACAGTGCCACCACACAACAGGGGCCCAAGGTGTCGGGACAGTCACCTCCTCCCTGTCTATCACTGCCTTGAGATGAACTTTTGGTGTTAATTTATGCTGCGAGCCATTTCCTGGGCCTTTATAAACACTTACATAGATCAGGCAGAACACAAGATGCCTAAAGACTCCCTTATCCAATATTACAGTCTCAAAATGGGGAGTACAATATTTTGACCTTTATCTCTTCCCTGTCTGCTTTTCTGCTTGGAATTATTTCTGCACTCCTGGAATGAGAAAATCAACACAGCATCAGATAATTCCTCAAGGATTTTATTCAATCCTAAAGATATTATTGACTAACCGTCTTTACATTGCACACGGGCTTTACAGAAGCATGACAGAGCAAATTTTCTCCCTCTTTTGTCTCTTGGAGCCATCCCAATTCAAAGATCAGTTCAGGGACAGTGCTCCACAAATCAATTTGCTTTCAGATTGGCTAATCTTCCTATCCAACTCCTAATCCTAAAATTAAATCTCCTGGCTCATTCATGCCTGCATTTGCTTGTTGAAGGAATTATGTAAATATTTTGCCCATGGAGGTTTGAAAGATTTTCCTTAATTTTGTTTACACTCCCCTTACTGTTGAATTTACTTCCACTGGCCATTCCTCTCTCGAGCTGAAGGCAACTTGATGGCCCTTTTGCCTCCAAGGTGTCTGTTGAGGAATCACTACAGGATTCAGCCTGAAAATTGAGACTTTCACTGCTTCGCTGTGCTGTGCTGAGACCGTGTTACGTTATGAAGCATTCTGAGAAATCCTGAGGTTGGTAAAGGAGCTGGAGTGTCTGTGTTTCTTTGTTTGGCAATTACATTCCATGCGTTTAAATATCTTTGCCACAAACTGGATGTGAGAAATGACTTGGAAATAGCAGTTTGAAAGAACAGACTGGTAGCTTTTTTATTCATTTGTGCATTGAGAGCATCACTGGCTAGGTCATCCTTAATTGCCCAGAGGCCAGCTGAGAGTCAGCCACATTGCTGTGGGTCTGGAGTCACATGTAGGCCAGACTGGGGAAGGGTGGCAGTTTCCTTCCCAGAAGGGCATGAGTGAACCAGATGTGTTTTTCTGACAGTTGAAAATGGATTCAGGGCCATCATTAAGCTCTTAATTTTTTATTGAAGTCAAATTTCACCATCTACCATGGCAGGATTTGAACCCAGGTCTTTAGGACATTATCCTGGGTCTCTGGATTAACAGTCCAGCAACAATACCACTGGACCATCATCTCCCCAAGCTTGCATTGTGTGACTTGCCTCTCGCTGCCTGAATTTCAGCTAAATGTTTGTTAGCCTATACGAAATGTTCAGCTCTCTGGATTAGGTCTTTAACCAAGACTGTCTGATCCAGAGAGTCCTTCCCTAGATCCTCTGATGGGGCAACGGCCTTGTAGTATTATTGCTGGACTGTTAATCCAGAGAGCCAGGTAATGTTCTGGGGACCCGGGTACTATCTTGCCATGACAGATGGTGGAATTTGAATTCAGTAAAATATCTGGAATTAAAAATTTAATGGTGACCATTAATCCACAGTCGATTGTCAGGAAAAACCCATCTGGTTCACTAATGTCCTCTAGGGAAGGAAACTGCCATCCTTACCCAGTCTGGCCCACATCTGAGGAAGGGTCCAGACCTGAAACGTCAGCTTTCCTGCTTCTCTAATGCAGCTTGACCTGCTGTGTTCATCCAGCTCTACACCTTGTTATCTCAGACTCGAGCATCAGCAGTTCCTACTATCTCTATGTGACTCACAGTAATGTGGTTGACTCTGAACTTCCCTCTGGACAATTAGGGAAGAGCAGTAAATGCTGCCGAGCCAGCGACTCCCTCATCCTGTTAATGAATAAAAAGAAGTGTGTACGGGCAACTGAGACAAGGATGTTGCTTTGAGTGGGATTTCTTATTTTTCATAGGATTACTGCTTTCATAGAGTCAGAGAAACATTCCAATATGAAAAGGTCATTCAGCCCATCAAATCCAACCTGTTCATACAATGAGGTGCATTAATGCCTGCAGTGGAGGACACTGGGTGATATAATGTAATGGATTCAATAATATGATCCTGTATTAGTATCATTACGGCAAAGCACATCCTGGGAAGATGGTTGTTGTTTTGATTAGCAGCTCCGCTGACCAATATCTGACAAGAGGGGCCGGGGACAGGGACAAGAGGGGCTATTCCCTGTACAGTGATGAGCAAAGTGTTTTAGTGTGGGATCTTTTGTTCAGATACACACCCAAAATGTATTTATTAATGTCATTGAGATGCTCATATGATAGTAAGCATCGCTATCCTCCATTGCTCCTGTTCCAAACTTTCAGCAGAGTTTCACATGACAACTGAGGCCACAGTTACATCAGACCACTTTCTGTTTGCATAATCATTAAAAACCTATTTCTCCAGAAAATGAATTGAGAAACATTCCGTTAGCTGGCATGAGCTGACAGCAGCCCGCTCTCAAGAGTTTCCGTGGTTTCTGCTGACCAGTTTTAGCAAGGTTAATGGTTAGAAAAGTGCATCTAGCCCCCCCAAAGTGCCATGCCTTTTACTTGCATGAGAAGGAATCGATTTAAATGAATTGTAAATGTTACTTTGCCACTTCAACTAATATTTCTGCAGTAAATCGTTGCACTGTCTTTGACTGATCTTGCTGTATTGAAATGACCATTCACCTGCTTTGCATGATTAGGCAGAAATAGAAGTGATGTCATGTGGAAGATGCTATAACCAACAGGTCAATTAAAGAGCATTACAATCCACACCCTCACCAAACTCTCTTGCCATACCATCAGATGGACAGTAGAGCATAATGCCTGTGGAGTAACTGCACAGAGACTGGTATCCCTTCACCAAGCCACCCTTTATTTACAAGTACACTGGCTGTGGCCAACCAGCTCAGAGTCAATCCTCAACTGAGGAGATGCTAATCTCCTGGTTATATTGGTCACCAAGGCTTTCCTGATTGGCCCAGGTTAACAAGCCCAGTCAATAACCTTGTATTTTAAGTAGGCCCACCAGGTTCCAATCACTACAATCTGGGACCTGGGAATTAGTTGCACTGAACCTAATAAAATACCTTGTGCAGATTTGAATTCAGTAATATGCCTTCTTCAAGGGAGGTATCAACAATCCATTACAGCACTGTGGTGTGTTTCACCTGCAGTCCTTCTAGGATTACTGTTAGGTTTACTGTCACAGGTACAGGGTTGCACAAGTACACCGACAAGTGTGTAAAGTCGCTATTTATGGCACCGGCTTAGGTACAAAGATACCCAGGTACAAAATCTTAGGTGTAAATTAGAAAATGAAGACATAAAGTTAAAAGAACAGCATTATAGTCCTTAGAAAACTAGGTACAAAGATACCTACCTTACTGCTGACAATGACCAATTGTTCCTGCCTGACACTCTATTCCAGATCCCCAAGATCTCTTCTCCCTTGCCAAATCTGCCTCTGGGATTTCCTTTCCTTTCATGCCAAATGCTTCCTTTTCTATCTAATACTGACTCACTTCAAAACTCGGATCAGTCCAAGAGCTCATCACAGATTCAGTCTATGGAAATGAACTCAACTCCTGAGTGGTACATAGCACCATGATCGACTCTAAAATACCCTCTGAAATGGCCCTGGCCACTCAGTCCGAGGCCAATGAGAGATGAACAACAAATGATGACTCAGCTGGAGATGCTCACCTCCCTTGAAAGAAAAATATTTTTCAAAAAATGTAATCAGCATTTGGCCTGTCTGGGGAAGTGGTGCACTGCTCCTTGGCTCTATGTCACTGCTGGATTGTGGTTCTCGTGACTGATCAAGATGTGGCAGTCACATCCACATCTAGGCTGGCCCAAGATAAACAGATTTTTTTTTGCCTTCCAGCAGGTCTTTCTTAGATTATTTCTTGTTCATATTCCCTTCCTGGCAGGTTCAATTTGATTTGATCTATTGTCACATGTACCGAGATACAATGAAGAGTATTGTTCTGCATGCTGACCAGACAAACCATACCTTACATCAGGGTAATAGAACAGAATGCAGAATATAGTGTTACAGTTACAGAGAAGATGCAGAGAACAATCAACCCTTTGATGTATGAGAGGCCTGTTCATAAATCTGATAACAGCGGGGAAGAAGCTATCCTTCGATCTGTTGGTACATGTTTGCTAACTTTTGTATCTCCTGCCTGATGGAAGTGGGTGGAGAAGAGTAAAGCCAGGGTGGGGCAGGGGCTTGGATTATTTTGGCTGGTTTCTGAAGCAGTGGGAGGTGAAGACAGAGTCAATGGATGGAAGGCTGGTTTGATTTGAATTGATTTATTATTGTCACATGTCCCTAGGTACAGTGAAAGGTTTTGTGTGGCATGTAGACAGGCAGATCACACTGTACCAAGTGTATTAGGGTAATAGAACAGAGTGAAGAATATAATGTTACAGTGACAGAAAAGGTGCACAAAGAGCGAGGTCAACATTAAATTTAAAATTTGAGTTGCCCATTCAGAAGTCTGACAATAGTGGGGAAGGAGCTGTTCTTGAACCTGTAGGTACATGTGTTTCAGCTTTTGCATCTTCTGCCTGATGGAAGAGGTTGGAAGAGATTATAAAAGATTATAATCAGGGTGGGAGGGGTTTTTGATTATGTTGGCTACCTTCCTGAGGCAGTGGGAAGAATTGATGGAGCCACTGGATACAAGATTGGCTTGTGTGATTGATTGGGCTGTGTTCATAGCTCTCTATGGTTTCTTACGGGTCCTGGGCTGAGTGGTTGCCATAGCAAGCCTTGATTCATCCAGATAGAATGCTTTCTACGATGCATCTGTAAAAATTGGTAAATGTCTTTACGGACATGCGAAGTATCCTTAGCTTCCTGAGGAGCTGGGGGCATTGCTGTGCTTTCTTGACATTTGCATCAATGTGGGTGAACTAGGACAGATTGTTGGTGATCATCTCTCCTAGGAACTTGACTCTCTCGACCATCTCCACCTCAGCACCATTTGATGCAGACAGGGACGTGTCCTCCACTCTGCTTCCTGATGTCAGTGACCAGCTCCTTTGTTTTGCTGATGTTGAAGGAGAGATCATTGTCTTTACACCGTGTTGCTAAGCATGTGATCTCTTTCCTGCACTCTGTTTTGTTGTTTATTATCCAACACAATATGGTTGATGTCACAAACAATCTTCTAAGTGGTGTTAGGACATAATTTGGCCACAAGAGTCTGGAGCGTACAAGCGTGCCCCTGAATGAGCCAGTCAGCAGCAACATATCGATTCCATTCATAAACAGCCCAAGGCCATTTTTTTTTGCAGATGTCTTTATCGGCCTAGGACTGATAGCAAGCTCAGCGTGAAGCATGCCGCCGGGAAGGCAGCCAACATCCGTTCACTTCTCACGGCCTAACCCATCACCGCTAACTCAACAGGGCAAGCACACGGGGAATCTCTGCATCGTTCCCTAATTATTCCATATGGTGTAGTTCTCAGATTAGCCATTCTGACTTAACCAGGAGTGAATGCGTGAGTTTGTTTTATGCTGATGCCCTTGTAAAGGCAGCTGCTGCTGGGGACACAATGCTGGTTTCACATGGAATTTTGTATCATTGCTTCACACTCATCCTCTGATTGTGTCCTCGGCAATCCCATCGCTACTTTTGGTCGCTGTGAATTGTGAAGTGGTGAATGAGAGTCTAGAGTGAGATCGGCCGTGTTGATGCAGGGCCCACTCTCTACATCCTGGTCCGTCAGCCTACACTCTTCAATATTGCTTTCCACAGAATTTCCTGATGGCAAGTAGAAACCTACCTGCAGAGTGCACTGGCCAGGTGCTGTCAGTGCCATTTTTATCTCGAATTGTTCATGTCCAGTTGAGATTGGCTGCGCCTGCAGAGGTGACTGGAGATTAAAGACTGTGCACAGTCAAACGGTCAGCTGCCGTTGAGTGTTTGCAGCCCGTCAGTCACCCTGCAGCCCGGGGCTCTGTAGCTGTGTAAGCATGTGGCACCTGTCAAAAAGAGAAATACAGAACGCAGGAGAGCCGCTTCACTGAATGAATCCAGTAGGTTCATTGTTGCTACGACACTCTCAAATAGGGAATGAAACAAACCTGGTCTGATGCTGCAGACTGAGCTTTGAAACTTTTCTGCCAGAGCTACAGGGTCATAGCAACATGGAGAAGCTGGGGTGGATCTCCTTAGACTCGAGAAGGATAACAAGAGATTTAATAGTTGTGATAGATGAGACATTGGCAGGCAGAACTGAGGACATGGAATTAATATAATTGGCAAAAAAATGCCAATTGGGGAGATGAGGACAGTTTGTTCCTTTAAGCAGAGAGTTGTTGGGATCGATAAATGCTCCTCCTGAATGCAAAGTGGAAGTAGATTCAATAGTAACTTTTTCAATAAGGAATTGGGTAAATGCTCACAAAGGAACCATTTCTTGGGCTCTTGATCCATTTTTTTTTCCTCTTTATTCATTCATGTGATGAGGTACATGACTAGCTAGGCCAGCATTTACTGCCTATCCCTCATTGCCCATAGGGCAGTTGGTAGACAACCACATTGCTGTGGGTCTGGAGTCACATGTAGGCCAGACCATTGTAAGGATGGCAGATTCCCCTCTCTGAAGGACATTAGTGAGCCAGATGGGTTTTTCCTCCAACAATCAACAATGCATTCACAGTCATCATTAGATTCTTAATTCCAGATATTTTACTGAATTCAAGTTTTACCATCTGCCATGGTAGGATTTGAACCTAGGTCCCTAGGACATTAGCTAGGTCTCTGGATCAACAGTCCTGTGATAATATCACTCGGCCATCACTTCCCCATTGGGTTAGATGGCTCTTTCCAAGAAGCAGGCGAATGCTACCCAGTGCGGAGGATTTTGTTCCCTCTCCTTAATGATATCAGCAGATCAGATGGATTTTCATGACAGGCCGGTAACTTTCATCATCATTTTCCTAGTACCAGCTCATGTCACCCAAAATCAGTTGCACAGTTACCAATGATGAGGCTTACATTTAAATCCCTACACAGTCCCGACATTGTCGGGCATTTTTTTCCAGAAGAGTGATAAATGAGCTGCCCAGGACCATAAGAAACTACAGAGAGCTGTGAACACAGCCTGGTCTTGGTTATAATTGCTCCCCAACCTCTTCAGTCCGGCAGAAGGCACAAGAGCTGAAACACACAGAACAGCTCCTTCCCCGTTGTTATTAGACTTCTGAACAGACCTCTCAAATTTTACATTTAATGTTGACTTCGCTTTCTGTGCACCTTCTCAGCAACCATAATTTTATATTCTTCGCTCTGTTCTATTACCCTAATGCACTTTGTACGGTATGGTCTGTACGCAAGGCAGAACTGTTCACTGAGCCTAGGTACATGTGACAATAATAAATCAAGTCAAATCAAATCCCAAGAAAAAGCAAGGTCTTCTGGGTCGTTTTGGGCTATACCAGCACCACTGCTCAGATATCAAGTACGACAAATGTATTCTACTGCCTGGAATGATTCGCTAGATCATTTTTTGTCTTTATCCCTCCCCGTTATTGATTCTTCTCTCTCTCTCTCTCTCTCTCTCTCTTTTATTTTCCTGTCACCAACCCATTGACAGTCTGGTAGTGCATCTGATTTTGCAAAAGCCAAACTTGGTGACATTATTCCAGGGTTTTCTCAATCTTCTCAGCCACCGCTGCGAGAGGCTTGAAATTTTCAATCTAAACTTCTCCTTGCTTTCCAAACTCTCCAACAAACTAGAAATCTAACACTTGTCCATATCCTCTCCCGCTGCACGTTCCCCCATTCCCAATAGGAAACATGTTGGGATTTTTTTTTGTGAATGTACCCGCTTCAAGATGCTTCCGTTGTCTTTAACCCCTTGCAGTCCTGCACCATCAGTCTTGGCCTTTCACTTAGATCTGTGATTAAGTAGAAATCCTCAAGCTGGCATTCCCAAGGGAAGGCTGTGGGTGCCTCGACTTTTGTCAAACAAAGATTACAATAAAAGCCGAAAGAACTGCAGATGCTGTAAAACAGGAACAAAAACAGAAGTTGCTGGAAAAGCTCAGCAGGTCTGGCAGCATCTGTGAAGAAGTCAGAGTTAACGTTTGGGGGCCGGTGAACGTCCCTCAGAACTCCATCAGGGAAAACATCCTTCTCACAACAGCTGCTTTGTCAATCTCCCTCAAAACCTTAAGTGTTTTACTAAAATTGCTGCTGGGAATGGAAATCCAATTTCTTCAAGGAGAACAGGTTATCCCACGTCAAACAGAGTTCTGAGGAAGGGTCACCAGACCCGAAAGGTTAACTCTGATATTTTTCTTCACAGATGGTACCAGACCTGCTCAGCTTTTCCAGCAACTTCTGTTTTTGTGACAATAAAAGCTGATGACACAGAAGACCATGGTAAAACTCCTGAACAATGACCCTTCCTCGTGAACTAGAGAAGGATGTTAGATTATCCACCGACAATCCTGCATCTTTGAATGCTTTTACGCATAAGTTTCCAGAAGCGGTGAAGATGTCATATGTTTGTCCTTGCAAGTTGATGCATTGTAGCAGACTGTTTTCATTTTCTGCTTAGAAAGAATACTCCTGGTGTTCAAATCAAAAGGAAATTAATTGACCGGAATATGCTCAGTACAAATCTGGGAAGGCTGAGTTGACTACGTGTTCATGGGCTCCAGATTCTGCCTGAAATTCTGTGTTTTAGGGGAAAATTTAAATCCTCGTGAGGTGGGACAGACAGAATTTGCGCAGAGAGTCCACCAAGTTTTTTACAAAATTATTTTGCTGCTTTGGATTTATTAACTTTCTGCCACTCAGTGCTGGTAGATGAGGTAAACTTTGGGTTCGATGTTTATGTATCATTTTAAGTTACATGCATTGGGCTGCCTCACTCTGTTTCAATATACAATTTCAGGGCTCTGTTCTTGGGCCTCTGCTCTTTGTAGTTTTTATAAATGACTTGGATGAGGAGGTTGAGGGGTGGGTTAGTATGTTTGCTGATGACACAAAGGTTGGAGGTGCTGTTGATAGTATCGAGGGCTATTGCAGGCTTCAGCGAGACATTGACAGAATGCAGAGCTGGGCTGAGAAATGACAGATGGAATTCAACCTGGATAAATGCAAAGTGATGCATTTTGGAAGTTCGAACTTAAATGCTGAATATAAGATTAAAGGCAGGATTCTCGGCAGTGTGGAGGAACAGTGGGATATTGCTGTTCAAGTGCATAGCTCCCTCAAAGTTGCCACCCAGGTGGATAAGGTTGTAAAGAAAGCATATGGTGTTTTGGCTTTCATTAACAGGGGAATTGAGTTTAAGAGCCACGAGGTTAGGCTGCAGATCTACAAAACTCTGGTGAGACCAGTCTTGGAATATTGTGTCGAGTTCTGGTCGCCCTATTATAGGAAAGATGTGGAGGCTTTGGAGAGGGTGCAAAGGAGGTTTACCAGGATGCTGCCTGGACTGGAGAGCTTGTCTTACGAGGAGAGGTTGACTGAGCTCAGACCTTTCTCTCTGGAGAGAAGGAGGAAGAGAGGTGACCTGATTGAGGTGTACAAGGTAATGAGAGGCATTGATAGAGTCGATAGCCAGAGACTTTTCCCCAGGGCAGGATTGACTGCCACGAGGGGTCATAGTTTTAAGGTGTTAGGAGGAAGGTATAGAGGAGACGTCAGAGGGAGGTTCTTCACCCAGAGAGTTGTGAGTGCATGGAATAGTTTACCAGTGGTAGTCGTGGAAGCGGAGTCATTAGTGACATTTAAGCGACTGCTGGACATGCACATGGACAGCAGTGAATTGAGGGGAATGTAGGTTCGGTTATTTTATTTTTGGATTAGGATTAATCCACGGCACAACATCGTGGGCCGAAGGGCCTGTACTGTGCTGTACTTTTCTATGTTCTACGTTCTATGTTCTGTACAGTCCATGGTCATTTTATAGAAATCCCATTTCTTTGGAAATGACTCGTCCTTATCAGTTTCATAGGCATCTAGCCAGAAACGATCTGTATCAGAGGAGCACAACAACTATGTTGATATGGTGCTTAGGATCGAGCGTGTGGCAAGATACACTCAGCCCAGAGACACAGGACCAGGTCTGGTCTTGACATTCTGTTGCCAAGTGGCAGATGATCTGATGTAAGTATGGCAGGTCCCTCATCTGGGTGTATGTGAATGGCATAACTAACAGGATATTGGCCTTTCAGTACTGAAACAATGAGAGAGAATCTGTCTCTTTGCCTTTCTCTGTCTCTATTTCTGTCACTGTGTCTCTGTCTGTCTACCTCTCTCATTCTTTCTCTCACTCTCTGTCTCCCACTTTCTTTCTCTCTTAAACAATACATAGCACACGCAACCTAGACAGCACAGTACACACTCTGCATGTACACTCTACGTATTGCGTACACAGACAGACACACACAGTCAGAGATACATACAAACACACACACACACACAGAGTCACACACACACAGTCAGAGATACACATACACAAACACACACACACACACACACACACACACACAGTCACACACACACAGAGATACACACACACACAGTCAGAGATACATACACACAAACACACACACACAGAGTCAGAGATACACACACACACACAAACACACACACACACAGTCAGAGATACACATACACAAACACACACACACACACACAGTCAGAGATACATACACACAAACACACACACACACAGTCAGAGATACACACACACACACGGTCACACACGGTCACACACACACACACAGTCACACACACACACAGTCACACACAGTCACACACACACACACAGTCACACACACACACACACACACACAGAGTCAGAGATACATACACACAAACACACACACACAGAGTCAGAGATACACACACACACACACACACAGTCAGAGATACACATACACAAACACACACACACACACACACACAGTCAGAGATACACATACACACAAACACACACACACACACACACACACAGTCAGAGATACATACACACAAACACACACACACACAAACATACACACACACAGTCACACACAGTCACACACACACACACACACACACACACACACACACACACACACACACACAGTGCAGCCTACTAGCTTTGGCAATAGATTTATCCAGAACATCCCAGTAAATCAGACCGAACATGATTCGCATGAAGATTGATGAGGGATAAACAAACACGTTAGAAATGTCAACATTAGGAGCTGTCTGTCTCCCTTTGTCTGTTCACGTCTCTTTTTCACTCTATGTCTCTATCTCTCTCACTCCTCACTCTCCAAGTGTCTATTTTCTCTATGATTCTCACTCTGTTTCTGTCTCCCTCTCTCTCTCTCTGTCTCCCTCCATCTCTCTATCTCACTCTCTCCCTGTCTGATTCTCTCTCCCTCCATCTCTC